>NC_080725.1:10657500-11257500 GCF_019097595.1 Hemibagrus wyckioides
GGTACATGGCCCCGTCCATCTTCCCTTTGATGCGGTGCAGTTGTCCTGTCACCTGGGGATGGTGTACTTGGGGTCATAGGCAGCATTCCTCCTCCCCCAAACATGGCGAGTTGAGTTGATGCCAAAGAGCTGGATTTTGGTCTCATTTGACCACAATACTTTCACCCAGTTCTCCTCTGAATCATTCAGATGTTCACTGGCAAACTTCAGATGAGCCTGTACATGTGCTTTCTTTATCAGGGGGACCTTACGGGTGCTACTGGATTTCAGTCTTTCATGGCGTAGTGTGTTACCAATTGTTTTCTTGGTGACTATGGTCCCAGCTGCCTTGAGATCATTGACAAAATCCTCCAGTGTAATTCTGAGCTGATTCCTCGCCGTTCTCATGATCATTGAAACTCCATGAGGTGAGATCTTACATGGAGCCCCAGACCGAGGAAGATTGACAGTCCTGTGTTTCTTCCATTTGGGAATAATCGCACCAACTGTTGTCACCTTCTCACCAAGCTGCTTGGCGATGGTCTTGTAGCTCATTCCAGCCTTGTGTAGGTCTACAATCTTGTCCCTGACATCCATGGACAGCTCTTTGGTCTTGGCCATGATGGAGAGTTTGGAATCTGATTGATTGCTTCCTTCTGTGGACAGGCGTCTTTCATACAGTTAATGAGCTGAGATTAAGAGTGCTCCCCGAGAGTGCTCCTACTGTAATCTCAGCTCGTTACCTGTATAAAAGACACCTGGGAGACAGAAATCTTTCTGATTGATAGGGGATCAAATACTTATTTCACTCATTAAAATGCAAATCAATGTAGAACTTTTCTGAAATGCGTTTTTCTGGATTTTTTGTTGTTATTCTGCCTCTCACTATTCAAATACACCTACCATTAAAATTACAGACTGATCATTTCTTTGTCAGTGGGCAAACGTACAAAATCAGCAGGGGATCAAATAATTTTTTCCCTCACTCTCTCTCTCTCTCTCTCTATATATATATAAATATATATATATATATATATATATATAAATATATATATATATATATATATATATATATATATAAATATATATATATATATATATATATATATAGAGTTGTCACTGTTGGGCCCTTGAGCAAGGCCCTTAACACTCTCTGCTCCAGGGGCGCCGTATCATGGCTGACCCTGCGCTCTGACCCAAACCTCCAAGGATGGGATATGCGAAGAAAGAATTTCACTGTGCTGTAATGTATATGTGACAAATAAAGGCTGTTTCTGTTCTGATAGTCTTCCTGCCTGTTGTCTATGTCTTCTGTAAATTCTGCATGAAAGCGTCACCAGAAGAAAACTTTACTTGAGACCTCATCACAAAACTGAATGTTTTTATTTCCTGTAACCTGATGAAGCAAACATGAAACTCCAGAGTCAAATCCAGGATGCTTGGAGACAAAAGTAGCATCATTTAATATAAAGAAATCCTTGCCAGCTATTCAGCATGGGGGTGGCCCTGTCATGCTTTGGGGTTGTGTGGACATTTTTTTGTCTTCCCTGCATCAAAATTGAACTTTTGAAATATGTTTCACTGAAATGAATCCTGACTGTCTGACCTGAATGCTGAGGCTCTCCAGGGCTCTTCTGATAGACACTCTGTGCAGCTGTCCATTAGCCAGGTTCTTCATGCTTGATCTGAAGACGTCAGGGTTTCTGTTATTCTGCAGCTTGTACTTCACCTCCAGGTGACCTTCAAAAAAAATTAAAATAAATAAAATTATATATATTTGCTGCAGTGCTTTTGTAGCAAATGGACACAATGAATCATCTATAATCTATAATCAATCTGATTACAGCAGGATGGAAACATCAATGTGCAACAGCACTAACTCACATTTATGGGACTGGAAAGCTGTCAGTTAAGAAGATTAGTATTTTAATCCACTGTCAATAAGACACACTAATACATTTGAGGAATTAGTGGCTTGACTTGCTGGCAAAAAAGAAATCCAGGAAGTAAAATTAGCAACAGCTTAGTTTCATTTTCCTCAGAAAACACTATAATAGCAGTGTTTAGTCAGTACAGGTTTCTTAATACATACAGAAATCTGTCTGTTTGAGAAGAAATATAAGAGCTAGAACCCTTTGGGGCAATACTGTCAAAATGAATACTGTGTATAAATTGTCTCCATTGAACTCGCTCACATCTGTCAGATGCCTTTATACTCTAGAGAAAACACAGTTTAACACATGGAGTCATACAGCGATGTCTGTAACTGTCAGACGGGGCAGTTGACAGTTAGGCAGATCCCTAACCGAGTGCACCAGCTGATCAGATCATTAAACATGAGTATAAGACTAAGCGGTCAAGAGCAGGACTAGAAAGTCATTAGATCAAGATGAATGGACATAACGCTGAAAATACAAAGACCATAACTGCAAAAAGGTCTTAGAAGCAAGAGCTGACAGCACTAGAAGAGGGCGGAGGTTTAGAAATGTACATTTTTGACACAGAAGTGCTCTGTTCTTCTGCGCAGTGTTGCTTGCACAGACATGATCTGCATGGAAGAGTCATCAGAAGGAAACATTGCTTGCTTGATTTATGCATACCAATACCTATGGAGACAAGGAAACAACTTCTGAGGAGATAAAAATGAAGCTCTGTAGTAAGCTTGGATAAAAAAAATGAGCAGCATTTGATGGAAAGAGAACCTTGGTTACGCACAGGGTTCTGGAAGCAAATGTTACAGAAAAAAATGATGCTGAGAAAAGGCTGAATTCTACAACAGTACTTTTTGCTAAAGCGTCTCAAAATCCACCATGAACTACTTCAGGAAATGCACCCAGGAGCTTATGGAATGACCCTCACAGTCCTCTGACTGGAACATCATAGAAAATACGTAGGTAGATTTTTAAACAAGCTGCATGTTTACCCTGGTGCATGAATATCTCATAGCAATTTCTAATAAATTCTTAAACAAGAAAACAAAGACCCCTAGCATGGATTCTCCAGGATGAGGGTCGGTACTCTCGCTTTTGACTATAAAAACCCTATGGCTGTTTTGTTTATAGCTGCTATCCAAGCACGAATCCTTTCATTACTGCAAGAAGACCTGTGAAGTCTGTTCCATTACATTTTTGTCCACAGGAACAAATCTAATTTCACCCTCACTCAGGAAAATCCGTGGCATTACCGTCGTCCACCAGTCTGTGCCGTGTGGCTTTTTACTGCTGCTGTCACTAATTGAAGGAAATTCGACACTGACCTGAGAGGTTGAGAGAAATCCTTATGAATCCTTATACAATATGAATCTCGGAAAACCGTCGCCAATTAATAATCGCACTTATAGGACCAAGCCAACTATCCCAAAAGGTCATGCCCTTAATGACAGGCTCAAAAGCAGCTTCTCTGTCACTAGTGTTAGATTAACAGGCATGTCTCCCTGACGTATCCTGGTGCGATTGGAATGTAAAATTCATTCCTTTGTCCTCAGTGTCCACGAAAATTTTGCGATGCTGCTCGGAAAATCCTCTGAGAAATGTAGGATATTGAAAGTCTGGAATTAGATCACTTCCTCTTCTCTTAGGACTCGATGGTAGATAAAGTTACAGGACCAATATGATGTGCTTATTTAATAGTTTGACATTTACTGTCAGGAGGAATATCTTCCAGCAAAAGTGACAAAAGTTCATTTAGTAAACAGATGACGCAAACTTTTTTATTCCCTATTGGATCAGTTTCATAAGATTAAAGTAGGCTTAAATATCTGACAATAGGTGTATGTGCAGTTGTGCTAAGGACATTTCCAAGATCCAAAAAAAAACCCACCTCAGACTCCTAGGGGTTAATTTTGGTGATTAGTGGCCTGGGAAAACCCCTGCCATTTTCTATTACACAGCAGTGGCAGCTGGTGGTGATATTAGATTAGAGAGCTAAAGTCTATTATCTATCAATTGCTCGACAATGAAACTATTAGCCTTTGAGTCTTAAGAGATTTCACCCTGATACAAACGTAAAGGCTAAAGCAGCATGGAGAGAAATGAGATGGGGAAAGATTAGCAAGATCTCCCACCGTTCTTGTTGAGGAAGATGGCAAGAAATTCTCTGTAGTATGAGCTGGCATAGAGAAGAATGGCAGGCGCCTGGCTAGTGCGAAAACTCAGAGATATGTTCTCTCCTTTCAGCGTCAGGTCTGAGTAGATGGATGAGGACATTGCGCTGCCGTTTCTGTTCAGCTCATAAGGTTCCTTGAATGTGTACGTCACTGAGGTGCCAGGTCGGAAAAATGCAGAAACCTCTGGAAAATAAAACCAGGAGTTAGAATTAGTTACACCAAAAAAAGGAAACAGACCGAATCTTAGGTTAAAATAAACCAAAGCCAATGCTGAGAATACTAGCTAGGTAGCTTGCATTAGAGCTAACAAGCTGGCTAATGCTATCTTAGGCCTCCCCTAAAATGTTAGTTAATTAGCCAGAAAACTGAATGTTAGCTTGTGTTGGAGTGACTAGATAAGTCATAAATAAAACCTGGTTTATTCTTCTGCATTAGAGTTTCTGTAAATGCCTGAGGGCAATCGTGTGCTAGTGGTTGCACAAGTGGGGGGTAGCAACTAAAAACTGAAATATAAACTATAGAAATGTCTAGAGGGAAGAAGTGGAGAGAAGCTGTCTCTGAAAGTCACAGAACACATACAGTGCAATTAGTTATTAAAGTCAAGACAGAGAACATTTGGGGATTTTTTTTTGCAGATTTCTTTTCGCAGTGTCAGAATGTTGCTCGACACTTCTCCATCTCCTGCCTGTCTTGCTGCACATCTCCATTTTGCTGTTCTATTGGATTTAGATCAGGCGAGTGTAAGGGCCATTCAATGGTATCAATTCCTTCATCCTCCAGGAACTGTCTGCATTCTCTCGCCACATGAGGCCAAGCATCGTCGTGCACCAGGAGGAGCCCAGAACCCACTGCACCAGCAGGGTCCAAGGATTTCATCCCGATACCTAATGGTGGACAGGGTGCCATTGTCTAGCATCACTGACCCACCACCAAACCGGTCAGGCTGCATGATGTTACAGGCAGCATAACGTTCTCCACGGCTTCTCCAGACCCTTTCACGTCTGTCACATGTGCTCAGGGTGAACCTGCTCTCATCTGTGAAAAGCACAGGGAGTCAGTGCCAGACCTGCCAATTCTGGTGTTCAATGACAAATGCCAATTGAGCTCCATGGTGCCAGGCAGTGAGCACAGGGCCCACTAGAGGATGTTGGGTCCTCGGGCCACCCTCATGAAGTCTGTTTCTGATTGTTTGGAGACATTCACACCAGTGGCCTACTGGAGGTCATTTTGTAGAGGTCACTGCTCTGGCAGTGTTCATCCTGTTCCTCCTTGCACAAAGTAGCAGATATCGGTCCTGCTGATGGGTTAAGGACCATCTATGGCCCTGTCTAGCTTTCCTAGAGTAACTACCTGTTTGTGCTGGGAGACACTGAAAACCTTCTGGGAATGGCACGTATTGATGTGCCATCCTGGAGGATTTGGACTGCCTGTGCAACCTCTGTAGGGTCCAGGTATTGCCTCATGCTACCAGTAGTGATACTGGCCCTAGCCAAATGCAAAACTAGTGAAAAACAGTCAGAAAAGATGTGTACGTGTAAAACTCTACCTGTAAAACCATTCCTGTTTTAGGGGTCATTAATTTCATTAACATTAAAACAGCTGAAACTGGTTAAAAAAACCTCTGCTACTTATCTGACCAGATCAATATATCAGTAGTTTAATTGACGTGATGCTATACTTTGATTAAAAAGTGTTCCTTTAATTTTTTAAACAGTGTAGTACCCCAGTTCTTTCAATCATCAACACTGTGCACAAGACAGTAACACCACTCTTCAAGGTATGGGGTGTAAAACCAGCACTTCCTTTCCTCACCTTTATGACAGAAGGTTCCAGAGTATGGTGAGGCTCCACAGTCGCAGGTAAAGCCGTTGTGTTTGTCTAGGCACTGCCCTTGGTTCTGACACAGATGCCCATAGCTGCTGCAATGGCCTGGGCATCCGGGCCGAACCCCAGGTGTAATCTTTGCTCGCTCCTCCAGATCCAGCGTCTTCCCGTTCAACTTCAGTGAACGGATGCAGCCCAGGAAGCCCTTCTGCCTTGACGCAGTTCCTCCTAAAGAACACAACAAAGAGTTTTTTATTTTTATTTTTCATGGGGGGATAAGGGGCTGCTTAAGACACCAGCACACCTTGGGGTTGTTCTTGGATGGTATGCCATTATCAACAGCAGCAGTTTGCGAGGATGGCGAGGAGCTGTTTTAAATAACAAGATGATAAAAAGAATATAGTGGGTGGAAAAGTCTGAAAAAGTCAGCCGGCTTTTGTCGAATGCTCTGTTTCTGTCTTTCCGAGTTCAACCCTGGCATCTGTGCCTATTCAAAACAAATGATCAACGTGCTCTTTTCTCTTCCCATCAAAGCCCAACCTCCTCTCATTCTCCCGGCTTCCTATTCACAACCTCACTGCCCTTTGTATGTTAATTGCTGCAGGGAAAACACTCATTTTCAAATGCTGTTACTGCAGCACCGTGTATGCTGAGCTATTTTCTTCAACATGCAAATGAAATCAACTGGCACCGCCTTCGTATTACTCTTTTTTTATGCAAATTTTCTACAAGGAAAAAAAAACAAGAGTTAAAGTGCAAGAGTTAAAGCATTCAAGTCATTTCATTTTATCAAAGGAGAAAAAAGTGGCATGAAAAACAGCAATCCATCAGGCCCTAAATGTCAAGCCTTATTGGTTAAATTGAAATGACAAACTGCTCTGGAGGATTTGTGCGTGTTGAACCACAAAACCACTGTGTACAGTGCAATGTTTGGACAGGTATAATGGCAAATCATGTCTTAACAGCATTTAACACAAAAGGTACAATCATATGGTTTTTTTTCCCCATAACTCAAGGCCATACTGAGTAAGAAATTCTATAAACAGAACATACAAGACAACACACGGGAAGCAAATCTCTGCAATGATAACCAAAGACAAAAAACACAATAAATGTCTGTATGTTGTTTATACTGGCATGTGTACAGAGATTCTGGAGCTACTGTTAGTTGTTACTGTTGTTTTTTCAGTTATTTCCATGAGGTTACGGCAACAATTAATAAAATCTCAATAATACGGTATAAGGTTTATGAGAAATCTAGCGTTGTTGAAGAAGCGGAGATTGCTGTGTTCTGAGTAAAGAGCTGCATAGAGGGTGCTCATGAGTACAAGAGTGTAACAAGTAAAGAAGGAAGAATAAGGGAATAGTCTGGGTTGTGAAAATTCTGATAAATTACCTGTCTTGTGATTACACCTACATCATCAAAAACTACTTAATACCAACATAGCAGATATTTAGGGCACATGCTGGACTCCTAAAATTATGGAGCTACACAGCATGTATATATTTGTGTCAGACTTGGCTCGGCTATGTAGCCATCTACGAGATGACAAGCATGAAGCTATTGACAGCTGAATTACCATGAACCTTGAAGCTTTGGACTTGACCTTTAGAGGTAGACATGAAGCGATGGCTAAATCCCAGTGGTGCAAGTACAAGCAGGTTCTCCAGCAGCATTGCAAAGTCACCCAAAGTGAAAATAGAACAACATGTTCTGAAAATAAGTCTAACCCTCGGACATGCTTGATCTGCATTTAACATTCATATAAAGTATTTCAGGGTTTTTTCTCTCCTTTAATTAAAAAGGACATAAGCATCCTGCCTTGAAATACAATTTACTTTTTTACTTCCTACCAGACAGCAGAAACACAGTCTGGGGTGAAATCAAGAATAGCAGTCAGAGTCAGATTACACAAGTGGCTTCCTAGTGGTACTCTGCCACTTTTGTAGCCTATTAATTAACAGCATTTTCTTAGCTAAGCTATTTATGATGAGGAAATTATGTCTCTAAATTACACTCATTACTGCCACTGAAACAGATTCCTTGAGACAGTAACTTGTTGAGGAAAGTCTTGTAGAACTTCATGTGTATTAAGTTTTTTAGTTATATTTATGTATTTTGCTGTTAAACAACCCTTACCTACATTAGCTAATAAAAGTCTACATCTAAATCCCTATGAAACATAAGACAGTTTAATTATACAGATGCATACATGGTTTTTGAGGCCAATTAGTCATCTAATCATTCACAATAATCCACTGACTAGACAGATTTAATACATGTACTACCCTTTTATTTTTTTTTATACACAATCCCACTAGAGATGTACACCAGATGGATGTGTGCAGCAAAAAAAAAAATGCAGTGCAAATCACAATCATAATTGTCATATCCAGTGGGTGGAATTTCCTTGCTGGATGTGAGGAAACTGATGCATCTGTTCCTATAGTAATATATGCTATAAAAAGAGTTGTTAGGTCTCTGTAGTAAAAGCAGCCCAATGGACATGCAGTATTAAAACATGAAGTTCTTTCACCAAGAACCTAAAAAAGGTCTTGTATTATTATAACTTCTTGTCAGAATAATAACACGGTCTCTTTGACACTGAGTAAGCCAACTCACTGACACAATACACTCATATAGCAACATACAGAACTAATGTCAAGAACAAGATGAAGAGGAGCGGATGTGTTATACAGCACTCTCCACCACCACCACCATCAAACACCCGGGGAATAAATCTTTCTGAAGAATGGGGTTGATCTGCCTCCATTTGCTCCTGAAAGCAGGCATCAAAAGCGGAAGACATCTAGCCCAAAGTGCTGAGAGACCCAGTCTCAGAAGATCAAGATTAAAAAACAAAGGGACTGAAACTAACAGCAGAACCAAGACTCTGAGTTCTGAGACCTAGATTCTGACTGTGTTTTGCTTTTAACAGTTACACTCTTGTTGTAAGTACTCACAGATTGTGAGTCTCAGTCAAAGAATCTAATATAAAACCTGAGACCCAGGACAAGAGTCTAAGTGTCTATACTTAGCCCTGGGCCAACAATCAAACAACCCCAGACCAAGAGGCTAATATCAAACCTGACACCCAGGTCAGGAGTTTAAATGTCTATGCTGTTTGAACAAGGCAACATTCTAAGCATTGAGGTTGAGAGACAGGCCTAGAAAGTGTCAATTCTGTGACCCAGTTTAAGCCTGTGTCAAAGGTAAAACCCATACCAAGACTAATATCAAAGCTGATGCCCAGGCCAAAATTCTAATATAAAAAAAACAGACCCATAGAAAGAGTCTAAGTAGGTTTATAACTAATGTAAATCTAAGGATCAAGAGCCAGACCCAGGCCAAGAGTCTAACATCAAAGATGAGACCCAGTACAAGAGTCTAAGAATCATCATTTTGCTTTAAAGGCTTCTCAAAATTAAATTTAAAAAGTGCATTAGTTTGGAAACTTCAGCAATGCAATACACATATACTGCACCATCTGTGCATTTCTTTTACTTCTCAGGTTTTTGATAGACATTTAATTATGTTATCTAGTTTGAATTTAGCTAGCCTCAAATTCTGTTTAAACAGATTGAGCAGTCAGGTCTTTCGCACATTTCCTGTCCATCCATGTTGATCCCTGACTGCGATCAGGAAGGAATAAAAAGTAATTACTATATTTACTATCCAGAAGCATATTATAAAGAAACTGCTGAGCGGAGGAACAGGAAGCAGAGCAGAGGGACAGTGTCTTTTGTAAAAGTGCAGCTTGACGATGCAGCACAGATGTTTCCCCTGTGTCTTTTTCCCAATATATATTCTAAATGCATTCTGAATACATTTCCTTTTATGTCATGACTATTCAGAAAATTTAACACGACCCTGCTGAGACCCAAACCCACTTGGAGTACTTATAGTCCTGCTGTATTCGTTGGTTTTGCATTTTTTTGACAGTGTCTTCTTTTTGTTTTCTCTGTGCATGTGTGTTTTGTGATTATGAATTTGTGAAATGTTCCTCTTACCCACAAAGAGCTGGCTGTTGAGCTGGAGGTGGATGTGTCCCTCAGTGGGGGCTTTTCGCACTGATCCAGGGTAATGGTCCACGCTCAGAGACGCCTCTTTGACGTTGCGTTCAGCAACCACGTGGTGCCAGCGCTCGTCGTTCAGTGGAACCGGAGTCTTCACGTGCACCTTGAATGGCCCGTTCCCCACGTCAAAGGAGAAAACTACTTCATTCGGCACTGTAAAGTGACACAGGGGCCTTATTTCAGTGAGTTTATTTATTTATTCACCTAGTAAAGAATGACGTGTCATATTTTTATCCATGTATAGGTACTTGAACGTTGGGAAACAAGTAGCTGTTCCTTAATCAGCATATTACAAAAAGCAAATTCTTGTGTTACTATGTTATCATTTCTATTAACAATATTTTGTATTAAGGGAAAAATCCCAGTCAGCACCTGATACTCCTTCCATACGTGTCACATAAGTGCTTGGTTTTAAGCTAGCTGAGCGCAAAAAGTTCCAGAACATTTGGTAAAACGTTGTCCTCAGCAGTTTATCACCCCAGGGTGAATATCTAGAAAACCTGTCTTAAAAAAAAAAAAAAAACTGTCTTGATAGAACATTTTATTATTTCAGGCAGCTGGAAATAATGTTGTCACACCAGTAGAATATCATACCTCTAGTTAAAATTCGTTTCTGTTTCAAATTTGCACCCAAGCTCTGGGTGCTTTGCTTCACTGGTGTAATGAGACGTGATTATCAAAGGCATAAAAGATAAAGTCTTGCGAGAGACCAAATTTCAAATTTTTCTTCCACAAGGTGTGTAGCGACTTGAAAATAAAGCCAGGGGAGGGAAAATGAAGCGGCAACAGAAAGCCGTCAGTCTTTAATCTCTGTGTGTGGGTTTTTTTTTTTTAATCTGCCTTCGGATGAGAACACCCTGACGCCCGAGGTTTACAGCCGGAGATGAAAGAAACTTGATGCTTTTCTGTTCTAGCCGGCAAGACCTCCGTGGTGCAATTTCTCCAACGGAATTAAATTCAGCTGAGCGTTTAGAGCAAAACACTTTTTGGCTGCATTTCAAAAACTAATATGCTATTTCGGGTGGGCTGAGATCACTTTACACTCGCGTCAACACAATCCGACTCCAGCGACTTGTCAAGTTTAAACTGTATTCTTATGGACTCAGGCTTGCTAATATTGCATATGCGCTAATCAGGAAGTAAGCCTTTATGCTCCTGGAGTAGGTTTAAAGCCATCTGTCTGGGTGTTCCTCTTCAATAATCCATCATCTATTTCCAAGGGAATGCCTTCCGTTAGCAGTTGTTTGGCTTATTTTATGTAAGAATCGTCTCTGGCTTGAATGCACGTTTTGGTGAAGGGGCAAAGAAACGGGGCGCCTTCTGTCATGGAGCACAATGCTGTGAAATCGCTGATCATGTGTCGGGACCTCTTTATCATTCACAGCCCAGACGCAGTGCAGCGACTCCTACAGTAAATGCACGCAATATTCACACCCTGAAAGAAGTCAGCATCTATGAACAGCACGACAATTTGCATGATGCTCTCTTAAAACAAAGGGCTGCTTGGGGTTCCCTACAGAACCCTGGGGTTCTTTAACTGACCAACAGAACTTTTTCCCCAAGGAAAAACATATTCTAGTAGCGCTTGCAGAGAGCAACTAACCTTTTACATTAAAATTACAGTATATATTAATTATATATAAAATATAAGTCAAAAAATGTGTGAAACAGGTGCCATAACTTTTTGGAGTTTTGAATATCTACATAACGCTACATAATGTTTGGAAATGACCAAATAGTTGATTCACAATGTTTATGAATGTGACATATTTTAAAAGTGATCAAATAGTTGATTAAACTTGTAAAGTAGTTAAAACTATACAATTATTTCCTAACACTTTTTTGTGGGAATAAATTTATAATGTATTTGAATCTGTTATATTTTCTAGGTAAGTTTGTACTACAACAACAGCAACAATAATTACAACAGCAACAACAACAACAATAATAATAATAATAATAATAATGATAATAATAATAATAATAATAATAATAATATTGAACAGCTTAATGATTCTAAAAAGAATCAGCTGATTCAATCAAATGATTCAAATGAACCCTTTCAAATGATTCTATACAAAGAACTGTTTTGGGGTTCTATATATGACTTATATGCAGGTGATAGGTCAATTTTTTCACAGGATCAGTACTGAATGCCGGCGAGCTGTTACCACCGCTGTACTCTGCTTTTTAGGCGTCCTTTTCAGGGTTAACGTCTTACTCGCCTCAGAACAATGGGAGGTTAATCGAGCGCTCTCCCAGCTAAATAATTTGGCATTATAGCAGAACAAGCTTCAGGGCTGTGTTCAGGTCTTCTCCCGCTCTACACTCATCCATCACAGCAACTTGTTATGCACTAAGAATTTTTACCCTTCTTATTTTAATGAGGTTAAAGGCCATGAGAATCCTGGGGCTTTCACAGGAGTCGTGCAGCTATGTGCTGGACAGGTCGCAGCTCAGACAGATTGACAAGAGAGATGCGCGATTATTTACACTCAAGTGCATCTCAAAACAGACGAGAAGAAAATGTCTAGCCGCCGTTGCTGAAATTTCCCATGAGAGGCAGCGTTTTCACTGTGTCTGTATATTCGGGTGACGGCTTCTCGAGATTATTTTTCCATCGGGGATAAGAGCCACATACGTTTTGTAAATAGGATTGTCAAATAAAAAAAAGAACAAACATACGAACAGAGACAAAGAGTAAAAAAAAATATCGAACAAGCAAACACGCTGTTCGAGAGCGTGAGATGAAGAGCCCTTGCAGGATTTTTTTTATTACTTTGACTTCATATTATTTTATTAAACTCATCAGCAGCTGCTTATTTGATCTTTAATCAGTTCAACTTTGTCATATTGTAATTCTCAAACATCATTCATCGTGCATCTCATGAAGCATTTGAGATACAATCATTGTGTGTCAAATAAATATTCCTGCGTATTCATCATCTTTTCATCAAGCTAATTTCAACCACTAAAAGTAAAAACATTTACTAAGTTGTATTAGAATCACAGCACTGCTGGATTCTCAGTTCTGATGGGTTGGATGGTTTTATTGTATGTAGTGACGGCTGTGATGCAAATCACCGATTTATGTTAATGTGTTTGTTATAATATGTTATTCATCTATACAAACGACTGATATAAGACTAACATGAGGGACATTAAATGTGTGTTGACAGTGGAGCAGATGACTGTTTTATGTCCCAGGGTGTCCTCATAACTCTGTTACCCTCTGGATCTTACTGGAGTCCCTGCTTGCACTATGCACTTAACCGTTACGTGATAAGTATACCTAATAATCTGTCTCTCTCTAGCTACAAAGACTTCTCCTGAGAAATCAATGACCCTTTCTGCTCCCTGGACCTGTGTGATTCATCCTTATTCCCTACTTCTTGTTAGAGTCTCATTTGGAGGATGAACCCACATGGACAGCCTAGAGATCATCATGTGATTGCTGTTGATGCTATCACATAAAAAGCAAGATGGTGGCTTTGGACTTGACTGCAATTAACATGAACAGTGTTGCGCTCAATTCTTCATTAGTGAACAGTTAACAATTTTATGGTTATAACATGAAGTCAATCTTGGTTACACAATAGCACTGTTTTGACCACATAGTATACAGATATAGAAAAGAAATAGTGTGGTTAAGGTGTTGGACTACATATAGAAAAGTTGTGAGTATGAATCCCAGGACCACCAAGCTGGGCACTTGAGTAAGGCCCTTAATTCTCAACTGCTCAGTTGAATAAATGAGATAAATGCAAGTCGCTCTGGATAAGGGTGTCTGCCAAATGCCATAAATGTAAATAATTTATAATCACACTATCCAGTGTCACCTAGATGACCATGGCTTCCCTTTTGAGTCTGGACTCTCTCAAGGTTTCTTCTTCATATTGTCCCTTGCTCATTACGGATACATTCAAATTTAAAACCTCTACTTTATAGCCTGAATTTAAAATGTTTGTAAAGTTGCTTTGTTACAATGTCCATGGTTAAATGTGCTATACCAATAAAACTGAATTGAATGTTGCTGTTTAGTGAGACAACATTTTTGATGAAGTAGACATTTATTTGTGGAAGGAGTCTCTGGTGTCAGTGTATAGGACAGAGGGCTTCGAAACTCTAACAAAAATATAACTAACTACGGGATATATGATGTGTTGGTTTTAAGTAGGTGGAAAATTGCAAATGAAAAACAAATCCTTCCAAATACAGAAGAAAAAAATCAACAGCTTTGTTCCTTGTGTCTTGTGTGTCAGAAGTAAATTTCATAATTTAGGATTTCCCAAAAGCTAATTTGTTTCAGTTTTTATTAGTCTTTAGAAATATAATAAAAGATTCTCTTCATGGCAGTGCACTCGAAATAGAAAGCACAGTTTACTTACAGCTCAGCTCGACTCGGATGAAGTCTTTAATTCCCAGGTTTTCGAGGAACACGCCGCTGGAGGAGGAGGTTTTAAAAAAGAAGGAAATATCAGCGCTGAGCTCACCACGGAACGTGGGGAAGTGGAGGTAAGAAGTCTCCTTATCGAAGTGGGCGGCGTTCCAGAAGTCATCTGAAGGGAGAGAAAGCGTTTAAGAAGGTGCCATACCACCAAGAGATCCAAAAGCCTTTAGTCATCATTTGATCTGTAACTTAATACAGAGATGTATTGAGAAATTTCACTGAGGGGCTGGAGACTCTTACACAACAGTGTTTTTGTGTATATCTGTAACAAAAAAACAAATGGAAATGCAAAAAAAGAACATAGCAAAAAAGCTATGAGCTTTTTACTTTCATGTGGGAGCAAGAGATCAGATAAAGTTTGTAGGACGATAAACATTAGCATGAGCCACAGAACCAAGTAGATTTGATAGAAAATACAGACAGAGCATAGGTAAAAAACATAAATGCCCATTTCCATCCATTTTCTGTACTGCTTGTCCTATGCAGGGAGCCTAGAGCCAGGCCACTCCTCATAGCCAGGTGGGGGACATCATGGAGAGGGTACTACTCCAGTGCAGGGCACAATTTTACATTAACAACAGTTTAGATATGCCAATCGGATGCATGTCTTTGGACTGGGGGAGGGAACCAGAGTACCTGGAAACCCCAGCAGCATGAGGAGAGCATGCATGATTTTTAGTGTTTTCTAGTGTTTCCAGGGGCATAGCGTTAGGGTTGCTATTTAATTACCTTAGACCTTCAGGTTTAAACCTTTGGGTTTAACTTCAAATACAAATATGGATACTTCCAGCACTAAAGCGACAGATAAAGACACTGATATAGATACTGATACTCATAGTGGCATTGAATTACACCCATAGCAACTAAATAGCACAAAAGAGTTTTAACTCTTGGCTAAGACAGAGCGGAGATGGTGTGATAAATGGATGTGGGAATAGTGTTTCGGAATAAATGATGACCTAGCCATTGTGAGGTTCAGTTTGACAACAACTGTCTGGCTGTGTCCCAAAACAGAAGGTCCTGCTACCTCTACTGTCTCCTAGCTAGCATAGATTACAATGCTGACCAAAATACCAACAATGATTACTAGAAATGTTAAACAGCATTGAATACCATTGGGAACAGATAGCATATTTATCCACTCCGATGCAATTTTTGTTGAGACTGGCATCAACAACTGACCAAGGTTAAGGGATTTCATCAATCGTCTTGCACTACAGACTTAATACGGCACAAGTAGGCAGCAGGTTCAGACACAATCTTGGGATTTACCTTGTTTGGGAAATTTTGGTACTTACTGTCACCGTAGCACTGGAGAGGACCCACCCGATACGCTGCCTCTGACCCCGGCCTATTAACATCCCCCACCGCTAACAGCCTGAGAGGCAAATGCTCTTTGTGAGACAGGATGCCAGAATCGTTCAGCCTGTCCCAAACAAAACACAAATCACACAAACTCTATAACTGCTGGAAGTAATGTTATCCTAACATTTTGCAAAATGTCTTGCCAAAACAGGGGTGGATAAATCAATACCCTGGGAAAAATTTGTGAGTATCCAAAGTAACCCACAAATGAGGAAATACAAGCAACATTTTTAAGAACAAGATATTTAACGAGACAGTCAGTTTAGAAGACTTTTCCACCCCTGAAGCACAGTCAGTCTGGATGTTCATTACACCAAAGAGGGACAGTCAGTTTGGAAGATCCTCCCACCAGTGAGGGACAGTTAGTTTGGAAGCTCATTCCAGTTCATTATACCTCTGAGGGGCTCCCAAGACCAGCACTTTAAACACACACACACACACACACACACCCATTTGCATGTTGGATAAACAGTTTCAGTAGGTTCTATATACAACTACCCAACAGCCAAAAAAGTCACTATCCTATTGTGCTGCAAAACAAAACCTTTTGTTTGATGTTTGTTTTAGTGTAGCATTGATTCACCAATTTCTCATTAATAAAAAAAAAGCACTACACACCTACACACTATTGTGTACGTTACTTTTTTGGTTACAGTTCGTTGAGCCTGCACTCTGATCCTGGCTTCCTAACAAGTGAGGCTACAGTATTGTAAGAAAAGAATTTGACTCTGCTGTACTTGTATATCTGACACTAAAGGATATCTACCTTAAGAAAAAAGAAAAATCTGTAACATGTACACATGCTGTGAAAGTCATGCTATGTATTTGTGGTAATTATGAGACAACGTTAGGCTATACTTAGATGTCATGCTATTCGATGTGTGTGGTCATAGAAACAACGTTGGGACTGAAAGCGAAAAGACACTATTTCTGAAGTGATAATATACTAGAAAATGGCAGGGAATGCATGATAGAGTGACATGTTACATCCTAACATTCAACTCCTAGCTACTTTCTCTTCAGAAACCGCTGCTGTTTTCTTCCCCGCATCTGATTTTATACCATGTCCGAGCTTTCAGAATTTTACAACTGCTTATTAAGGATTCTACATGAACATGACTGCTTTTATATGCTTTTAGAGTTTGTAAGTACTGTAATTCCGATATGACGTGAACGTGCTAGAAATAACCAACACCAGAAACTGATTCACTTACCGCGAACTATCACTAATGCTTCCAAGGAATAACCTGCGTTTTGTACATTACCCCTTCCTGCAGTACACTAACCATTGGGATTTCAGTGTGTTACTGCTTTTGTTTTTTTATTTATTTATTTTTTTTTAAAGTGAGATGCATTTTCTTTGCTAAGAAATGAAAGACATCAGATTGATTAGCACACATTAGTTTCTCAGAGAGGACTGTTTCTTTCTGCCAGCAAACTTGCCAATTAAACTTTAGATTTGTTTATAATCTTTAAACAGAAAATGAACTTAAAACTATATCAAAAACAGATATGCAGTCTTGCAGCGTGGTGCGTCACATCACTTACACTGCTGTTTGGCATGCTGTTTTTGTCTGCAGTGTTAGTTAGGGATAAACAAAATCATCATTCATCAATCATGTGAGGTTTTCGGCCAATCAGAGGATCTGTTAGGGCTTTTCACACTTGTGAACAACTAGTAAACCCTGGGTGACTAAACTTGCAATCCTGGATTATCTTTTTCGACATTTTTCACTGCTCATGCCTTACCCAGGATTAACAGGTAATTTGACATTTCACACTGTACACTCCTCAAACTTGAGATAATTTATTAGCTCTTATTAGCATATTTACTGTGGAAGGAGCCATGGTTGCATAAATGCAGCATGTGCCCACTTTAAATAAAGCTCTTATTACTCTTCACACTGCACCTTCCTCCCTCTGATCCTGTAGCAATGCTCAATTGCTCCCACCATCTCTCAGGGTAAGAGGTAGGGTATACATCTAGACTCTTCTCTGTTCTGTTACCGAGCTAGTGGAATGAACTTCCCCTAGATGTCCGTATAGCCGAGTCACTGACTGTCTTCAAAGGACGGATGAAGACCTACCTCTTCCTGAAACCCTTAAACTAGCTCTTCTTTTTCCCTGTTTGTTTTATGTATTGTTGTATGTTGTATGTAAATTAAAAAAAAAAAAAACCCAACACACTTTTTAAGCTGATGGTATCCTAAGTCTGTGACCTACTAAACCAGTGTTAATATATTCATTGATAGAGACTTCAAAGCACTCTTGTATGTCGCTCTGGATAAGAGCGTCTACAAAATGCCAGAAATGTAAATGTAAATAAGGACTTGTCTTGCTTTTTCACATCGGCGAGGAAAAAAAAGTTTAGGTCTGCCGTTCTGTGCCTGAGGTATTGCGTTCCTCCTTGCTGTGGTTTACACTTACGAGATACTCAGTGTTTTGCCATCTGATGTGTTCAGTGTTGCTAAGTCATTTGCTGATTGGGTGTCTGTTTCTAAGCTTCTAGCTGTAACACTGTAACGCTACATTATTTCTCACTGTACACGTTTGGCACCTCAGTGTGGGGTTAACACTGTGCTGCTTCAGAGCAGAGTTTCATAACCTCAGGTAAAAACTTGTACTAACCCCATTTCTAAATTACCAATGTAAAACGTCCCTCTACTCGGGGCTAAAAGCATCATTGAGACCAACGATATCCTGGGGTTAAGCACAGTGTGAAATGCCTTACTCTGATTTCAGACTGACAAGAGAATCTCTTGGGTTAGTCAGGCTGTTTCTATGTTAAAGTCTGTCTGCAACAGACACATGACGCCCTGCAACAGAACAATGTTGTTCAAAAACAATGCACACACACACACACACACACACACACACAGACAAAATACTTCTTGTAAACAGATGTTTTGACATTTTGACTTACTAGACATAATCATTTTCCTACAGCAGCACACCTTGACCTGTTTGCTAAATGATTTAAAATAAAATGTATTAAAGAATCATACATTCATACTTATTATCCATTTAATATTGTGGAACAAGTTGTCACAGATGTTCCATAACCAGCCACTACAGCTGGAAGACTTTTCTGCTGTGGTGGAAAACAGTGATGCTGATGGCACAGTTCTGACACTGGGGACTCCTTCTCTAAACACCTTCTTGCAGACAGTCTCACAATATCTTCCTTTTTTTGTTTAATGTCTAACCAAGGACATTAAAAAACATCTGGCAGCCAGCACTAGAGTCAGCGCTGCTGTTATAGAGAATTAATCAACAGCTTATACAATAATTTATTATAATACTTTAATACTAATAGATTAGAATAGAGGAGTTGTTTATTTATAGTATCAAAGCAGCAGGATGCAAGATAGCAGGAAACTAAGCAATACTGAGCTTTGCAAACATTTTTTTTGTTAGTATTAAAATGATTTAAGCCTGGTGGTGTTTTTTTTTTTTTTTATTAAACCTGCACATTTTTTAAAACATATTTGTGTCAGTACCAGTCATCGAGGTCACGGTCACAGTTGCAGAAGTGCTCAGGATCCACGCAGTCACCATGGACGGCGCAGGCGCACTGCTGAGTGCCCGGTGGTGCCCCTGCCCAGTACGTGTGGGCATCTCCTGACCAACCCACCCACCAGGTGAATGGTGTGCCATCTGCAAGAAACAATCATCATCCATCATGCTGCACAGCCAGGTTTCTTTTTTCTCCCTTAGTCCTTTTTCCTAAGTCCTTAAATGCCCCGATGAGAACTTTTCCCCCACCTGCGCATGCTCTTGAACTGAGTGAGACCCATTTAAAAGTGATAATAACCAACAATGTCATTGAGAACCCTGCAATTCACTTGAGGACGCTAATGTTCTGGATGTTTGGCAACGAGTTACAGATTCACAGTGTGAGCAAAACAGGAGGGAGATGGATTCAAACAATAGGAGTGCATACAGAACATAACCCAGTAAAATTATTGGATTATAATTGCACTATTTAGACCGTAAAGTATAGAGTTATACAAGGGAATTGATTTATAATCGCACTCTCTGGTGTCACCCAGATAAGGATGGATTCCTCTCATAGATTTTTCCTGTTATCATCTCATGGAGATTTTCCCTTAACCTCATACTTGCTTCTGGCTTACTCATTATCAGTTTATCCCTAAATATATACAGTGAGAAATATTCATATTTCTCTTAAATTTTACTGACCTGAAAGATTAAATTCACGCATTATTGCATCTGCCCCATGCTTTGATTTGAAATGAAGCAGATAGATACTAACTTGTAAATATCTTACTCTTAAATAAATCTATCACCAGCTGAAACAGTGCACTCAGGCTTTAGAAAAGTGTTTGTGTGGACAAGTAGCTTCAGCGTCAAACCCTAAACCCTCAGCAGAACTCGTTTTTTTTTCGTTGTTGTTTTTTAACACTGAGGAGATTGGCATTGATTTGTCTCTCGTCTTCTCGCATCCATCCATCTCGAGTTCCGGCCTCTGCTTTTGGGAAAAGCGGGCCCTCTCATTACTCTTCATCTGACATTTGGAGCATTATTTATTTATGTCTGACACCGTCTTTCTTCTCGGCTCATCAGCATCCTCGGCTAACGAGACAACTAATAGGCAGCGATTTATGCCAGAGTGCTCGGGCGTCTCCTGTTTCTTCAGAAGGCAGAGAGAACAATTATCGAATCGCTCGACCTTTAAGAGCCTGTGTGCGTAAATGCCTGTAATTGAACCGGCACAGAAAAAAAAAACAAGTCAAGCAATAACGTGAAAAGGGTAAATACTGATTATTTACACACAAACATAACATCAAGAGAGCCCTAAACATGTAAAGGGCTCAGGGCTACGATACGTTTTGTATTTTAAATAACCTATGTAAAAATACCCTGCTTCAACATCCATTATTTTCAGAATAAAAGGCTGCTAGAGAAAAATAATCTTCTTACTGTTAGCTCCATGATGCAAATTATTTTCATATAACAGCATGTGCTGAAGTCTTATTACTTTTATACAACAGTGTTTACACCAAAATGTCTATATGTTTATTTATTAATGAAGGATACCGTCAGGGATTCTCAGAAGCGGTAGATGTGCAGACTTTTTTGTGCAAGGTGTAAAAATAATGACAAACAATGTTATCCAAAAAACAAACAGACTAAGGGCAAGGACATGGTATTCTCTAAGCGGGTCCCAAATCGCATACTTATGCAAATCGCATAGTTATGCACTATTCTACGGCGTCTTGTAGTAAAATAGTGTGAGTAAGTAGTGCACTTCCAGTACCTGAATGAAGCACTTATTCAACTGGAAAAATGAAGCATGGAGTGTTGGTCATTTCATGCAGCTTAGCTTACATGGTAGAAGAGGAGTGGGGTTACAGGTAAAAAAAAATTCAAGATGGCTATCAACACTCCGGTGTACAGGACATCTTTAAAATTAGCCCACATTGTGCGATTTACTATCATCAAGTTATCAAGTTATTGTCACTTCTAAAACCATCAGTGTTCCATTTGAGATGATACACTATGCCATATTTATCCTGTCTGGTGTATGAATTTTAGAAGTAACTAAGATGAAATGAGACACATGACAAGGAAACATGTGAGCACAGATGTCAGCATAACCATGACCACAGTACAGTATGTCATGCTTTTTATCTATTTTTAGTTACATGAATGTCGTAGAACATCCACAAGACCTGTTATCGCTTTTATTATAGTAGCTATAATATAATATAGTGTGGTTTCCTTATAGACGCTCTTTTGGATGGTTTTTTTGTTTTTCATCTTGACACAAATTGAATTCCGTATATATTTACCAAAACAACTAACCAGCCAACCCAATGCTTGTGCCCTTATTACTAGAAAACTGGAAATCACTCTTTCCTGATGACTTGGTGTCACCAAGATTTACATGTGTTGTGACATAAAACCACAACCATTTACAGGTTTGTTTGCAACTTCCTGTCAATGAGTTGTTACTATAATAGAACCGTGAACAAGTCCTGATTTCATGCTCTGGTATAAGAAGTAGCAGAACCTGCTGTTGAAAGCACTCTGATATGAACTAATAATAATTTAAAAATAAAAAGGTTAATTAGTTTTTAAAAAAAAATCGAATCATCCTGCTTGCTTTGTACTCAACGTGACTGACGAGCACAGTTTTTTTTAATAAGTCTGTCCTTTCATAGTGAGCAAGTGAAGGAGGAAGGGATCGATACTCTCAATAAAAAAGGCTTACCTGGTGTGTTTAGGAGGCGTGACTTTTTGCAGTGGTAGGAGAGTTCCTGCTCGCAGCGCTCGGCTCGGGTAATTATGGCCGCGAGCTGCTCAGCGTCGGCAGAATAGTTAAAGGAGGCCAAATGCTGAGTGCTCCCTGAGGATCCCCGTAATTTGGTGAGCTCGGTGTTATTGTGTTGGATCACGGTCCATGCTTTATCTGCAGTTTTCGAGGGAGAGATGAAAAAGGAGGGCAGGGGGTGCAGAAGGTGGGTGGGTGGCGGTTTTAGAAACGTTACACGTAATTATGCAAACGATAACGAGGACACAACAAGATGGGCTGTGCTTTGAGGTGACCTTTATTTTGACAAACCATAGGCTATGGCAAACGTTCCCTAAATTGTGTTAAATTACAGAGCAGAAATCCTCCAGTGTCGAATAAAAGGAATGATTCAGACAATAATCACGTTTACACAAACTTCCCTCTTGGCACAAATGGAGCTAAAAAGTCAGTGTGTGATTTTTTTTTTTGCGTGTTTGATTGCAGGGAGATGCTGAGGCCGCATGGCTAATGAGAAAACTGTGAACACAGTTAGCAATGCAAACTGAACAATGAAAAAGTTCTCACATTTGCTGCATTGTAAATGCGTGAAGAAATGTATTAACTGCCTGTTAAATGTTGAAATATTATTCATATTTATGCTGTTTTAGAGAGATTTAGTATTTGACAGAATAATTGTTTATGTATTATTCAAACAAAACCTGTTTTCTGAGGCATTTATGGGATTTAGCCCCCATTTATGTGGTTTAGCCTGAAGCTAAACTCTTCTGAGTGGGGAAGAAACATTCAATGGTTAACATGAACTATAGGTTGATGCTAGCTAAGGTTAGATTAAAAAACAAAAACAAAACAAACAAAAAAAAATATTTCTCATCTCAGTTTTTCCTATTACTTGTAATCTACAAGTAAGTAAAACATTAACACCACCATCACCAACTAGACCAACAGAAACTTGGCTATGACCTGATTTTCCTATTCAAATTCAACACTGGTTCATAAAACAAATCGTGTTAAAATAACTCCATTTTTTTTGCTACTGACAGGCATTTACCTGACATGTTGCAGTAGACGAGCTGCGGCTTGATGGGTCCGCTTCCGTCCACGTCTATGTGGTATAGTCCTGATGTGTTTCCTCTGTGCTTGTATGCCTCACACGATGCCTCGTGAACAGCTGGTAAAGACAGAAACCACAGTTAGCCTTCATGATTCCAGGGGGGGGATGAAAAAACATCACCACCAACACCACCACCAACAACAACAACAAAAAAAAAACAAATCCCACTGAGACAGATGTAAATGCCTCGTCTCCAGTTGCTACTTCCCCATGAAAATGTGTCTTGGAGAGCTGAGATAATGAAGTGTGACAGTCCTCATTAGGGCCTCGGCATGCGGGCCTGCAGAGTAAACAGCTCAATACGCGTCAACCTCAAAAACACGATGGATCAGGACGAGGTGAAGGCGGCGTCTCGGATAATGCGCCGTTCACGCCTGCGAGCACGCTGCCTACGCTGAACTAAACTGTTTGCCTGATACCGTTTTTACTCTCCTGCCCTAAATTATCCTGTGGAAGCAGATGGGAATAGGAAGGGTTTCTGGAGCACATTCCTCCAGTTCCTCCAGTTCTCTCAGTGTTCAGCTATGTTTGGATCTGCTGGAGTTGAATTCAAACTCATTGATTAGCAAATCTTCCATATGGATTAGCAATCTAGTGCATGGAAACACACAAAAAAACTAAACAAAAAATTTCATTTGCATTATTCATTTGTATTTGCATTTCAGTGGGGTGATACTCTCTTTTTCCCCTGGGGAAGGGACTGTAATTGTACCTTTAACGCTGTTTTAATGTTGATTGGACAAATCAGTAGACCGGATGTCCAGGATAAGCAGATTTCATGTTCCCTTGATTTTTTTTCCATAATTTCACAACAAACCTAGTGTTGGTGTTGGATTCTGTGCCCATTGTATCCTCAGATTTCTGTTCTTGATGCACACAAGAGAAACTTAAAAAATCCTAACCACTTTTGTGTGTTGTACGTTTTTTAGATGCTTTTCAGTTTATCATGATTGTAAAGAGTGTTTATTCGAGTTCCTATAGTCTATCTGGGAGCTCAAATGCTTTTTTGTTTTTCCACACCATTTAGCATAAAGTCTACAGATGAGCACTCTGCACAAAGGTACCATTGACCAGTGATCCAAACATAATACACACCACACTTTAGGGGTTTCCAGGCAACCAGGACATGGGACTGGCCAGCACACTGGAGCTTTTACTTCCATTAAGACTGACCCTTAGGAACAATTTTAGAGCTTGAATTCTGCCCAAAAGTTTTAAGCTTCAGAGTATCATGACAAGCCACTGACAAGCTTTAGGATCTAGAGTCTCCTTTGGGACACAGCACAGAAACAGTGAATGTTGCGTCCATCATTAATATTGCAAATACGGATACGAGTTGAACAAAGCAAACACCTGCATCTTGTTCCACCCAAGTGACAAAAAAACATCCTGATAATTAACATCTGTTCAAAACCTGAGGAGAAATAACCAAAATCAATACCAAATCTGTGTGCCACTGTATGCATGAGTCAAAACCATATTTATGGACAGGTTTTGAATATCATCCCTAATTAGGCTCCATGACAACCTGGACACCGGCCCAGAACTGCAATTACTCTTCAGAGCGATTTATTTTAAGGATAATGGTTCGATATCATGTCCTCGCACTCACTGTGAGCAGATTTTACACTTTAGTGTTACACCTTCGGTTATTACTCAAAAAAATATCTATATATGTGTGTCAAATCAAAATGAGCACAAAATAGCAGACCTCTTCTTTTTTTTTTTTTCTTTTTTAAATAGATCCTGAGGGTAATTTGGCAGTGAATGATGATCAGACACCCACACTTGAGTTGTGCTTTAAAATCAGCCAAGATATTCAGCGGTCTTGACATCAGCTGCACTCGAATACTGTTTTTAATGTCTTTTGGAAAACTTCTCAGCCTGACTTTGAAGTGTACATTACCTCAGACACTTCTGCACAAAAGGGGGGATGAGGAAGGCATTTGCCGCTGGCACCAAAAAAGAAGCAGTTCAAACTTCACTCGAGCTAATGAAGTATCAAAATGGCCCATACGATAGCAACGAGAGTTTCCCTATGGGGAAATGGTGAGGAGGAGTCAATGGTGCTTGTAAATACGATGAGCAAAACAGCCATAGTTTTTTTTCTCCCTTCAGCCAAGTTCTCTTGAAATGTTCAACTATTCAGCGTATGGAGCCTTAGCCTCAAAAAACTTAATTTGAGCTGGCAAGGGTTAATTTTAAGACAGTGTATCAACACAGTTGAGTTCAGGGATAGTGAGTGGCCTCAATCGATGCCTATTCAATTTTGTAGGTAAAAAAAAAAAAAAAACATGAATCAAAAATGGAGGGAAAAACAACTATGAAAAAAACTTATCCTTATGACTAAATTTCCCAACAAAGCATTGCTTTATTTTTGCTCAGAACGCAGTACTTTAGTTATTCAGGGATGTGTTTTTGCTTTAACAAGCAGCATTTTGTATGTGTTTTTTATGAACTAGTGAAAAACATGGTTATTTCAATAAGCTTCTATTCTCCATTTGGTCTCTGGTCATTACTGACTTGTTCATAACAAATTAGAATTCATGTTACATATCCTTGAATTAATCAACACAGACGTAATCAACAATGTCCATTTCAATTTCCTTCCACTCTGTCCTATTTATCTCCTCTGGAATGTTCTAATATGGGGCATGACTTTATTACTGAGCAACATTCATAACGGAAAGCAACTTTTCTGTACCATGAAAGCAGGTTCTTGGGAATAGAGCAGGACTTTGAGTTAGCTAATTAAAAAACATGAAAAAGCAAAAATTAGGTTAAAGCATCCTGTGGACCAGATGTGACCTACTATGTGTGCTGTCTAAAATATATAAATGAGTGGAAAGTTTAAGGCTTAAAAAGATCCACCAGTGTCCTAAAACCGACCTTTTGCTTTCTGTATTACTTCCACTTGTATTTGCTCAAAACAAAGTACTCATTTGAAATTTGATGACTGAAAGATACCTCTGCCGTATTTTGGGTACTGATTGCAAATCAGTGCTTGTTTCATTAAGGAACTAAATAAAACATTCGCTAAAGCTAACTATCAACAGCATAGCTAGCATGATTATAGAGCTTATTTAATGTTAATAGCATAATATAAACTTTTTTGATATTGTGACAGTTGTGTATGATGTTAGCTAAAATATAAAAAATATAAGACCAATGAAAGCACTTGGTCAAGACCAGACCAGTGCATCTATGGTGTCCAGTCATCTTGGAAGATTATTGGCTAAGAAAAACTTTTGTTTTGTTTGTTTATTCAACACTTTCAAGACTCCCAGTGATACAGACTACATATATAGTAACCTCATTTGTGACTGATATTCATGATAGATCCTTATTATACCTCAAAATTATCATTAGTGTGTTTTCTCTTATCTAATTGCCGTGGAAGAGGGGTGTTAGTTGACAAAAGTATGTGAACACCTGACTATGCCACTCCATATTTAGGTCCTCTTTGCTACTATAATAAGCTCGAATCCTCTGTGAAGGCTTTCCACTAAATGGACAATGACTGGGGATATAGTGATCATTTAGCTACAAGAGCATTAGTCAGGCACTGATTGTGTGAGGAGTTCTGGGGTGTAGAAAGGACACTCGAGTTCTTCCACTCCAAAATTAACACACCATGTCTTCAGTGGAGCTTGCTTTGTACACAAGGGCCTTGTCATGCTAGAACAGGAATGGTTCCAGTGAAGGTGTACCCTGGCATAGAAAGACCTCTGAGAAAATTGTAGCAACAGTTTGGTTAACCAAACATATGGGTGTGATAGTCAGGTGTCCACAAACTATGAACCTTTTCTTCCTTTCTAGGGTCTATTTGTTAAGAATACAAAGGGAGGGACTGGGGAATTAAACTGTATAACTCAAGCACTTTCATTCCGTTATGCCAAGCATAGCACAGAGAGTCTAACAAAGATGGGGAAATAAAGGGTTGCTTACAAATGGGTGGAAGCAGTCCAAAACAAGTTCAAAATTGATTGCTAATATGTAGAGTCCTTTAAAATGGGATTGTTGAAAAACTATTGGGAATTCAAGATAATGGAAAACAAACTAAAGCCATTAAGGAGACGGGCATACTGGAGCCCATCTCCCTAGCTACCCAGGCCAGAACCCAATGACTAATCACATAACGATTCAAGGCTTCTATTTCATTTGGATCTTTTAAGGAGTGTTTGAAATAAAAGTTGAATGTCTAATGTTTTTTTGGTGTGTGTGGGGGGGTGGGGGTGGAGAAAAAGATGGATAGCATAGCAGTAATAAGCATAGGGTTTTGGGACACACATTTGTTTTCGGTGAAGTCACTCATCCCACTAAGGACAAAGAACTGCCCAACTTGAGAGGTCAAATGTGATATGAGAAAGAAATGAGTGAATATTCAAATTTAAAAAGTGGCAAATAATGATGGCAAAATATTTGAAACAATGAGGGACAATTCTTAAAAACCCTTAAAAATGACGTGAATAACTTTGATTACCTTGTTACAGTAGAACTTGTTCAGGGGGTGGGGTATATATATGTATGTATATATATATATATATATATATATATATATATATATATATATATATATATATATATATATATATATATATATATATGTATATATATATATATAATCATAGCCAGCAATAACGCTTCTGTAAAAACTTACAGTAGCCCTTCTGTCCTTCTGTTGGATCGGACTGGCTAGCCTTCACTCTCCACATGCATCAATGAGCCTTGAGTGCTGTGATCCTGTGACCGGCTCACCAGTTGTCCTTTCTTGGACCAATTTTGGCACTAACCACACCATACTGGAAACACCCCACAAGACATGTGGTTTTGGAGATACTCTGTCCCAGTCATCTAGTCATCACCATATGGATTTTGTCAAAGTTTTCCTGCTTCCAAAACAACTGTTCACTTGTTGCCTAATATATTCCAACCTCTTGACATGCACCATTGTAATCGGTGTAGCTTTCTCTTAGTAATTAACTTAAGTGAAGAAAAAGTCTAAATGATTTACAATGAATTACTAAATCAAATACAGAGATACTGGTGCTAGTTTCAAACTTCCTTTAGTGAATCCCTGGATTTTTAAGACATTATGAATAGTACTGGGGTACAATGGCTAAGGTTAAAAAGAAAGGAAATCACACTTGGGCACACTTGAGGAGTTAAAGGGAAATATTCCAAACCATCACGTAAGTGGTCGAAATAGGATAGATGAGGTGCATATGAAAGTCATCCAGGAAATCAACTGTTGACCAAAAGCAAGTCAGAAGCCTTTTCCTCATTGTATGGAAGTAAAACCTCAGGGTTGTGGGGTGGTCTAGGAGGATCAGAAAATAAAAAGATACTATTCATTCATCCATCCATCCATCCCTACAGAGGGTTGCAAGCATCCTGCAGTCAGGGAACTCGGGGCACAAAGCAAAGGACACCCTAAGACTGGGTGCCAATTGTGTGCACATACTCATTTATACACTATGGACAATTAAGAGATTCCAATCAACCCACAACACTCGGGAGGAAATAGGAGTACCCAGAGGAAACCTCCAATGCCAAGAGATAGAAGGAAAAAGTGCTTAAAAGTACTTAGCCACCTTGCAAACCTATCTACAATTTTTTTAATGCTTGATATATGGCCAAGTAAAAAGTTAGCAGAGTTCTACTTTATAGAGAAGTAGGCAGTAAATGTTCTGTATAGTTGCTATATTTAGTTAATGATGGACATTCACTTTGTATGTTTCTGAACATTTTTCATACACTCTTATTCGAATGCAATTGGAAACGCTCTCCTTTGATTGTCGCAGCTTTTGTTCCAAATCTAATTACGCAGGGTGCACCATGAGGTCTTTCTATCACCTTCTCATTTTTATGCAAGTCGAGAGTGAAAGCGTTAAACACTGCTGAGATTTTGCTTGAGTGACAAGTGCTTAATTTCAGCCTGCCCCGTGCAAATTACACTGCCGCCGCCTTTGCAGAAGGATGAAAAAAAGAGCCTTTCTCACATCATTTGAAGATCTGCCATAATCCAGATCAATGATGATGCTTTTTGGCTCAGGATTTGTGGTTAGTGCCAGATCGCTGATAAGCGTTTGACCTTGGGTCGAGGTCTTTTTGTTTCTTAGCTGATGTGTGGTTGGCAGAAAACACACACTCCCTTGGAAGTCCTTTGTTTTGTCCTTGAGTTCAGGCTAGGAATATATACATATTCTATATGCAACCATGTGTGTGTTTAAGTGTGTGTGTGTACTGACTAGTCCTACTACCTGTTTACTCTTGGTTGTAACTGGTTGCAATTTTGACCTTACCCTACATTTTTCTCCATAATAAAATTCATGTACACTTAAGGACCAAGGTGCAGTTCTGGGATTTTGAATATTTGGGTAACAGAAATGCAGAGCCAGAATTCTACTCCGGGTTGTGTTTGCGATGATTTGACACCCATGATTACAGGTTAAGCTCCAATGAAATAAAGAGACATTTTTCACTTACAGCTATGGCACGTAGCTCCTCTGTAGCCGGTGTCAGCGCAGTCGCAGTGGAAAGAGCTCCAGGATTGTGTGCACCTCCCGCCATGTTCACAGTGACTTGGAGAGCACCTGGTGATGGAGAGAAAACAAAGGAGGTCTAGGAATGTTCAAGCTTCAATCAGCACCATAATGAACACATAGTATGGAAACAGAGCACTTATACTTTGTGTGCTTTTTGTTCGTTTTTCGTTTGCATTTGTTTTTTTGCTGTAATCCTGTCACTGGGTATATATATATATATATATATATAAAAGTCCTATATTGCTACAATTGGCAGCACAATATAACTGCACAATTTCCATCCATTTTCTGTACCGCTTATCCCACACAGGGTCACAGGGAGCCTGAAGCCTATCCCAGGGGACTTGGGGCACAAGGCAAGAAGACACCATGGATGGGGCTTTCAACACACACTCAACACAACTCAACGAACAAATCGAGATCAGCCTACATATCTTTGGACTGGGGAAGGAAACTGGAATACCCAGAGGAAACCCCTGGAGTACAGGGAGAACATGCAAACTCTGCACAATGGGGCAGAGGTCGTAACTGACCCCTAAAAGCTGGTGGTGTGAGACAAACAACCACATGCTAGCAAATTTCATTGTACAAGGAGCTTGTGCATGATAATAGATGTCTAATTGCTCCATTTTCCAGTTTATTACCATTATTGCCTATTCTTTCTATCTACATGGTGGGCTATGAATAACTCGCCCTAATCAACCACACACCATGCATACAATTTCTGTTAATCATACATATATCACCCAACATTTGGAAATTCACACAACATAGTTTGCCCTAAAGAAGCAATAAAATAAATAAATGAATGAATGAATAAAAGAGACAGCTGGGAATAAAACATATCTTGTCAAAATATCCAATTTTGAATGATCCTTTACATAAAACTGTAAGGTCGAGAACATTAAGAAATTGAGGGCATCAAAAATAGAAAAGAGAAACCTTCAGTGCTCTGTTATTAACTAAAGCCATTAAATGCCATTACTGGATATCAGTGTGCCCTTGAAAGCGAAATTGTAGACACTTGGCACAATTAATTCCCTCTCTTTGTTGAATTCCGAACGATTACTCATGCTTAAATGACTTGCATTCAGGATAAATTAGATTTCTCACACCAGATTCACATTCATGGGCACAGTAAATAGGAATAGGTTTCCCATTATGTCTGATCTATAAACGACAAAACTGCTTTGGTGATTGGAACAGCTGTGTTTATCGATTGGCAGACGGGCCAAACTTTGCTAAGAAGAAGATTCTAGAACAAAAGCTTCTAGCATGTGGGCTGGGACAGCTCTGTTCTGAGAGTATAATCAAAAAGGGATTACTTAAAATGGATAATTAGCCTTAGATGGAAATCTGTCAGTTTTGGAGCACAAAAGCATCTCAGAAAGGCAACAGAAGAAAAAAAAAATTGGAACTTGCATTACATTTACAAAGGAAAATATCAATTAATCAACGAATCTGCCCAAAGCACAAAATAAGCAATATATTAAAAATGTATTGTATTTATTATATTACCAGTTTATTACTAAACAACCTGCTCATTGATAGAAACTTTTTTTAAATAAAACATAATTCAGATCTAATCAGATTTTTGTTAGACTAATGCTTCATTCACACATACAGTGACTCACAGCGACAAAGCATCCGGAGATCTTTTTATTTTCAATGAAAGTTGGGTGAAAGGAGTAAAATAAGCAAACAGCGAGCATTGGCGACTAGATCTGTGACCAAGTTGAGAAAAGTCTGTGCTTGTTAATTCACATCTTCGTCCAGATACTGTATAGTCAGTTTGAAAACAAGCACCACAAATCACATGCATCTATTCATTTACAGTGTCCATTCCCATTCAGTGAATTTTTTTCCCTATCATGGACAAATTCGATACGCTGTACAACAGGGTACAACTTGACCTACGTCACGTCCGGGTTTGCCCGAGTTTCCAGCAGTCCAGTCACATGATCAACACTGCAGGTAAAATCTCATTTACATTACACAGTTAACAAATACAGAAATACCCTATACAGCATCTGGAATAAATTCTGTAGCAAATTTTCAGCTATTTGATTAAAAAAAAATTAATCTGGGCAGCGCTGCCTGGCTTCACTGTCTCGCGTTAGTGTTAGGTATTTGAAAATGAGGCAAATGCAGGTACAGATTCCGTTTATCATGAGCGAGGAAGTAAACATGAAACACAAAGGCTGGGAGACAAAAAGTGAGGAAGCAACACGAAGACGTGGATCAGGTGCAAGCGTTCCAACAACACCAGACAAAAGCTGGACAAAACAAGAGCATGCAGTCATGTAGCCTGAGCGCTGTGAGTTCAATGGCTGATGGGAAAATATGATTATTCATGAAATTAGCTACAGGGTGAACGTTTAAACTCGTGTTAAGTGCAACTAAGAACAATTCCTGATTCATAGCAATGTCCAGTGTTTTAGTGTAGATTCATATTTCCTCTTTTGAAGGGTATGATTCACTAAACAAGCCTTTAAGAGGAAAACAGTAGATCCAAAACTACCCATTTCCTACCATAACACTCAACACAACACAGCACATGCTGTGTAAAGTATCATACAGTGTTTTCTCACAGCTGAGTGTTTCTCACATAGCAGCTTGCACTCCCAGTGACTGGCCTCAGAGTTTTTTTTCTGTAATCTCAGAAATGTGTATGAGTCACACTACAGCGCTCTCTGCCGTGCTACCATAAACAAACCCTGCCCAGGCTAGCGTGTAAACTGCTGAGGAGGCACGAATTTAGACACATCCTGCCCAGGGTAATCTACAGTGACATACGTTACGCAAAATTTCTGGAAGCTCTTCTCGCTGCTAATGGCTGGAAACAGAAGGAGACGGGAGTGGAGAGTAATTGCGGATGAAAAGGCGGCACAGAAGGAGAATGGCGCTGTTTTGACTCGGAGTGCTCTCGGCCAGATGGGGCCTGAACCGCAGGAACGAGGATCGGGCTAATGAATGTGCGCACAAATATGGAAGACTCACTACATGCACATGATTAGCACTTTTTAAAGAAAGGGTTTAAAAAGATGCACGGTCTCTCCAGGAAGTCTGATTTTTTTGTGATCGTTGTGGCCATAAATTCTTAATTTTTTTCTGCAATAACTGAAAACTACTTGAATTGGCAAAATCGCAAGCACAGGATTCATCTTTTCAACTCATACCAGTTAAGGCACACACATGTAATGACTTTCTTTGATAGCGGGACTCATGCTTTCACACACAAGAAATGAAGAGGGTTTTGTCAGAAAGCGTGTTTTGATGATGTCACATAGCCGAAATCTGCTGAAAATCTGTGGTAATTTTGAAAAATTGCAGGTTTCTCCAAACATTGTGGAGATTGCTTGATTTTTGTTCATTTCTGCAACCACAACATTACCAAATCCTAGAGGAACTGGTTGTATTTGTGTTATATTCAGCTAATTACTGTATTTATTAAAGCAAGTTCACACAGTGACAGCGACAACTCATTCTTATCACCTGTGTGTGTGTGTGTGTGTGTATGTGATACTGAGAAACTGATTTGTCACTTTACAGTGTCAGAATCCATTTGAGAAAACCTCAATTCTAATGTCACGTCACACCATTTGCGGCGTTCACACACACACTGAATTTATAGCTGCAAGTCGCCAGTGGCTGTACTATGAAGTCGGCAGTAGGCGTCCCTACTACATGTTACCATAGTAACAGTGTTAATCAGCAGGTGTCAGTAGTAATAGAATTGCAAATCAATTTTCTGGCTAAAATGAAACACACTGGAGGGAGATTTCCTGTTTGTGTATAAACGTCAACAGTGTTTGTCTGCTCATATCATATGAGATGAAGCAGAAGGAGTGTGCTCTTTACAAATCACATGCACTCTGCACCAAGTTGCTCCATATTTACATAGTTTGACTTTTTCGCCTTGCTGGACACTCCCATATCTAGTCGCTGTCACTCACACCGCTGTCAATCAAGAAATTGATCTCCAGATCTCCTCTTCCACACCTGTGAGATCACCTGTGACAGTAAAGCCATCAACAAATTTCCATTAAAGATGTTTTCTCCAGTCTGGTTTCAACAGCCTTATCATTTATCACACCAGCATCAATACATGACTTTTATTAAATCCATTATTTTTCCAGAGGGGGAAGAAAAAAGAAAGATTTCATGGGTAATTTGAAAAGTAGAACTCTGAGAGACGTCTAAATTATCCCCAAGAAAAGAAACATAAAGGAAATTGCTAAATTATTGTGTGGACTCTACTGGTGCTGGAGGAAACTGGTGGCATTCAGTCTGCTGAACTTTGACCATGGAAGCACTGATCCACAAAAGAGATGCTTTCAAAAGTAGCAAACAGCAACAACAGTTCTTTTTAAACGATCTATACTAGTAAAAACATTTTTTTCCATATTCAGTCCTTGATATTATTTTTGTTTAATTTATTTTAAGCTTCATGTCTTATTATAAATTTCAATTAATTTAAGGGATAAATGTAAATTAGAATTTATATCCAGATTTCTGAAAAACTGCTTTGTGACTGTCCACTGTTTGAAGCACTATATATAAATGGTGGCAAAAGCTTACATGTGTAAAGCATTACAGTTTGACCTCTTGTTTACAGGATCCTGAGGTCCTGAACGTAATCCTGTCTACAGTACAGGGACAGGGGCTGTCAATCAACTGAGCTCATTGGAATATTAAGCCACGCCCAGACCCTTTTCAAATGGTCCTGATCAGCACATTCAGTTAGTTTTTAAGCAGTGTTTTATCACATTACTATCTTTTCAAAGACAACATGGAAGCCCTCCATCCAGAGTTTGAGAAGTATCCAAAAGGCCTTTTCTTCATAACTGTATAAAAGGATGCAAAATTTTCAAACACAAGCACATTTTTAGCAGGCAGAATGCAAAAAAAAGGCACACATCTGGCTGAAAGCGACAATAAGCTCAGAATTTGTAATGGAACAATTTCTCTCTTAACAGACCACCCCAGAACACACACACACACGGACACACACACAAACACACACACAGTATTCTCCTGCGGCACTCGCGGCTCTGCCCGCTGTGACCCTAATCACGCAGGATGAAAAAAACACGTAAAAAGTCAGCAGGCAAGCGACAAGAACAGCAAGAGAAGACAGGAACACTGTAGAGTTCAGAGGTGTTTTTTTTCTTTCCTCTTCATTTCTACTCACGAGGTGCCGGGGAGGCCGAGATGAACTATGGGAAATGGGGAGTGACGTAGCTGACATGAGCGGACACACGGCTGAAATTGTCACAGAAGGAGTAAACAGAAAGCGTAAACGCTGACCTCTGGGTCACAGAGTGGGTTTTACTTTCTTCAGCACGTTGATAAAAAGTTAAGCGTGAAGGGTTTCTAGAAACATTTGCTGCCTACAAAACAAGAGTTTTTTAGGCACGAACAGATTTGGAAAGGAAATAGAAATCACCAATACATCTGTTTTTAAACGTGTGTGTGTGTGTGTGTGTGTAATAGTTTGCCTCGCATCTTTCTTTTTATGCCATCGATAAGCCTTCATGATATAATGCATTGCTCTACTCTAATGGTTTCATTGTCGAGCTATCGATTAGACTTTAGCCTCGCTTCTTATATCATGACCACTGAATCCAATAAGATTTTAAAAACACACATTTTATATATAACGAAAAGTCTCAAACACAGGCTCGAGGCAGAAACGCAAGTAAACAAGGAAATACAGCTAGAGAAAAAAAAATCGTGAAAGGTTATGGAAGTAAGAATGTGCCGTTTATGTTGAACCAAATTATTTTAGTAAAATTAACATAGACATTCTTAAGTTATTTGTAAAACAAACAGCCATAAATGATCCACAATGTGCAAATTAATACACTGTATAATGTTCGACAAAACATGAAGGTATTTAAGAAAAGAAAGAAGAAAAAACTGACAACGTTATTTCTCCCTGCGTCTCTCTAAATGGGAATAAAACGTAAGGAATAAAATTGTTAGGGTTGTGCTGTTAAATAAATATTTATATAAAACAACATAGGAACCGGTAACTCTGGATACAAGGCAGAAACAAAGACAACAGCATCAAGAACATGACAAAGAAATTAGAACTTAAACAGTGGTGCTGTGAGGAATAACATGAAGCAAGTGTCAGTGATTATGCTGGGGATGATGTGAAATGTAGTTCAGCAGTGGTGACAGTGAAATCTTTCCAATAACAGGATGCTGAAATGTTTTCTTCCTTTTTGCATATCAGCCAATGATATGATTGTTTTTTAAGTAAAGAGATATTTAATGACATTAATTGACATTTTTATCCATTTATGGATACAATTAATGTTCTGGAATGTCTGTTAAATGAAGACTTCTACTGGTGCTGATATGGAAAATGTATCAACACCTTCTGACCGATCAGATGACTCGGATTAGATTCAGTATCAGTATAATTTGTATCAGTATTATCAGTATCCACTGCACATTCTTCCTAAAATGTCTGTTCAAACTCTGCCTAAACCTAGAGGATGATGGGAAAATAAACTTTTCAATCTGTTTATATGTTGAATTCGTGTCTTTTCATTTTTAGCATTTGGTATCTAGGATTTTGTCGAAAACAAAGCCAAATTTTCTGTTTGTTTTCATTAAAATCCATGGTGCGTGCTCATTTCGCATTCAGGCGATTTTTTCAGTGTACTAATGTGCGACAGCGACCCTCCAGTGTTTTCCTCACAGACAAATAAGCACAGTCATGAAAGACCTGGCACACAGACATACAAACACACACACACAAACATGTTACTGTCGGCTTTTATCTCTGCATCTGCTCTTTATCAACGTGCCAACACGCCACCTGTCCCACTTCAGCCTTGAGTTTTGAAATTTATTTCCAGTTGTTTCAATTTGGAGGGGTTTTTTTTTCTTAAACTCAAGCCCAAAACAGATGGATGGTAAATCTAGATTACTCTCTAACACACTTACAGCATTCAGGACGTTTACATGCGACCAAATAATCTGTTAGTAATCAGATTAAAAAGCCTTCATGTAAACACCTTGATTGAACTGATTGAGCTCGATCTGAATGGCGATCGGATTGAAAGGGGTGGTGTAGATCTAAAAACAGGGAAAAAAATTTGCCAAGTAAACACATGAATCTGACGGTATCTGATCCTAAGATTAAATATACTTCGTGCAATGCAGCTGTGTGAACTAGACAAAAGTTTGTTCAGAATATATAAAACTGGACTGAGTTTGTTTGGATTGATAAAAATAGCAGCAAGTAAACATACTGTTAGATTCTGCTGTATTTGGCTAAGCAGTGGTTTGGGTGGTTCGCCAATGTATTAGATTTCTCTAATCCATAAAATAAGTACGCTTGACCAGAGTTCTTGTGGGGAGAAGAATTTATTGAATGTAGCAGTGTAGCGGGTCTTCAACAGTGATGTTAGCTTGTCGGTCTTCAAAGTATCTTAACCCAAAGATCTGTCTGTGAGACAGATCTTTATACAAGAATACAGAACTGTAAGGACCTCCTGTGGAGGGTTCTCAATACACAAAACTGAATGTCCTTTGTGTGAATCTCCTGTATGGGCCATTACCTGGCCCACACCTATCTCCTTAGGCCATCTTGATGAAACCCCCACAGATTGTATCTGAGAGGCAGTCACAATGTAAATGTATTTGATTAATGATAAACATCTTTCAATACTTAATGAACAAGAGTTAAATCGGGTGTTTTTAAGACTCTGGTTTCTCTGTATTGTTTCATGGTTCACTGAACAACAGGCTGTATTCTAACTTAAAGATTGAATTTCATGTTTTTTCGGGAAAGTTACTCATATTCAGAATGGGGTTTGTTACTGTACATGAGCTTGCGTTATCATTTCCTGGATGCAGTCAGATTCACCAGACTGGCGGTTGCCAGATTTTTCTTGAGAAGTTGTGTCAAATATGGTGGCTTTCAATACTGTCTTCACTAGTTCATTAAAAAAAAAAAAAGATAGAAAATACGGACTGAAGACGAAAATAGCATTATTCTTCATACCCAGTTAAAAAAAAAAAAACCCTGAATTAAATGTGTGGCAGTAGTTACTTGTGCATACACCATGCATGTGTCCCTTTGTCCAAATCATGTCGCGTCATATTCTTGCGAATAACTCATATGGTTTACTAATAACTAATAAGTAATAATTCCTTGTTTTTATTTTTAACATTTTTTCCTGCATTTTGCCTTGCATTAATAGTCCTTATAAAAAATATAATTTCTTTTTTTGGCTTTTAGATTATATTTCACCAATATAGTGTAAAATAATGAGATGAATTCTAAAAGCTGTTGGAACAAAATGATAAACACCTACATTGAAAATTTTTTAAGGTGATCTAATACTGAAAAATGTAATCTATGTTGAAAAGTACCTTTGATTCCAGAGAATAACCAAAGGCCCAGAATTGTCTGCTGCTTCATTGAGTTGCTGAATTAATCGAATAATGTTAAAAAACTTGCCTGCAGTTTGAAGGATAAACTGACCATGCACTCATCGGCTAAATATTCAGTCCTTAAAATAAGCAATGTCTAAACAAAGAACCCTTATAATTGGTCAATATTATTTATTAATTAATGGTGTGTCATATTTATGGTTTAAAAAAAAAAGGTTTTTTTTAGTTATTTACAGCCCGGAATATACATCCAAATGTGAGATATTATGACAACATACTATGTTCTCACACTGTGAGACTGAAAGAGCTGGACTTCATATGTCTACTTGCTTGATCTGATATGATGTAAGAACATAGCGTAATATATCAAACTCCTCCCCGTGTAAGTCCACAACTCTCGCTCAAGTTCTCACTAGCATCAAATCTGTAGTTATGCCTGTGGCCTGAACAACAACATGCACAATTGTGGTATTACTCCCTCCCCAAGCACTGACTCCCAATACGGCCTGATCTGAACCGAGGCCAATTAGAAGGAATAATAGATAAGCTGCAGGATTGAATGCGACAGCCTGAGAGAAGTACAATTCCATCAGCACTCTTTAGTGCCAATGGAAAAAAAAAGTTCACCTTCCAGCGCAGGACACACTCTCTCGTTCCATTTGCAGAAATAATGAGGCAGCCCCAGGAGGCAGCTAAGCGAGAGTTTTCCCCTCTTCAGGAAATAAAGGTGAGGCTGAAAGTCCTGCGGCAACTCGTAATGGCAAAAGTGAGCGTAGCAAAAAAAAAGGACTGGAGTAAATAATTTAACACAGCATGCAATACATTACTTTCAGCTAGATAGGTAGAAGGTGTGTGAAGCAGTTCGACATCTGGGGGCTGGATTGAATTCTAAACTGTACATTCTTTTGTTCGTTGAATGAAAATGCTAGCATGAGAAAATGATAGAGACACACACACACTGACACACACATAGATTCCCTGTGAGACGTCGTATATTTATCGGCTTCATCATCTCCTCCTGCACACCGCAGAACGATATATATTCACTCGAATGGATTCTCACAAGCGTGAGCCGTGCAGAGTCTGCCTCGTACGGCTAACGTTCACCTTGCCATCCTGCCTTAGTCAGCAGCGCTGTCGCAATGTTACCGCTTCATCAGGTCCCATGTTTCCTTCAGGTCCCCCTTTTTTGTCTCCGTTTCTGCACACTCAGGGACTACACATGAGGCTGCGCTTTACACATGAGGATATTTATGGCTCGGTGAGTCCTTTGGGGAAAAAAGAAATGCAATATTTCCTGTGCTTCAGTAGTGATTGATTTTTCATTACAGTACACAGGAATGTCAAACAGTTCCATTTAAGGCTGGACAAGGGTAAAAAAAATCAGAAAACTAGGAAAAGCCATGACTATGGTGCCTTTTAGCTCTATATCACATTTTTAAAACAATTTTTCAGCATTGCAAATAATTATAGAAGTTTTCTACGGCTATTAAAGTTTGGAAGTAACACTTTTTTTTAAATGCAAAATTATTTAATATTTTACTCTATGTAACTGAGTTACACTTTGAAAGTGACCTCATCAGTCAATACGGGGCAATGGTGGCTTAAGTGGTTAAGCCTCTGGGTTGTTTCTTGGAAGGTCAGGGTTCAAAGCCCCAGCACTTGCCAAGCTGCCACTGTTGAGCAAGGCCATTAACCCTCTCTGCCCCAGGGGCACTGTATCATAACTGCCCCTGCACTCTGACCCCAACCTCTGCAGATGGGATATGCAAAGAAAAGAATTCTGTGCTGTAATGTTCTTCCTAAAATAATGAAAATAAAAGAAAAAACCCTTTCTCTCCCATGAGTCCCCAAACTCTATGTTCTTTAGGAAATCTGGACAATGCTGAAAACTTACTGTTAAACACGTGGCTATTATAACGGATATCTCCAGAATATTCCAGAATACTCCATATATTTCATGGGGGATGTGTTTAGGTAGCACAGTTTGAGTAAATGGAGAGCGTATCCATGTTCCTCAGGTTCCTACTGCATATGCTCAGAATTTCAATTTCAAATCCAGAAGTTTTTAAAGTGTGCATGAAGAATGGATTTTAGACTAATGCATGTTGTTATTTAAATGTCTCTTTAGTGTTTAAATTTAAAAGGTAATAAAGTTAGACAGGGCCTGGTAAAATGAGTCCTGACTCCATAAAACCTTCCGAAAGATTTCCTTAATGTGTCCCAGAATACTGAACTGGGGAATGTAGGCCCCCAGGGAACAGAGGAGCTGTTGTCGTTTGTTCATTATGTGTCAGAGAAACCTGGGGAACTTAGGACCTTGGGGATCATAGGAATGACCCAGGGTAATTCTCGTGGGAACTAAAATGTAAGCTGCGGAAAAGGATGTTTGAAGCCTGAGATGGCTTTGAATACCTGTATGTGTGTAAATGTAATGGTACCCCATTGTGGAATCACCCAGAAAATGTTCATTTTGATGTTTTGTAGATTTGTAGAATTATAAGTGAGAGTGTGCATGTGATCTGGAATCTTCTTGAACAGAGGCTTGGCCTTTTCAGAGACACTAAGTGCTAGCACTAATGTGTCCCTGCTCGGCAGCTGCTATCCCAGAATGCCGTGCAATTATTCATGTAAAATAAATTTGGTAGTACTCTTTCAAATGTGAAGATCACGCAATCTCTGCTTCTCTTTCATCTCTGCTTCCCTCCTACTCCCCCTCGGCTGCTCTTCCTCCTCTCGCACAGACTCAATAATCCTTTCTTAATGAGAGAAGGCAACTACAGAGATGATTTCAGTCCTAAATTTGTGCACCCCGGAACACAATAACGACCGAGATGGAAGCCGGTGCCGTTTTTCGCTTTTATATTTCGTTTCTAATGGCGCGTGCCAGCTGCCTGCCTTCTTGCCTTCTGTTATGCAACGTTTTCAAATGACTCGTGTGCACATGCCTACAACAGCTCTAATGATGATAAGGAGGAGGTGGAGGAGGAGGAGGGAAAACACAAAAGTTTTCATGCTAAAAACAAGCACGCCTGATGTTATTACTCTGTAAACCCGAGTTAACGGATGATACGATAAGATGATTAAGATGCACAAGTGATGCTTGGCTTTTCAGAAAAACGGGCCTGCGTGTATAACGGATGAATGTATAATACATGTTTGTGAGTGCGTGCTCAGAGAAGTGCAAATTCATCGCGACGCAGATGTGCACTGGATCCCTTAAGACAAGTGAGCAACAAAAAAAAAAAGCCACTGAAGGAAACGAACCCCAAAATGCTCATGTTGAGATAATTTGTAGAAATAAATGTCGGTGATGATATAATATATAAAAAGAAATGTCCTTGTTTTTAGAAAAACAATTAGTTATAAAATAAATAAGTTATTCGGCAGCATTATCAGCTTATGGTTTGTTTGTTGTGTTTGTATCTTTTAATCCAACTTTGAGTCGCTCCTGTGTTTGTTGCATCAGTAAACAGTATTTTCACAATGCTCCATCCTGATTGGTTGGAAGGTGTCAATTGAGTCATTTTCTGACAATCTTTCTAGTTTAATTCAAATCGCTGTTCGGAGTTGCTTTTCTGCTCACCACCAACGCACAGAGTGTAATTCTACATGTAAAATGAATTCAGTGGTACTTTTTTGAAATTAAGGATCATATGATCTCTGTTTCTCCTTCATCTTTGAGAGCTTGTACCTCACAATCTGTGTTCGGAATTGCTTTTATGCACACGTAAAGAGTGGATATTCCAGCTGCCCAAGCTTTCCTCATAGCTCAAACTAGTTTTCTTTTGTTAACAAAAGTTTTTTGTTTCTTGCATCATTCTGCATAAACACTACAGACTCTTGTTCGCAGAAAATCCGAGGAGACACAAGGAAAGCACTTTCTCAAATATTCAAACCAGTCCTTCTGTCACCAAACAACGATGATACTGCCTACAGTACGTTCCTGAGATCACATCACGATCTTCTATGCAGGCTGTGCCGTTGCCATAGATGCAGACGTTCCTATTAAAGTGGCCGTTGAGCATATACATTCACACTATACTGAAAGAAACAAAAAGATAAAGATTTCAAATCAAGCAGCACAGGGGCACCCGGAGAGCGGCGGACACATCCATTACAGCGGAGAGTATCTTGATGTTTTTGTCCAAACTCCAGCATCAACCAAACAATAACGCTGAAATTTCACATGGGACTCCTGCTGCTGATTCTGCTGCTGTACGAATTGCTTGGTCCGAGTAATCTGTTTACCTTTCTTCAAAGCACACAACAAATAAATCGCAGCTGCTGGGAAAGAACTTCAGTTGACGCAAAGCTCCAGTGGAACTTTTTTCAAAGGGAAAAAACCAACCAAAACAACAACAATATATAGATATATATATATATATATATATATATATAAAGAAACAGTGTGAGGAAAGATGTTTTCCATTAGACTGGAGGAGCAGAGAGAAGGAATGCGAGTGAATTGAAAGCTGTGTGAATTGATTCATTTGCGCTGATTGCACAGAAAAGAAAAAAAAATTGAAAAAGCACAATGAATTAGTCACCCACTAAACCCCCACCATCACCCATGCCTAATTTTGGAGCTCGCTCTTAGCCGGGAGCATTAATATTCCCTGGCAACCCTTCGCCTAATTAATGAAGTGCGAGTTTACATTTGCATAATGAAACCCGAACGCGTCGGAAAACACAAACGTCGTGATGAGAGACGCTTCATACCTGTCGACGATGCCGCACATGTCCATCTGGAGGTCGCTGAAGTTTCCGAACAGCATCTGCTGCACCTTGATCAGATCCACCAGACCCTCGTCCAGGTGGAGGAGGCGCATGCACCCCTGGAAAACGTTGGAGGGATTCTTGCATCCATCATCTGTAATTGGACATCCTGCAGGTGAAAGCGGAGGATTGAGTAACCTGGCGTTATTTTTTTTCAAACTTAGTGTGGGTAAATTTGAAGAAAAATAAATAAACAAATCTATAGGCAAATCTGCAAATTTAGACAGATGAGCTGTGAGTAACTGGACTAAAGGGACACGTTTGAATAATTCAAATCCTCGTATTTTCATGCCAGCTACATTTGCTAGAGTCTCGCTTGCACAAGTGTAAACATCGCATGCTCAGCTGAAGAACTGGACTAGAAATTTCATAATCACGCACTGGATTTCTACAACTTGCACGACATATAAACCCATTTCTATTGCCCAATTTGGCTTGCTTTTGACTTCGCATTAATATTCCGTGCCAAATGTTTGTCTAGTTAATGAAGTGGAAGCTAATATTTGCAGGATGAAGCCAAATACAACTTTAGTGTAATCAAGTATTCGCTAAATAACTTCCTGTTATCACATTACAGCAGCTATAAACAACCTTCCCCTCATCAACATATATTTGCTTCCTATTCCTTTCTATGATATGATATCAAGACCAAAAAAAAAGAGTCTTACATGGTTAAATGAAGGCTTAAACCTTTAGAAAGCCAACTTCAAAAAACCTTCAGTGTTTACGGAAAGTTCAGGAAACTCATACATTCTATGTAGTTCTATGTAAGGTTCCCACAGTCCATTAGGTGTCAGTGTTCATTAAATCCATGACCTGAAGTACTGTATAATGACACTTGTTTTTTTTTTTTTACTGCCTACACTGTGAGGAAACAACTTTCTGCCCTCTTCCACATACACACAAATATAGAGTTTTTTTTAAGGAAATAAAAAACTGTTCCAGGCTAGGCTACGCCCACTTTGAGTTTTTTTCCCCTTAGCGTTTGTCCCACACACTCTGGACCACCAGGAGGCCCCACGCCCACTTTGAGTTTAAAGCCAAATAACTTAATAAACTCATGACATGCGATTACTATTTAATGCTTGGTACATGATAAAATATAGAAGCTTATGGTTATATCTCGTTTTGGCAGGCATAGATGGATAATCACCTGGTCCCCTGATTCAAGTACAATTGAAAGCTTTAATGATTTTATTTATCCATAATGGGGAATTATGGGATTTATTATTTTTTTGTCCAAGACTTCCATAATTTAATGTACTGTGTCTTTGCCTTCATTCTTGTTTTGATTATTTTTTTTCTCTTTTTTCTTAGCCTGGGGGTTTATCTGCTGTATATTTTCACCACATGTGTCACATACACCTGAGGTTTCCAACAGTTTGCAATTTTTCAAAAACAAAAGCAGATTTTTCTGCAGATTTCTGATGTCATCACAACACAACACTCAGCCAAAGCACTCTTCGATTCAAGTCTCTACAGCTATCACAGAAAGCCATTACATACACTGTGTGTCTTCAGTGGCAGGAGTTTAAAACAAGAATCATGTGATTGCACTCTTGCCAATTCAAGTAGTGTGCCACAAATTTTGGAAAAAGCCTCAGCAAATCCTTTTGGCCACCACAAAATAAAATAAAATAAAATAAAATAAAATAAAATAAAATAAAATAAAATAAAATAAATCAGCAAAATTCTGGAGGATCTCCTTGACTCTTGTGAACTTTCCAGGAAAATGTCAAATTAGGTGGACATGTTTGCACTCATTTATGTTCTGGTGAACAACCAAAAATAAATAAATAAATAAATCGATTTATCTCTGAATTATGCGCTGCTATTTCTACAGGATGAAAAGTGGCCAAGTCCATATTACTAATAAATAACGACATGTTCTGATAAAATGCAGCAGGACTTGATTTAAAGTCTTGCTCTGGCAAATCTCATTTTCTGCGTGATCCTCTGTGGTGTGTGGTTTCAGCTTCGGGGCAAAACAAAAAAAAGAAAAGAAAAGAAAAAAAACCCATGAAGAGATGCTGGAGAACGGAGCAGGGCTTCGACGTGATCCCTCGACGCCGTTAGCGCTCACTCCAATTAGTGAGTTAAAGGTAATTAAACCACATGCTTGCTCTCTGTAGGAGCGAACAGAGTGGAAAAGATGCTCGAAGATCACATGCTGGATCTTTCTTGAGCTGCTGAACGAGTGTCTATGTTTTTGAAGCCAGGCAACGTGTCTGAGAAGGTTTGCGAGCCTGAAATCTTAAACGGGCGAGTCGTGGTTATGTTTTAGTATCAGAGATGCACCGGAACTCATTAATGTTGCTTCACAGGATAATCTCCTGGGATTTATATCACCAGCAGTAGAACTGATGAAGCTCCTCAGATGGGGTGGTGACTCACCAGGCAACTTTTTTAACAAACAGATATTTCAAATCACCTGGATTTTATTTATTTTATTTTTGGCACATACACTTTTTTTTCTTTTTCTGCTTTATATCCTCACATCCTTCACACTTCATTGGACTTTATTGTTTTAATAATGTACCCGTTTAAGCACTGGGCTCAAGTGCTGTACTAAGAGCAAACAGTTAAGGAATAAGGAATAAAACATAATACACGATTCAATATACCAAGTCATGAAGTGAATCATTCTTCCGAAAACACACCGATTTGCCAACAGTTGTTTAGTTATGAATTAATGATACATGATACTATCTTTTTTTTCTTTAATGACAAACAACGCAGCTTGAAATGTTACAAAGAAACAGCAAAAACCCTCTTGTAGACCATGCCCCTGTTGACACCGGCATCTCCTTCCATAAATAAGTCTAAAAATCTTGTCATATATGGACAATGTTTTAATGTTTTATCAGATTATATGGAACATATGTCACCTTTACAATACAGTAAGTATTGTAACATATCCATAAGTATTGACACCCCCTCAGAGAATATGTTTTCATGGTATATCCTGGAGCTGAAACAGACTTCTATGTCATGAATCAACACACACACACACACACTAAAGGTTAAAACTTGAAAAGTATTGACCTCCAATGGTGTGAAACCCTAAGCTAATTCAGGTGCAAGTCTTGTCTGGCTAAATTAAATGGAATTGTGTACAATGAAAATGTATCATATAAAATATATAGAAATAAATGCTTACTCTATACATAAGCATCAGGAAAACCAAGAGGCTATCAGAACAAGTCTAAAATGCGTCATGTCAACTCTCGCATCCTCAAAATTCTTCCAGAACTCAACGCAACCTAAAAACATGGCCATCTCAGACTAACTCTCTCACCTCATAGCCACCAGACATTTCACAATTTTTCAGTCTAATATAAAATGTTTCAGTGTGACATGTATTTTCCTTCTGTTGGGAACCTTACAAAGCATTTTAGTGGTTTCAAATTTTGGGCACTTATGAAGAAGCACTTCGGGTGTCTCAGAGAGCAGAAATTGGATTGATATCACCAGTTACTTTGAAGATAGAAATATTTGTGTATAACAACTGTTGTTGTTTTTTTTTTTCTACAAATACAAATTATTACAGCCCTGAGTTCCTACTTTCAAATGAGCTTCATATTAACCACCAATGTGGAGTGTGACATGACAAAGACATTCAGTGATCAACATGGACACAACAAAACAAGAGCAAATTCCAGTTTTTGGCTTCTGGTATAAAGATCACACCTGTCCCCAATCACACCAGCATTTGTTGTATCTGACTTTGATTGTACATTGTGTCACTGTTGGGTTTTTTTCTCTTTATATTGTTCTCTCTTTGGTTTTTGCTTGTTTTCTTTTTATCTGACTTTGGCCATTTGACTTTTTTTTGGATAATGGTTTGCGTTTGTTTGATTGAGTTTTGTCTCTCTGCATTGGCATCCATTGCAAGCCTACCTTTTCTGACAGGGCAAAGTTCTGTATCATGTATTAATCAGGGTTTTGCTATTAAAAAAAAAAGATCTAAATGTTTGAACATCCCACAGAATGCCATTAAATCCGTTATTAAACCCTGGGAAAAATATGGCACAAGCAGAACTCTGGCTAGAGGAAACCGTCCACCAAAGGTAAGGGGGGTGTAATAAGAAACAAAATGCAGTTGAGACAAGACACAGTGAAGATGTCGCCTTATATTTGAGCTTTTCAAAGGACTTTCTTGCTTGGTTTATCCTGTGATAGTGAGGCATGTAAAACTTTGTTGTTGTTTTTTCAGTTCTCTTGTTTGTTTTCTGCATTTGACCTCAGCTGGCCTGTGCTTTGGCCTTCATAACGATTATGTCCATGTGAACCTTGTTTGCAGAAAAAAATATGTCTACAATTGTTGGATGAACGAATAAAAATGTGGTGTAATCTGCCCTTTCATGCTTCAGGTCAGGAGCACCCTTTCAGTATAAATTATTTAAATGGGTACAATAATTTATTGTAAACCTAGAGCCTTTCTTTTCCCTCAACCTTCCACCGATAAATAACATTAAATCCACACTGACATTATTTATATGCTTCTTAATATTTGAGTTATTAAAGTTTGGATGAAACCCATTCAGACTCATATTGAAAACAACATTGATTTGTTTTGTCCACCACTGTAATGCTACCAAATCCTCCTGGTTCTGCTTCACTGATCCCTAGAATTCTCTAGACCTCAATGTTGAGAAACAATGGTCTAGAAAAAAGTCAACAGATGTTAGATTTACTGTACCTCCTAAAAAGATCTGGTTGGCAGGCATGACGGGGAAGGAAATGGTAATGGTGGACATGTCCGATTTGTCCACTGCCAGGATCAGACGACCCCGGCGGACGCTCAGATCCACAGAGTGCCACTGGCCATCATTCATTGCTGACCCTGTAACAGTGACACGGGTGTTAGAAAGAACATGATGGACTTCTTGTACTGTTCAGAAAGTGTCAGTAGTACAGCTGTGATGAAGACCTACAATTATCCATCCATCCACCCATCCATCCATCCATCCATCCAATTTCTGTACCACTTGTCCTACACAAGGTCACATAGAGCCTGGAGTCTATCCCAGAGGACCCAGGGGCACAAACTTGGGAGACACCCTATACAGGATGCCAACTTTGGGAAAAGTGTTTCATAAAACAATTCACATTCCTACATTCCTGTGTGCATCTCCCCCTCTTCAAGGAGACAATGGTGAAACTATCTTCTGAATATCACCAAGAATTTACATTCTCTTACCCTTCAGGTTCTAATCTCAAGGAATACTGAAAAAGTACGATGATATACTTAATATGATGTTATTGATGTTTAATGTCATTCTAAAGGTCATAGTGTGATTGGTGAAAAAGGTCTAATTTCCAAATGAGAGTATACTAAAGTTTATACATAGTTTGTACTATTGTTGGAGATATGACCTTATTCAACCCCCTCTCAGGTCACGAGATAACAATCCAAGCTACACTATATTGCCAAAAGTATTCGCTCACCCATCCAAATAATCAGAATCAGGTGTTCCAATCACTTCCATGGCCACAGGTGTATAAAATCAAGCACCTAGGCATGCAGACTGTTTTTACAAACATTTGTGAAAGAATGGGTCGCTCTCAGGAGCTCAGTGAATTCCAGCGTGGAACTGTGATAGGATGCCACCTGTGCAACAAATCCAGTCGTGAAATTTCCTCGCTCCTAAATATTCCACAGTCAACTGTCAGCTGTATTATAAGAACGTGGAAGTGTTTGGGAACGACAGCAACTCAGCCACGAAGTGGTAGGCCACGTAAACTGACGGAGCGGGGTCAGTGGATGCTGAGGCGCATAGTGCAAAGAGGTCGCCAACTTTCTGCAGAGTCAATCGCTACAGACCTCCAAACTTCATGTGGCCTTCAGATTAGCTCAAGAACAGTGTGCAGAGAGCTTCATGGAATGGGTTTCCATGGCCGAGCAGCTGCATCCAAGCCATACATCACCAAGTGCAATGCAAAGCGTCGGATGCAGTGGTGTAAAGCACGCCGCCACTGGACTCTAGAGCAGTGGAGACGCGTTCTCTGGAGTGACGAATCGCGCTTCTCCATCTGGCAATCTGATGGACGAGTCTGGGTTTGGCGGTTACCAGGAGAACGGTACTTGTCTGACTGCATTGTGCCAAGTGTAAAGTTTGGTGGAGGGGGGATTATGGTGTGGGGTTGTTTTTCAGGAGCTGGGCTTGGCCCCTTAGTTCCAGTGAAAGGAACTCTGAATGCTTCAGCATACCAAGACATTTTGGACAATTCCATGCTCCCAACTTTGTGGGAACAGTTTGGAGCTGGCCCCTTCCTCTTCCAACATGACTGTGCACCAGTGCACAAAGCAAGGTCCATAAAGACATGGATGACAGAGTCTGGTGTGGATGAACTTGATTGGCCTGCACAGAGTCCTGACCTCAACCCGATAGAACACCTTTGGGATGAATTAGAGCGGAGACTGAGAGCCAGGCCTTCTCGTCCAACATCAGTGTGTGACCTCACAAATGCGCTTCTGGAAGAATGGTCAAAAATTCCCATAAACACACTCCTAAACCTTGTGGACAGCCTTCCCAGAAGAGTTGAAGCTGTTATAGCTGCAAAGGGTGGACCGACGTCATATTGAACCCTATGGATTAGGAATGGGATGTCACTTAAGTTCATATGCGAGTCAAGGCAGGTGAGCGAATACTTTTGGCAATATAGTGTATGTCCTTTACAACCCTTATCTAGTATGACCCCTGGGTCCCAAAACTAAAAGCATAGATCACAATCAATCTCTGATCCAGATGTGTCTTTATGAACCATTCAAAACCAGGTCTTCTGTGGACCTTTGTTTCTCTTGGATATATGACGTGCATTGGCAAAGGACTCGGAAGCATCTGCATTCAGAACTTCCCACACTATTATTGTGTGTCTCTATTGCCAGGTATGACTTTGACTCTGTAGCTTGTGTTTTTCATACTATGCTGATCATTTTGCTTGTTATTGTGTTTGGCATTTTGCTAATTGAATAGACTGATTTAAGTGGAACCTGCCTGGCAAAATAAAATTGTTAATTTGACTTATTCTGAGTCTTAGGAAAATCATTATTATACACCTCTTTATTCTTAGGTTGTAAACTTAGAGAAATCGGAATAGAGAATGCCTAGGTTTATGTTGGAATGGAGTAGCCTCGACTTAAACTTGAATGGAGAATGCTTTGGTTTAAAGTTAAATTAGAACAAACTGAAACTTGTATGGAGTAAACTTGTAAACTTGTATGGAGAATCCCAGGTTTAAGTTTAAATAGAGTTATGTTCAATCATTTCAATTTTCTATCTACTTAATAAATTAAGAATAGTCAACCCTCTAAACTGTGATCAGCATCAGATTATACTTTATACTTAAATTCTAATAAATGAAGCAAATTCTTCTGGAAGCGCAAAGAAAGGTAGAACACGAGATCCCTTCACCCTCACCGCTGGATTCTGTCTTTGGGCCGGTGGGTGGTCCTTACAATTAAAACTCCACATTGTTTACATACTGCATAAGAAGCAAACACTGTAATGTTATTACAGTATTACAGTTAAGATCACAGTATTACAATAACTAACTCCATGTTCGAAGTACTATACTGTATATTCCTTAGTTAACGGCATCTGACCTGCTGTGAGGTCTGCCATGACCCTGCCAGCCTTATGGACCTGCATCCTTGCCCTCGCCTCGCTCAGGTAAACCCACAGCGTTCCAGCTTGGTGATGGAGGTCAAAGGTCATAAGTAGTCCTGCCTTATTCCAGGTTCGAAACTGTAACCCTACTGACACGGTGTCACTTGTCGATGTCCATGGCAACTGAAGAAAACTCTCAGAGCTGGCAAATGTCACCGGCACGTCGACGGCCTCCAAACAGGCGAACGTGACGTTTCCCTGGAATGAAAAAATAAAACGCACAGCAAAAAACAAAATTAAACGAAGATTAAAAGTCATTATTCATGCAAATACAATTTCCAAACTTAATTACTCAGGGTGTGAATTATGATGTTTGCCTCTTAAATTATGCATCAGCAACCCCCCCATCCCACCACCCCCCCACGTAGCCCGCCACGAGCCTGATTAAATCCATGATTAAAAGGATCTCTAATTGGCTTAATCCCTAATTCCCCAGTGAACAGAAGTAACAGGGAAAAAAATAACAAGCAGTGAGTAATGTAAGCATACTCTGTATTAGTCAATAGACAATTTCAAAAAAGAGGCCTAATTTCATTTGACAGAGAAAATAATAACGTCTCACTTAAAAAATGAACAGGATGATCGGGTCATTAAAAATGTACAGCTATGATAAAAAATGAATTAGATCAAATAAAGCAGGGTATACTATACATATGAACTGATCTGTTAATATAGCTAGGATTGAATTTGGACGTCCCGACTCGCCCAGCTGTTAGATATAGTTGCATGTTGAAAAAGGGAAGTTAAAAAAAAATCAAGCAGCAGGTAAAGTAATATCTATTCTCGGGTCACGGGGAGCCTGTGCCTATCTCAGGCATCATCGAGCATCAAGGCAGGATACACCCTGGACAGGGTGCCAACCCATTTGCCTGATACCTTTCTGAAATTCATACACTGTTGAGTAGAGTACATAGTGCATAGAGTAGTGTATAGTGTGTAGTACTTTATTTGGGACACTCCCGTTTCTGTCCCTGTTCCTATCATGCTGCTCCCCCTAATGACCTGCCACTTTCCTTATATGGGTGTTGCTTTCTAATTAGTCACACCAGATCATTTTGCACCGCACTTATGGCCTTCAACTTTCCGTATATGGTCAGCATTTGGTTATATGTAACTCACCGGATTATGATGCCACCCCCATGCACCACCTCCAACCCTCCTCCAAGGCCTTCCCATTACCTCAGTAATTCCTAATTAGTTGATCATGGTGCTCCCCCTGAAGGCCCTCAACTTAAATTATATGTCCTTTGCTTAGTACTTAGTAACACCTGATCATATTAGTTCCTACTTATGGCTTTCCACTTACCTTAAAAGTACGTGCTTTCTAATTAGTTAAACCTGGTCATGTTTCTACCCCACCACCATGTGACCTTCCACTTTCCTTATAAGGTATGTGTTTTCTAATTAGTTCTACCAGATTATGATGCACTCCCCTTGTGACATTCCACTTGCCTTATATGGTCTGTGCTTACTAATTAGTTCGCCCCGATCCTTGTTTGCCTTTAATTAGTCAGTCTATTTAAACCCTGAGTTTTTGGTACGTGTCTTACCTTATTTAAACTTTATCTTTTTTATACCAGCCTTGTCATTGTTGCTTAGTTTCTTGGTTGTTAACCCTAGTCTCTATGTTTGAATTTCAAGTATGATTTTTTTTTACATTTCATCTTCCTCTGCCTTGACCCTGAAATTTGACTTTGACTCTGATTATTGGATCTTCTTTAATAAACTCGCTTTGAGTATGCTCTTCACGCTTCAAGAGGACAAACTACTTGGATGCCAAATTAGCTTGTTTTCTCCAAAGCTCCATGCAGCTATTACTGTTAGAAACTGGTAATCTGTTTGGCTCAGTGACCGCGGCAACACATTTGGCGTTTTAGATATTTTCTTTTGTGTAAACAAACTAAAAAACTATTGCCTCCTGGACAGATTCCAGGAAGCACTGCTTCATGTACATGGATGGTAGGCGGAGGTCAAAAAGTAAACAAATCATAGCAATGTTTTTGTTCTTTGGCTTTGAATCCAAATCCCTGAGGATTGTATTTTCCATCCTGTATAACTTTTATTTTAGAAGCAATAGCATAGTTTGTGATTTTGGTGAAAGGAAGCACTGGCTAGATGCACTGAAACAAATTCAGACCACCTGAGGCCACGTCCCCAAAACATTAGTCTTAGAACACCTGAAAATGACAAACTATCTGAATTCACAGGAAACATGATCGACATGCAAGACACCTGTTTGGATGGATGTTAATGATGTTTTTTTCAGATTTCCCCATTTTTCAGAGCAGATATTGTTATCAGCTGTCTGAATGTGAGGATATTACAAAACAAAATCCAAAATATTTTTCTCAGGTTTTGCTTTCCAAATCCAAAACCAAGATGATGTAACCAGTGTCCAATCGTTTCTTACCACTACGGTGAGTTGTTTGTTTTTAGCCAGCTCGATCACATTAACGCCGTTGTACTGGACATTCTCTAGACAGCCGTGGAAGTTCCTCCTGGAGTTTTCTCTCTGAGTCCCGTCAGCAGAAACGCCACCGAAACTGATCTTGTGAAAGAATGATAGTCTGATGTCAAATTGCCCATGCTTCCTCTAATCATGCAAGTTTACAGAAAGATAGATTGGTTACAAGAGCATGAAGAGCACGTTAGAGCTACACCGTGTAGCCCAGATGTCACTTCACATCAAGATGATACATAATGAATTTAAGCTGTGGTTTTTTTAAAAAAAGCATACACACACACAAAAACCTGTTGCTGTGGCTGTAACTGAACCGGTGATGAAAACTGACATTTCTATAACGAAACACATTAAATAGCGATCAGCTCGGGTGCAGAGCCGAACAGGACTCGTGATTCCTTTTCCCCCCTTGCGATCAGTTTCTCTTATTGTGCATCTTTGTGTAAGAATTAGAGGGAAACAGCAACAACATGGCTGTTTGTGAGAGTGCTAGTAAGCAGCTTTGAGACTGGTTGCTACAGGCGCACCTCGTTAATCTCAAAGTGACTCTGGTGGTCAGGGAGTTGGAGCTGTTGCGTGCTTTTGTCCACGGTGAAGTTGACGTGTCCTCGGAGTTGCTCAATGCTAACAAGATGCCAGTGTTGGTCATCCAGCAGGCTGCCGAGTGACACCGCCATGTGGAAATTGCCTGAAAAAAAAAAAGAAAAGAAAAGATGTGCTGTTAATATGCTTAGATATAATACAGAAGGATGGCTTCAATTATACAATAAAAAACAGGGAAATAACAATGATCTTATATTTGTTGCAAGTGCATGTCAAATTAACAGTGAAGTTAATGTTGGCCAACATGAACAAACACAGTTCTAATTAACCTTTAAATGTTAATCTGAGAAGTCCTGTGGTACCTGATATACGGTTAAAAGACATATCTTGATATGGTAAAATACAGTATAATGTAGATTTTCCACATTATGTTCACAACTTCCTTTAGAAAAAAACCTTTATATGTTACTTTCAGTGATGAAAACAAACACCCAGAACCTTAGAGTCAAAAAAAAAACAAAAACATGACAGGATTTCTCCAAACCAGAAAGAACGACAGAATCAGCAGCGATCAATGATACATAAAGACCAACTGACTGAAACTCATAAACTCTCCTCCTCCTCATAACACACAATTTCAGCCTGCAGTTCTTCTGAAGGCATGGCTTAATTCGGACCCACACTGCCTATGGCATATGTATTAAATTTTCACTAACCAGCATATTGCTATGGAGTGGAAGGATGGCATTCGGTTATTACAGAGCATAGCCAGCGACGTGGTTCAGATTACATCGGCTCTCTAAATGCATCAATTATTTAGCCAAAGTATGAATTCAAGCAGCCTAATGCTACACCGACTACAATTATTCATGGACTCATTCCTGATAAATATGTTCGGTATTTACATTTCCAGTGTAAGAGTTGTAATTAAACTTTTTAATCTGAATTCCTGCTGAAAATTAAAGAACCCAAATCCTGGCACCCAAGAAAGCATCACCTTTCCACTAGAATGATTCTCTGGAAAGGAAGGGTGGCATGTCAATCACATTAACATTAACCAATCACAAGCATCTGTTAGCGTATCTGTACACAACCAGACGGCTATCACTATCCAAGTGAGTTCAGCCGTGCTGAGTTGTAGATTGTATTGGCAGAATAAAATGCAGAATGGGTTGTATACACAGCTGGATTAAGCACCCGTAGTGAGGAGTTCATCCTCAAATTGTAAATAAAGATGTTAGCTGAGTCTGAATATCCCTACTGTACACCAAAGGAGCAATAAGTCCAATAAGTCCAAACCCTCAGTATTCATAAAACAGTAGGTGAGAAATACCAGTATGGTTGACTGCTTCCACTGAGATTCTGCAGTATGGAACCAATAGACACTACGCTATCGCATAATGTAACAGGGCTGGTGCAGATGAGCTGAGTGTACGTGCTGGAGGTATTAAATGTTGTTCCTTGTGGTTGATCCGTACTTATTAAACAATAGCTGAATAAACTGTTAACTTGTTGAAGGCTTAAACAAGAACAAAATTGTTGCATTTTTTTGAAATAAACATTTTTGAAGTTATTATGACATCATAGGGGACACGACAGCACCAACAATGCTGATATAGTATGCCTGGACTGCATTCATACTACACACATACTGATCAGTGTGTACTGTATCAATGGCTGAGCTGTAGGCACCAAATCGAATGCAGCAGTAGGGACTGAATCAAATGAAGTAGACACTGAATTGAATGCAGTAGGCTGTAAATTGAGTGCAGTAGGCACTGAATCAAATGCAGGAGGTACTGAATTGAATGCAGTAGGCACTGACTCAAATGCAATATACACTGTATCAAATGCAGTATGCACTGAATTAAATGCAGGAGGTACTGAATCAAATGCAGGAGGTACTGAATTAAATACAGTAGGCACTGAATTAAATACAGTAGGCACTGAATCAAATGCAAAAGACACTGTATCAAATGCAGCATGCACTGAATCAAATGCAGGAGGTACTGAATTGAATGCAGTAGGCACTGACTCAAATGCAATAGACACTGTATCAAATGCAGTATGCACTGAATCAAATGCAGGAGGTACTGAATCAAATGCAGGAGGTACTGAATTAAATACAGTAGGCACTGAATTAAATACAGTAGGCACTGAATCAAATGCAAAAGACACTGTATCAAATGCAGTATGCACTGAATCAAATGCAGGAGGTACTGAATTAAATACAGTAGGCACTGAATTAAATACAGTAGGCACTGAATCAAATGCAAAAGACACTATCAAATGCAGTATGCACTGAATCAAATGCAGGAGGTACTGAATTAAATACAGTAGGCACTGAATTAAATACAGTAGGCACTGAATCAAATGCAATAGGCACTGTATCAAATGCAGTAGGCACTGAATCAAATGCAGTAGGCACTGAATCGAATGCAATAGGCACTAAATTGAATGCAGTAGGCACTGAATCGAATGCAGTAGGATCAAATTCTGAAGCCACAAGGCTACTGGAAAACCATTTTAAACACCATGCCAGAGTGGCAACGACTTGTGGCTAAAGTTGCTACAGTTTTGTAACAAGATATAAATTTTTGTTTAAGTATGATTTAGGTAGGAGATTGTAAACTACATGGCTGTGTTTATCCACACTTGCTTGTACGACTGCATTCTTACAGTTTGATCACTTGTGAAATTGCAGCTCTGGCCAGCATCCGTTACTAAACTGTTCACTTAGTGGTTCACTGGTGCGTCAGTGATTTAGGATGTTTAATCTTGCACTTTTTTTTAAAGCCCAGAAATAAGGTATCTTACACTGCACAAGAAGCACATATGAATCCATAGTTTCCTGTCAAGTCATCTGGATCTGTTTCCTGAGGACCAGAACTTGGCTTGTATGTAGTCCTGGCTGACAAGAAAAAAGTTCTAATCTCTAATTTTTTGCTCCGTTTTGTTTTCCAGGTATTTGGCATATGCCATTGTGTTACTGATACTTTAGAGTATGCTAATATTCTCATCATGTAACAAATACAAATACAAACAAATACAGTTCTCAAAGAACAGCATGATGTGTCATTACACACGCTGCCCTTTTTCCATTTTTTTCTGTGATGTTTCTTGTTTTTTTTTTTGTCTGTGTTTCCAAATTTAAATACAATGCACAATGCATTAATATATATATATTAAAAATAATCTAAAATTATTATTACAGTGAGTTTCTCCTATTCTTCCTGGAAGAGCTCCTCTCAAGTTCAATGCTATTTGATCTCCTCAGATGTTCTATAAATTGCAACTCTACACTTTGGTTGAGCCACACAGGGACAGAGACTTGCCCCGTAGCCACTCCAGGATTGTCTTACTTCAGGTCATCGTGCTGAAAGGTGCAAAAATCTGGAGGTCTCTAGAGTAGGTTTTCTTCAAGGACGTTTCTGTTTCTGCCTGCATTTCTGTCTTCTCTCAATCCGAGCCTCTAGCCTCCCTATTGAGAAGCTCTCCTATGGTGTGATGTTGCCACCAGCATGCTTCACAAATTTTTCACTGTCATGGCAGAAATCCAGATTTCTTTGGGTTTCTTTTTCTTGAAAACATTTATCTGGACTCAGGAGATGTTTCTGGAGTCACTGGATTTGACACTGTGTCACTAATTTAAATACAACGAGCCTTATTTATCAAGCAGAACAGAAATCAATTTATTCATAGATTTACACACAAAAAATGCTATTCATGCCAATCAAGCAGAGAAGAATTTTGCATTAAATGGTTTAAAAAAATAAAAACAAATTCAAAAACGTGTAATGTAGTCTGATCCCCATTCCTTCCTCTGACTTTTCTTTTCTTAAATATGCAATAGCGTGTAACAAGATGCCCGAAAAAATTGCAGCGCTGTTTCATTTCCCATTCCGCATTCAACAAGATGAATAAATACTAATGAAACCCACAGGGATCCTGTGCAGCCTTGAAAAGTTTATTAAGGAACACCTGAGCAGTCTACATAAACATTTATTTATTTCTTCGGAGCTGTTTTGCAGGCACATTGTTAAAAAGAGTCATTACTTTTTAATGCGCTCCAATGGGGAACACATAGATACTTGTAAAAGCGAGAATTTTTAAAGAAGAAAGAAAGAAAGAAAGAAAGAAAGAAAGCAACATCAAGTAAAAGATTTTATTAAAAATAAATAAATAAATAAATAAAACTATTAAGTTCTCACTTCGCTTCTGATTAGCCCAAAAATCGTTCTGCATTTGACAGTCTATGTCAAAATATTTCCAAAGGCGACATAATTGCTGACTTGTTTACAGCTGCCAGTGAGGCACAAGGCGAAAAAAAGTGTTCATCCCAACAAACGCATCTCTGTTTTATTTTATCTGATTGAAACTCAAAGTCATAGCCTGAGTCACAGTCTCTTACGTGGCTTTGGTGGAAGTTTAAATGACAAAAAACGCTTTTTTTCCTCCAATTTTTTTTTTTTTTGTCCTGTTTCTTTTATGTTCCATTGTATTACATCTGACAGAAAAGAAAAAAAGTCTACTTCCTTCTTCAGTCCACGTTTTCTATTCTTGTTTTTTTTTCTCTGAGGTTAAAGGCAAGTGCTTGTGAGTCTAGACGCTATTGACAAATACCGTCTCTGACGCTTCTACTAAAAAAAAACCTCTTTCTGTCCCTAACAGTTAAAATGATCCTTACAATGCTTTATGACACAAAAAAAAAACAGGCTCAAATCAGTAATCAGTCAAATTAGGGCAGATTCCTGAGGTAAAAATAATCCCATCCAAATAGGGCTTTAAGCTTAATGTCTTAATGTGGGGAAAAAATAGTGTCAGTGAGTAGAAGATAGTGAATGTAGTGAAGATTGGTAGAATCTCCACACAAAGGAGATTGGCATCTAACGAATGCGAAAAAAAAATAACCCAATTCTAGTATGTTTTAAATTATTCAACAAAATCGAACGTAGTTAGATATAAAAATAGGAATTCCTTTTACAGAATAACAGCAAACTTGCATAAGCTGCTAACTTTTTCAACTTTTTTTCACATCACACATCACATTTGGCTTTGCTGCGGTTTAGTTGAGGAAAAAAAAAAACCCCAACAACAACAACATCTTCAAACTGCTTCCTTTCCCCTACTATAAAAGTGCGGTGCTGCTCCAAACATCGTCTTTAACCGTTTCCCAGCAGGCCCGTGTGCATGTGAGGAAGAAAGGAGAACGACTGGAGGAAAAGTCGCTTCTGAGCTACAAATTAAGTGTTTTTTTTTCCTGTTTCAAACACAACAAGGAAGAAAATCTGCTGCTTCAGAAATGGCTCTGTCAAAACCGCAAAGTCAGAATCGATATTTCAGTGTCATCGAAAATCTACTCGGTTCTACTGCATGTAGGAGATGAAGTGTGAATGATGAGGATGAGCGAAGATCAAATCACATAAATGAAGAATGAGGAATGAAAGGCTTGGGCATGTGCTGGAATAGAGAAATAATCAGTGATCACATGCTGGTGTTTGGTGGACATTTAATATTACGGAACCACAGGGTAGTGAAATAAACTCTGGGTTTAACACAAGCTCAAGGTGTTTTTTGTTCCACAATGTAAAACCCATCAGTAATAAGCAACTTTTTTCCCCATGTCTTGAAAAAGCTAATACTAAGACATCTTAAGTCATGTGATCTCGGTGTAGCCTGTAGCTCTGTACTTCTGGTGATTGTATTTAAGCTTCAAAATTTATAATGGTTATGTACATTTGACATAATCATGAACAAAATGTGTAAGAATTCTAACCTTTTGTTGGTTACAGAGCTGAATTCTGGGTTGTTCGACAAAAACATGTCATCCCTGCCTCGCCTTATTCCTGCATCCTCAGAAAACTTATACACCATATTTTGAACATCACCATAAATAAAACTCAAACACTCACTGAAGGAAGTAAACACTCAAGTGACCTTTTCATCATACTGCCTGGCTGTTTTTTTCAATTGCTTTTTTTTTAATACCATATTACCATACTTCCTCCACATCTGTTTTTCTAGATAACGATTTTGCCAAACGATTTAAAATTGTTTGTCTTTGCCACAATAAACTCACTCTGCATTCGTGTTCTGTTTCAACATACCTTTTCTGACAACTTCAAACAAATCAAAGGTGTTTTTTCTTCCTTTTTTCCTGTTTTCAGGAAGAGTAAAAAACCCTCTACAACTCTGACACTGGAGACTCCTTTTGTAAATGTTCAATCAAAATCAATTAAAAAAAAATCCTCTTTTACAGAAACCATCACTGTATCAGTGATTCATGAGAGAAGCACCGACGTTCCTGCTTAAGAACTTTTTTCTTTAGCCTGAACGATTCTCGTTTCACCTCAGGAACGATTCACCTACACGATTCTCGGTGTACGATCACCGCAACACAGGTCATGTGCTTCATTTGCATATTTCCACGGGGTAAAATCCTAAGCATTTAGTATTACCCAATTAAATTTTCGAATGTTCCATGCTTGCAGAATGGGCTGAGACGTAATTAGCAAAACTCAAAGCTATCATTTACTATTCACACATTAACTAATTCAAAACTGCCGTTATGATCCGTTCATATTCAACACTCCAGAGAGGTGATAATTGAAAAGCTCAGGCTTTTTCAAAAGCTCCAGTTTCACATGAGTATCACAAAAGGCTTGTTTTCATCTCTGTCTCTTCACTAATGCCAATCGTAAATGGAAGAGCGGGTGCCGTTTATTTGACTTTACTTGGGTTTTGCTGGTGGAAAGCTAGTTGGAAAGAATTAGTACTTAAAAAAAAAAAAACAACCGTAAAACTTTATGATTGGTAAATTAATTAGCTCCATTCTGTTGCTTTTTATTTTTGCTGCTCCTCTGTCAAGTTGAAGGGGAAAAAAAATAAGATAATGTAAAATAATTAGCAAGCATGTTTTGCTCCCATTCCAGTGCACAACCTTGGTCTATATAGTCAAATGCTTATGCAAATGATTAGTACATGTGACATGGATTCTGAATAATATCACTGGAGTCTATGTTATAGGCAGGGAAAAAAAAGGTGGCAGTTTGCCAGGATTCATCCACAGCATCAAGCAGTGGGTTTTGCCAAACTGCCACACAACCTAGTAGCACATTTATAATGATACACAGCATATGACTTCCTCATCACAGCATCCTGTAACACGTATATCTTTATGCCAACACCTTTCCCTTAACAATGCTTTAATTCAATCCGCAATGAAATGAGCGACTTCATTCATTTTCTAACCATCTGCTCAGTAGCACCTCTGATATTTACAACACACACACACGCGTAAAAGAGCCGTACCGCTGACAGACCATGATCAACGAGTGAGGAACACTGAAAGTTCAGCCTCGTGGCCACTTTATGGCCCAACTTCCCACCTTTCACACTTTACAGCAATTGTTTACAGCACAAAACGAACGGGGAAGAAACAAGTAAAACCTAAAATTAAAAAATAAATAAATAAAAAATTTAACAGCTATAGACTGACTTCTGGAGCTGGCTGTTAGGTAGAATTACCGACACCGAGCTGAGGAGAAGTGGAGCAAAATGAACACGGTAAATCTGAATCGTCTACACATCATCAAGCCGGTAAAACACTGGTAAGAAATATGAATGCAAAGCACAGGCAAAATGAAATGGCCTCGGATACGGGACATAAATCTTCATGTCAAGTCTTGTTTGCCTCGTTTTTTTTTTCAGCTTATACAGAAACTTGTGCCAGAATCTTTGAAGTGATTGTGCGCTTCCTGACAAACACCAGAGTTTAGGACAAATGTGTGGGATTGGAAATGTTCCCATACAGTCTGAACTGGAAATGTATTTCTTTAGTTATCTTTTGTAAATGAATTGAATGTTTCAAACCACTTCATTATTAGCCAACATATCAAAAACCACAGAAACCTAAAAAAGATCTAAAAAAATTCAGAAACAGGAGAGACATCTTTCTTTTTTTTCCGATTCTACATACCAACTAAAGTTGCTTGCGTTTCTGCTGTACCACTTAACAAGAGAAATACTCTGTACATCGTAGACACTAAAAAAAGATCTTGGAGTAACCAATAATTGTTAACTTAGCCCAATCTGGCAACCTTGTCATTACACTGTAATTGTTCACAGAGATAAGTTCATTTTTAAACAGAAGCTGCATCCCAAACGACGTACTACGCACTTTGCACTCTAGCGTCCAGTGTATAACTAACCGGAAGTAGAAGCTGTTTCCCAGTTGATGGCAAATGACTTCAAACGCACGTAACACGCTGTCACAGAAAATGCTGAACGCTGAAATGTTGAAAAATGAAGTACACAACTTGTGAGGGCTCAGTCTCGTACACCGAAGTATGGTCAGCCATACTGAATTTTTGTTTTTCTCAGCCAGCATCAGCATCCTGCCCCCATCTGCAATGTAAGCAAAGCTGCGAGTGTTGAGCGCCTGAAGTGTCCAACAGTCCACACTTTTTTTCAGGTTCAATAAGTGCATCATCAAGGTTCTTGAACTACAGGTCTTCTTGCTCTTAACACGACTCAAATTATTTACACTACAAAATGGTGTAAAATAGTGCACAAGTATGCAATTTGGAACGCAGCTACAGTATATGTTTTTATATGATATTTTATTTTCTATTTATTTGTTTACTTGCCTCTTATTTGCCCCACATACTATAAAATATTTCCGTCTGCTTTGGAAATGTATGAAAGACATGCCATATTTCTTTATGCATGCTTTAAAAAACGTTGCCCTTTGAATGAAAGATAAAAGCTTTCAAACATTAGAGGGACTTTTTTTTTCTCCCTGATAAGGCTGTGCTAAAATGAAATCTAAAGTGCCGCAGTGGTGAAGTTAAAAGCGATGATTCGCTCCCACACACTTCCTGCTCTAACGCATGTAAATGTGGATGAGGAAAAGAAAAAAGAAAAAGCAGCCCAGAAGTGTTGAGTAGCACCTGTGAAGTGAAGTAATGTAAATTTCTCATTCTGAGAAGTATGTGGGGGGATAAATGGCCCACCTTTACCACCTCCATAGAGAGGGAGAGAGAGAGAGAGAGAGAGAGAGAGAAAGTGAAAGAGAGATAGACAGACAGAAAGAGAGTGAGAGTGGGGGGGCAGAGAGAGAAAGAGAGAGAGAAAGAGAATAAAGGGAAAGTGAAAGAGAGATAGACAGACATACAGAGAGAAACAGAGAGAGTGCGAAAGAGAGATAGACAGACACCGATAGAGAGAGAGGGGGAGAGAGAGAGAGAGCAAAAGAGACATATACTAAGAGAGAGAGAGAGAGAGAGAGACAGAATGAATAAATTCTGATTATTAGCAGGGAAGACAGACATCAGGCTGAAAGTTAAATCTCACTGCAGATGTGCAGCTGCACGTCACTCACTTATTTGTTTGTGCTCAGAGTTCACAGCATGACCCTTCAGATCGCAGCTACTACAACAGGCAGGAGATGAATAACTGGAGATGCTACAACAATGACATGTTTCACATCCAGAAGTAGTTGTCTCTTCTTTAATTATTGATATCTTTCTTCTTCCCTGAGTTATTTATAGATTTCCTGGGGATTTTCCTGAGGTTTTCTCCGTACACTTATTGTTACAACTCTTGGCCCATGATTGGCTATTGTTGTTGTAGACAGAGGAGAGGAATTAGGATTGATGCGAGAGAGAGAGCGAGTGAGAGAGAGAGAGAGAGAATAAAGGGAGAGTGAATGAGAGTGAGTATATACTATTCCTCATCCCAGCACTTATTATTATGATTATGACTATGATTATTATTTTATTTTTTTATTTATTATTATTATTATTATTATTATTATTATTATTATTAGTAGTAGTAGTAGTAGTAGTAGCAGCAGCAACATTCATACGACTACAAACAGGAACAGCAACAACAATAATAATAATGATCATTATTTGAAGCAGTAATACTGGTAAATAGTAATAATGGGAAAAAACATTATTGAAAAAAACACAATAATAATAAATGATGATGATGATGGTGGTGGTGATGGTGATAATTATTATTATCGGTATTACTATTATTATTGTTGTTATGTTTCATTAAATCATTTTAAAATATCTTATTTATTTTTAAAATTGTATTTTTTGCTGATTTTTTTCCCATCTTTGTAAAGCAAAGTGGGAGTGAGGGGAGGGGACTTGGTTATGCTACTGTCCATAGTTCTTAAATAAATAAATAAACAAATAAACAAATAAATAAACAAACAAGCAGACAAAATCAATACTGGAATTGAGGGCAATAAGTGAAATGCAATAAAGAAACAAACATACGAGCAATTCAATTAATGAACAAAATTAATAAGTAAATAAACAACAAAAGCAGCAGATATTGGGGGCATATAGTCATGCATCATTGCAAGAAGTTGACGTTTAATGTAACTGTACAACTCAAAAGTTACAATTACACAATTATTTGTGAAATAAAGTGCTGAAGCCATGATGTTAAAGTTACTTTGAGTTGCTCCCACACTCTGTTCTGCTATAATACATGTTAAAACTGATTTTATTATATAGCATTGTAAATATCTCTGTTACTTGTTCTGGGTTTTTTAGACCATGTTCTCAGTGCTACGATTGTGATCATTAATATTTGGGTATTGGACAACACCATAAGCACTGCACATGCTGAGATCTAATTAAACACACATCACATGATCTGAATTTTCTTCACAATACCTTAGCACAGTTTCTTGACACTAGCATGAGATGTAAAGGCCGTTATTTAATCGCTTGCTGAAGGCATTTCACTTCAAAGTCACCTTAAACCTTCTCCAAAGATGGCTTTAAATTGTTAAATTTTGTCAGGAGTGCTGGAGGCGTACACACCGAGAAAGTGAGCACTGGACCTGAGAGAGGCGGAGTGATAATTGCTTTGATGGACTCAGTAGCGCAGTTTCTCATCAGCGTATGTCTATTTCTAGCCAGGGTTGAAACAACACGCAGTCTCGCCATCCGCCGTAATAAAGGATTCAGTTTTAATTTTCATCCTCTGGAGCGCTTGTTAAAGTTTTTACCGAGTCAATGATATTGCAGAGATGAAAAACGAGTCAAACTCAGCGATGCTGCAGATGTATAAAATCCTCCCGTACAAGGCAAGTTGGGGTCTCTACTGGTTTCGTTTTGCACAATAAAAAAGCCCCAAATTTACACTTGCTCTTTTTTGTGCTAGTTTTATAACTGTGTCGTGTCGCCACATTTACACATACTTGGTGAATTTGTTTATGATTGCATGTCAATGCTGCCAGGAATTGCATGGCGCCGAATATCTCTCCATCATGGCAGGGAAGGGTGAGCTAAAGCTGGCAATATTGGGCACAACAGAAAGCTGCAGTCACTGCGTGAAGTTGGCACAAGGCTCTTAAACTGCGTGCACACGCAGATGGCATTCTAAGTGGTAGAGCACTAGCCTGGATCGCTGACAATGCTTGAAAGCTTTTTCTCTTGCATAAAATACACAAGACACGACTGCCTGAGTGCCATCAATATAGCAGATAATCTGCTGCAGTCCTCAGGGACATTCTTGAGAAGATTCATGCATAATAGTACCTTCACTGAGCAAGGGTGATACTACCTTTTCTGAGATGTATGAAGAGTTTTCCTTTGAGTAACTCCAGACTGAGGTTATGTCCACGATTGCCTTCCATGTGCATCAGGACCCCGGAGTTGTGAAGGGTTTTGAAGTTCATAGTTAGCAGGTCTTTGGGTGATGGACTAGTGACTGCGTCAAGCTTGTAAAGCAAATAGCTGGCTCTGTCGAAGCTGGCCACGTCAGATTCTGCAAAATACAATACACAGGACAAAATATCATACACTGTTTTATTACTCAAAATGGGTATGGTGATGGTAGATGATAAGCAAACAATGTAATCAAAATAAATGACATTTAAGGCAAGTCATTTAGAAATACAATAATTTATAGCTGTTTTATTATTTAATGTAGCTTTAAGGCGCTAGCTTTAAGGAACAGGAGACCAGTAGGACTGACAAACATGTAGGCCACTTCTAACTCACTGGAATTGAGATAAAGACCTCTCTGACTTCACTGGAACTTACACACAAGGCCACTCCCTCTTCACTGGAACTTACACAAAAGGCCATTCCAATTTCACTGGAACTTAGAGATAAGGCCACTCTCAGTTCACTGGAACTCACAAAGACAGAAGCCACACCTCTTTCACTGCTTTCAGTGGAACTGACAGAATAGGCCTCTCCCACATCACTGGAACATATAGGCCACTCCCACTTCATTGGGACTGAGAGAAACAGCACTCCCACTTCACAGGATCAGAGAGAAAGGCCACTCCCACTTCACTGGAATTCACAGGCACAGAGGCCACACCTCTTTCACAGTAACTGACAGAGTGCCATAGAACAGGCCACTCCCACATCACTGGAATTGAGAGACACGCATCTTTCACATGAACCAAGAGAGGCCACACGTATTTCGATGAAAGTGATAGAGAGAACAATCTCACACCCCTGGGACTGACAGAGGCCACCCCTACTTCTTTGGAAGTGACAGACAGAATGACCACACCTCTTTTACTGGAAGAGAGAGAGAGAGAGAGAGAGAGAGAGAGAGAGAGAGAGAGAGAGAGAGAGAGAGAGAGCGACCACTCTCACTTCAGTGGGTTTGAAAGAAACAAATGCTATGTCTCCATCACTGGAACTGAATGAGCCCCACATATGGGTCTGAAGGTTAGGTGTCCACATACTTTTGATTGCACAGTGCATGTATAAATCTTTTATAAGGAAATAATATATAAACATTTGAGGAAGTTAACACATCAGCCCAGTATTCTTGGATTCCTGTTGACAAATATATCCGGAAATCCCAGTGGATCTGATTCCAATAAAGCCAGCGAGGTCACCTGTACTTTACTCCTTCATTTCAAATCACTGTTACACCATTAACCCTTACTCCTAGATGTCACACAGCACGGCTCTTCCTGAATTACAACGGCTCTTCCCGCTTTGAACACGTCAATTATGTAACCAAATGCATCATCCAAAAGTTTCTGAGGCATTCCAGGGCCCTTTAAAAGGTCAGCTAATGGACTGATTCAAAGCATCGATGTGGGGAGCACAGTGTCCGTGGAAGAATAGTTTGCAAAAATAGCAAAGAGGGTGCAAATGAGTCAAGATGAGTAATTGCTCTGCGCCTATATGCTCCTCTTCCTGAAGCGCCTCTGCTGGCTGCAAACTATGGCAAAGGTACGGAAACACATGCAGTCTGTCCTGCAGCACTGAGAAGAGAGAAGGCAATCACATGCTGCATTTGGATACAGCAAAACATAAATTAGCCACATGAGCCGGACTCAGATTTAAATATGCTCCAGCTGCTCTTACTTTTGAGATAAGAAATCCAATATTCAGAAATTTAGCAACATGAACGAGTTCATGTTTAGAAGACTTATTCTGTCATGGGACTTTGCAAGCAGTGTATTTAAATTTTACTGTGGCAGAGAAAATTACCTTCCACATCAGGGGAATTTCTGTGGTATTTGGCATCCTGCGTATGTGTGTGTTTGTGTAACACCTACAGCGACAATTCAAATACAGAATGCGGATATTTTTCTCTTAACTAGCTCTGCTGATACTTATTATTGAAGAATACATTATTTAATGCAGGGGCAATTTTAGCTTTGAGAAATCCTTGTATGAAATCTCTTTACATACACACACACCATTACTTCAAGTTTTGTTTTTTGTTTTTTTTAATTGAGGATGTGCTATACATTTTTAAGCTAATGGTGGAACTATATACCTAAACGCGTATGGCTTCTCACCAGCTGATGTAGAGCTCTGCATTATTACCCATATTTCTTTCAGGCATTTATAAATCACACTGGTGCACAACACTACACTGCAAATTCTTACACACAAAAAAGATGACACTATGTCCCGGTTTATGGCAGGTTGTTATGTTGTTTCTCTAGAGAGAGGGGAAAAAATAGACAGCAAGATGGTCCTTTTTGCTTCATATACAAGTATGTTTTACTTTCCAAGGTGGGGATATACTGTTTTCTGGAGGTGTAAAGAAGCCCAGAGGAAGGCATGCACACAGAAGGTAGCTTGGGATCACACCAGGGTCCCTGGAGAAGTGAGACAGCAATGCTACCACCACCATGCAACCCCTTATACAAGCACTGCACATTGGAATTCTTGTCTTTGCATATCCTAGCGTGTTCAAGAGTGGACTAATCATTACATCCACTAGAAATCAACTGGCAAGTGACAGCTCCACTATTCTGCCCAGTACCACGTTTTGGTTGCCCAAAATCTGAAAAACTCACTACCCATCCATCCATTTCCTGTACCTCATCCTACACAGGTTGACATGGAATCTGGAACCTATACCAAGGAACTCAGGGCACAAGGCAGGGACACTCTGGATGGGGTATGAAGCCTTAGAAGGGCACAATCACATACAAGGGCAATTTTATTTCCTGCAGAGCACCTGGAGGAAACCCCCAAAGCAGGGGGAGAACACACAAACTCCATGCACACAGGTAGGAACTGAACCCCCAAACCTGGAGGTGCGAGGTTCTGTCAAACTGGTAGATCACTTCTGCCAACTACTAATGCAACATTTTAGACAAGTTGATTTACAAAAAATAACCCAACATTAAGGCAGTTAGGAATCCTTAAAAACTGCTCAAAAAGTACAGAAGCTGGGAAACACATTACTATCAAAGATGGTCTACCAGCTTGACCAGCTTAGATGGCCTGACTTTGGTAACTTATAACTGGTCAGACCAAGCTAGATTTGTGAGCAGGGTATTGTAAAAGGTGTACCAACTGAACAACGACTACACTTTTCAAAGAAATCACCACTTCTTGCTAGCCTGGCTTAACAGAATTTCTGCAGATGTTCTTACGATGACTGGTGTTTACACCCTGAGAGCCCTTAAATATAATTCAAGGGTAGTCGAGTTAGCTTAGCTGTCCATACTAATCAAATAAAAATAGTTCTTATTAGAGGACCTCTGGCTAAAATCACGAGAGCTGATCCATACTTGGCACGTTTCTGCATCATAGGGATTATGGTTAAATGCATCCGGGTCATCCTTACTGTATTGGCAGCCGTATGCCTCCAGTCGTAACCCGACTCTTCCATTAGGATTCCAAAGCAGAGGCAGCAGACGGAGAAACTGGGTGAACACCGGCTGCTGGAGCTTGTAGGACACTACGCTGTCTGCGTTCGTGTTCCCAAAGAATACCTATGAAACACAGGATAAGGGAGAAATATTGAATATTAATCTTAAAAAACTGAAATCACGTCATGCTGACAGACGTGTTGTTATGATGTATGAACAAAGACTGGACTCTAGAAGCATGAACATTACCGTGACTCACGTATGCAAATGTTTTCAGTATTTACAATATCATGATTAACACTAAATGTCTATAAATATCATAATAATAATCACTGTACTGCCTGTAATGTAACTGACATTTGTAACTGTATTGCTCAGTCAAAGCCACAGATCTGTTTACTTGAACTGTCATTCAGTCATCAGATTTCCTTTGCTGAAAATGTAATGCTACTGTACATTCAAAAGAACAAAGTGGATTTTAGGATTTTGAGGTGCCAATATTATCGAGTGTAGTGAATCATGGTAAATTGTCAATCTAATGGTTGTACAATTTTTGCCAGTGGTTTTTTTTTCTTTTTCTTTTATTATAAAACCCAAACATTGAGTACGAAAAAAAAATCTGTAGCAAAATGCAATGATATTTCAGTTACATTATATTTTAATATATAATGTTGTGTTATTTTAAGTTAGGTTATGTTATTTTACATGACTGTATGGTCACCTTACATTTGGTTACATCATGTTACGGTACATCACATCCAGCCACAAGTCGTTCCATTTGATGTTCCAACATTATGTTAAATAATGTTAAGCTATGTTATGTCATCTCATGCCAAGACATATTAGGTCATGCCATGTTGTGTTCAATTATGTCATGTCATCTCATGCCACATCATGTTAGATTAGGTCATATCATTTTATGTTATCTCATGCCACGTCATGTTAGGTAAGGTCATATCATTATTAGGTTACTATAATGATAGTTATCAAAACCATGATATCTGATGACATCCCAACAAAGTCAATCAAGCACCATCATAAAGTATAATTAAGTCCATGATGAAGTCGTATCCTAAAGAGTGTAAAGAAATGTAAAAAAAAAAAAAAAATAAAGTAAAAAAAATAAAATAAAATATTTTAATCTTTTTCCTAACACTATCTAGTTTCAATTCTCATTTTTCCATCAGCTAAACCTTAACTAAAATGAAAAATGGGAGTTAATGTAAGTAATTTCAATACGTTATTGACATGCCACTGAAGACCCTGTATATCACACTGAAATATTAAAATGAGTAAGACTAAGGGCCAGAGGTAATGAGTTTTTTTCCCTCCCAATTTCAGGCATAATTAGACTGCATTCTGTGAGAACGCAGAGATGGAAAGTGCGACTCATTTTATATTCTGTTTGATGCACCAAACCCAGGTGTAAATTAGCACCTTGTGTGTTGTACAGAGCTTTATAAGCAGTGTTGGCTTGTGTGTGAGTAGTTTTCCTGCAGAACTTTAAAATGGCAGAGCAAATTTGTAGAGGTTTTAAAGATAATTTAAATTTGTGAAACTGTATTTATGTGTAATAATATGAAACTGTTTTAGGACCTTTGCTTGTCACTTTGACTGATTTTTTCATGAAGATCTGACCCTGGTCAAGAGAACACACATTAATTTCCTTACATCTAACAAAGAAATTCTACACAACAGAAGATCCTGATTTTTTTTCTAAATGTCAAATAAGATAGCCATGTATTTTTTTTTTTTTAAATTTGCAATCAAACTGTATTAGTCACATTAATGACTTTGTTCTGACACACTATCCATCTATCCATTGTCTATACCCGTTTTATTCCTAATTAGGGTCACGGGGATCTGCTGGGGCCTATCCCAGCACACATTGGGCGAAAGGCAGGGGTACACCCTGGACAGGTTGCCAGTCCATCACAGGGCTCTGACACACTAGTCTTTATTAAATAAGAATGTAATTTATACAACTTTATCTTCATTCCTGAACATGCATTTAGTCTTTAGTAGACTAAATTAGTATGCATTTAGTAGAGATTTGGTGTAGATTGCACAATTCCTTAATAATTTAAACATTAATTTCAGACCCGTTTTGCAGGTAAACGCACATCTGGTTCTAAGAGTAAAGAAAAATCCAAACTAGCAGCCAGGAATGAACATTGATGCCTACTGAATATAATGTCTTGTAGCCCAAAGCTGGTGCCTTTGCCCTTGATGGGAACGTACACAGTGGAAATCTGAAAGCACCGCCAGAAATCAATAAGAGCTACACTACTTGGCTGCGCGTTTCCACTATGAACGGTGGCCCGCGCATCCCTAATCACCTGTTGTATTAAAGGAAATCAATACAGGCCAACTCAACTCAGCAAAAAAACTACCTGCTGACACTTGCCAGCTACAGGCTCGGTGGCCATTTACAGAGAGGAAGTTCATGTGCGAAACTTTAATTTGTTTCTGGTGCTACTTGAATTTAGTGCCAATGTGACTTTCCTAAAACAGATTAATTCTAGGCTAAGTAGCATTTTCAGTGCCTTTGAAGGGATCAGGCCTCTGGTGAATCGGAGCGTAAAGCCGAGCAAATTGCGCACTTTCCTGCCCATGAAGCCCAAGAAGGAGCATCTCATTTGCTTTAAAGTGCTCTTCTGAAATGTGCCAGGAGCCAAGGTGCAAATCCTTGTAGCATTAGCCGTGACATGCTTTCTCCTCATAGAAGAGACACACAAGGGAAAAGCTCTTCCTAAGCTCAAGGCTCCTCTTCATTTAAACTGAGAACATGAGTTATCGCTCTCAAGGCAGCACCAGAGTCTCTTCTGATTGACAGCAAAAAGTAGGCTCGGTTAAACACGTGCCTGGAGAATACGTACAAACTCTGCCCACTTAAGCCCAGGTGCACCGATCAGCTTTTTTTTCACCGTGTAACTACAGGATCAAGATGAGATTTAAAACTATGATTGGCCTCGTGTAATTTAATGGCAGAACGAACTGTAACTGCTGTACGACCGGAGCAACCCACCAACAGCTGTAATCAAAATAAACCCAGAAAAAGAAAAACAAACAAACTGTTATTTTCTGCCTTTAACTGTTATTTTAAAGACCCACATTATACCACTACTTTTAACCCTGTGCTTTGCTAGAAAAACATATCCATCTTTAGTGACTACATACAGCAATGTGGAAAGCTCAGGATATAACCACTTACCCCACTGCTGTCCTCTTGCCGGTATTGTCTCCAGTTATGGCCTGTGTCGCTGAACATGAGGAGATAGTGAGTCACCCAGTCGGAGCTGCCGTATCTGCCCTGGGTAGCGACTCCTGTGACCTCCGTCCTCTCGCCAAGATTGATCTCCAACCACTGATGATTAATGGAGTCGACCGGTGACCATCCACCTGCCCCTGTTGGAAAAATAGGGATTGCTTAGCTTGCTAAAGATAAATATAACCACAAGCCTATTAAAAAACAACCGCAATAAACCATTTTGCTTGTGTATAAAGGAGCTACAGGAGCATATATATAAATAACGTAAATATACATAAAATATACATAAATAGATGGCAGTATATGAGGGTTGATTAGTTGCTGTTAATAATAATTTTCAAGCATATTATTTTGAGACTGAACCGAGCGCAAAGGCACCATCAATGGTTGTGACACTGTATAACGACACAAAGCTGGGGCTGATTACCTCCCAGCCCAGAGTGTAGATTTATGCAGCCTATCAATGCCAGTCATGACAGTCAGTGACATGGTTAATAAACACAAACAAGATGGACTATTTACTCTATCATCCCCCCCCCCCCCCCCAAATCGCTTTGAAACATGAGAAACTTAAAGTAGATAGATGAATCACAATTGGCTATTCAAATACAAACAACACACAAGGGCATAGGACAGAACTGCAGTTTTATTTTTTAGGATTTAAGAAAAAGTTAAAACATTATTGAAAACTCATTAAAGAAGTGTCCTTGTGTAAGTTTCCCCCTACATTATTCTATTTCTAAGACCGTGAGGTATTGATGGATATTAGATTTTAGCGCTCCCATCTAATATCACAGCCAGCCATCACAGATTTATACTGCTAATAACGAGGTGAACAATTGTATTGCTATAAAAATTAAATACTTCCATTGCTAAGCTTTGAACAGAATATTAAACACACACAGAAATAGTCCACGTCCAGTGCGGTCCTTGGCAAAAAACTAAGGATTCTGAAGATTCATCTTGTTTCATGACTCTCATCCAGAGAGTAAGAACGCACTGAGAGAAGCTGAACAGATTGCATTAGGCGCAGTTCGTATCTTACGGCGATCTATCAGGGGATGGTGTTGAGAGGAAACAATTTTCCCCAGCTCCCCCTAGGCATTTTGTCAGAAAATTGTGAAGCAGTCTTTTAACAGATGATTAAGAAGCAGCACGATTAAGATTTAATCAACATATTTCATTAAGACGCAAGCTGTTATGCAGTCATCATGTGCAGGGTTATTATTCACCTCTGGTGTATATTTGTGTACATGCAGATAAATGTAGCATTTCATAAAAGATGAAATATGAAATGTGACAGTATGATGAAATATAGTCTTCCCCATCAGAACGATTTCACTGTGTGCATTTTAAAGTGAGTTCAGTTCCCTCAGTGTTCATTGTCTAACAGGTTTTCCTTCACTGAGCTTCATTGGTATTCTAAATCCATCAAGGCTCAGTGTATTAAGAGAGTCCATTTCCCTATAGGACTTTTTTAAATCCTGCCCCGAAAGGGACAGGCTTCTACAGACCTGCTGATTTCAACACTCCAGAGTGTCCCATTCACACCCGCTGTCAGTTAATAGTATAATAGAACTGGGATCTGCAGAAGTAAAAGGCTTCATTGTGGCATAGGGATGTGCTGATAATTGCTTAACAAACACTAATGTTTACATCTTACATTAGCACACATGGTATTGTGTTGTGATATTGCCACTGTGGACATATAATGCCTTCACCATTCCGGTCACTATTCCATTCGAAGTAGGGAGCGATGTTGGGTAGCATTTGCCCGAGATCGGATTCACAATACTGAATACAAGAATTTGGCTGAATTTGAAAAAAAGATTTCATTCAGATACAAGCGAAAGTTTCCTCGTCTCACAGACTATTTTCCAATTCTGTGTTTTTTCTGATACTTCAATATAGACAGTGTAATAAACTTGCCAGCAAATGTCAATCAAGTAGTTACCAAGTTTTAAATCTCTCTTGTAAATAGGACCTCATCCATTTTATCATCTCATGACATCAATGCATGAACAATGAAAAGAACAGCACGTTACACATGCTATGATTTCTTTACCAGAAGAGAGTCGAGCATAAATACCACAGGGGAGAACATAATCACACAGTACATCTTGCCTCCTAAATTATGCTGAAATGAAGAGAAGCTGGCAAGCTCAGATGGGATGAGTGTTGAAATGTAAGGAGCTGAAACTCTTCCACAGTATCCAGAGTAGGCCAAAGAAGTAGCACATTAGAAACTGAGAGACAGATGGATCGAGAAGAGTCAATCTGACCATCTGGGGAAAGCGTTGGCATGTTCCCATGTGCTCTTTTTTTAGACCCAAGTCCATTTATGCAGAAGGTTTAATACCTTCAAAGAACCTTTAATACCTCAAACACTCTTGACCAATTCCACCGACTTTTTGAAACACTCTTGACCAATCACAACCCCTTCCACAAACACTGTTGACCAATTCTACCTCCTTCATCAAACACTCTTGACCATCAATTTTTTGAGACACTTGAGAAATTCCACCTACTTCCTCAGACACTTTTGACCAATACCGGATACTTCCACAGACATTTATTGACCAATCCATCCTCCTTCCTCAGGCACTCTTGACCAATCCCAGACACTTACACAGACTTATGTCCAATTCCAACGATTTACACAGACACTCTTAACCAATCACACCGGCTACTGAAGACACTCTTAACCACCCCCCCTCCTATGTACTCATGAAGCAATCCAACCAGCTTTCATAGACACCATCAATCCCAGCTACATCCAAAGATATTCATGATTAATTCCTCTTACTTTTGCACACACTCTTGACCAGACTAACCCACCTAAACATGCTTGACCAATCCCATCAATCTCTGAGGACGTGGGCGAGATGCCCTTGACTAATCCCACCCATCTGTTAGAAACACTGCTAAATAATTTAAACGGTTTAATTTCCCATTCCAGTAATTATATTTTGCTGTAATCACTGTACAGTTTCCATGTAGTGACTGAATAGTTTCTAGTAATTAACTAATAATATGCTGTAATATGAATAAGTAAATAACAAGCTAAGGTTGTGTATTTTCCACATCAGAAAAGGAAAGTACTATAACGAAAATGATTTAAACTATATTACCAGTTACTATGACCACAGGTGAGTTTCTTTAACCAGAAATGCACTGAAGATAGTAGCTAATTTGAGCTGATCTATCATTGAAACGGTTAAAACATGCAAGCCCTGACAAGTCCATTAATCACATAGTTGATTTGCATATGGCACAGACCTCAATGCCGTGATCTCCGGCATAATACCATCCCTTATCAGGATGCAGTGCTCATTCACAGTTCACTGTTTATACTGGTTAGATATATTTATGGTGGAATAACAAGGCTGTTTTGGCATTTAGGACAGCACCGAAAGGCCAATCGTAATACTTTGCTCACAGATGCTGCCGCTGACACTGAAACGAGGGGGGGAGCAAACACATTGACCTTTGCTCATTATTGAGAGACGAGTAGATAGTGAAAAAAGGAGGGGGGAGACACAGGAGTTACAGAAGAGTAAACAGAAATGCAGAGCCTTGGGCTTTTAAAATTCAGCATCAGCATCCTAACTAGAGAAAGTGCAGTCACCCTCATCTTAGAACCTGACAATGAATTCTGCCTCATATTCAAGAGGATCTGTACTCTTACATACTGTAGGATCTAATTTTCATACAGATGGTTGCTCCCAATTTTGTCCACAATCTGGAATCTGTTCACATATTCACACATCTCTTTGCATTTTTCAACTCATAACTTACTACCACTGACAACTTGATGCAGTGTCCACATCCACAAAAGCCAGTCATTCCTGAAGACACTTTTGGCCAATCCAAGGGCATGGTAGCTTAGCGATTAGTATGTTTACCTCAATACTTGCCTCCGACTGTGTGTGCACGGTACTCCGGTTTCCTCCTCCTGTCTAATGCGATGCATTTGAGACTTACTGGCATCTCTACATTCATAGTCTATAGTGCGTGAATGGGTATGTGCAATGTGTTGGAACCCTGACCAGGGTTTCCCTCACCTTGTGCTCTCGGGATAGGCTCCAAACCCCCTGCAATCCTGAGTAGGATAAGCAGTACAGATATGACTTGGACATGCATTGGTCACACCCAGTTACTTCATACTCCAAAAAGACTGTCCAGCTGAGCCTTAATATTTAGCAAATATCTGCTTATATTTATATATATCATATTTATACACTACATTCCCATTAAGTGCCCACTTGACTGATATTGCAATCAACCAACCAACTACAGACCTTTAAATAACCCACCTAGATATTGTTTCAAACTCTATTGTGGTATAACTCATGGAACCTTGTGGTTTCCAGAGACTGAGGTTTGATTTAGGTAGAGGTTAGATTTACAGACTGCATGTGATGTAATGGCATGGGTAACAATTGCAATGGTGCAATACAGAGGCCAGATTTGACTTCTGGGTATTTTCTATAGACAAAAACATGAACCCACATCATCTACAACTAACAGACTATAGAATATATGCAACGTTCATATTTTTTTGCTGTAAATGTGCCGTTACTTAAGTATATGAATTATGTATGCAAGTTATAATATACAAGTTATATATATTATGTTGCAAAATATTGCAATGAATTGTTCTGTAAAGCGCTATACAAATAAAATTCAATTGAATTGAAAAAAGTGAATCATTTTTTCTATTATTAAGAGATTGTGTGATTGTATCCTGATGATTCTAAGCATGGCATTTCTCTCTGTATTTTTCTCCTTTATTCTTGATTTTTTTTTTTCCTCTATCTTTTTCGACTCCAAAACTGTCAGTCATTTTCATTAAAGAAGAATTACTTCAGCAGTCCTTAAAATTACAGCAGCCCGATTGCAATTAAGGTGCAATAACTGCATTGAAAATGAGCTTCATTATTTCTCAGCTAAAAAGTATAATAAACTCTTGGCTTTTGCGGTATCTTTCTCTGAACAGAGTGGTCAGAAGCTGCTCCAGCGGGTGAGCAAAGCAATTAGGGTTAATAACGGGTCGTGGATGAGGGCAGCTGAGCGGTGGTCTCATAGCCCTTTCGTCATCCATGTTGCCATATTTTGTCACCTGATCCCACACACGCAAACCAGCAGTGACATTTAATCTCTAAGCTGGTGAGAAATGGACAAAGATCAATTTGTGGCGGCAAATCACCCGACCCGGTGGCCCATGTCGGCCCACTTTGGAGGGGACTTGATAAATGTGTGGGGACATCTTATTCGGAAAAGCATCAAGTAAAAGATCTGAGGGAATTGCAGTCATCTTAAAAATATTTTGCTCATGTTAACAAGCATTGGTATATTAAGTGAAATTTCACAAGAATTTCAATTAAAAAAGAAAGAAAGAAAGAAAGAAAGAAAGAAAGAGAAAAAGAAAGAAAGAAAGAAGGAAAGAAAGAAAGAAAGAAAGAAAGAAAGAGATAAAAAGAAAATCGTTTTTGGTTATTGCCCTTTTACAGAAGCTGGTAAATCATCCTTGACGAAAGCCTGGCATGGCAAACAGCATTCTCATAAAGTGCAGATGTGTTTCTAATGAACTGCCCGTGCTCTCATCAATAATTTACCACTTTTCCACCTGCACAAGCTTAAGACCAGAAAAGAGGAATTCTGTAATACTACAGAAGAATTTTTAGCACTGTAATGTCTGTGTCTTCACACTGGGTTAAGGGGAATGTATTGGGTTAAAACTTTAGCATTTAATAAAGAATGCCTTTTTTTCTGTCTATTAAAAGTACAGTAATAGACAGGAAGCCACTCTGAGGTTGATGTATAACATAGGAAACCCTGACGCTAAAATCCCAGAAGATAAAATACCCTGTGACAAATGAATATTTGATCTGCTAGTTGGAAGAGCCATTAATGCAAAGGAGAGCTTGATTGCTGGAGGTGTTACGCTAAAGAAATGATGGTCACAGTGAGTCACTGTGATTTTCCTTATGATGTTAACGAATGTAAATTCAGCTAATGACTAAATACAGCTAAGGGCTGAACAGCGGTGCAGCAGGAATCTCGGCTGCCTCACGGCTCCAGGCTCTCCGGGTCGATCCTGAGCTATCGATGTGGCAGGTCAATTGGCAACTCTAAAGTGCCCCTAGGTGTGAATGTGGTGTTTACGGACTGCCGTTCCATTCGGATTGCACTCACGCCTCACATGCAGTGTTCCCAGGAGAGGCTCTAGATCTACCATGACCCTGACCAGGATAAAGCGCTTAGCAATGACAGGGAAAATGGCTTATAGTCTGACCCTACTCTGCTGTCAATCCTTACACTTCTTGGAGCTGTCTTTCAGACCAAGTTAAGTGCAAACCTTGGCATATCTTTTAAATGTGGGGGAAAATGCTGTTGAATCCTGCAACAAGACAGCAATCTAAAATGAGATGTAAATCTTTTAGGAGATATGAACAAGGCTGGAGTGTGATATAAAGAAAAAGGTTTGGTTCACATTATTAAATTAAGAAAAAAAAACCTATATATTTTCATTAATATATTTTATTCATTGTTCAAATAATAATCAATATAAAAATGTGCTAAAAAAACATATGTGACATTTTGTCAAAAGGGCTTCCAACTTTTGCAGTCATCAGCAATGATACCTTTGGGACAATTTTTTTGTTTCTGGTCAGTTTCTGGTTATTCTACAAATAAATTTTCTTCACTGCACCTTTATTTTATTTTATTTATTTATTTTTTTCTTAGACAATTACGCTCAGTGGAATTAAGCAGCATGGGCAGACAGAACACTAGATTATGGAGTAGACCTAATTCAGAACAATTATCTCTACAGGGGACACGAAAAAAAGGGAAAAAAGAGAGAGAGATTCTAATTAGAAGATCATTTCACTTCAAAATCTAATCTTTTTGCACAGTCTGTTTTCATATTTCAGACACCTCAGTGTCATATAGTGACTATTACATGGCATAGATATAATCCTTTAAAATGTTAAACAGCATTTGCCATTAGCCATGTCTAAGTGGACAGGGAAGGCCATGATGCCAGGGTTTAAATGAAAGACTCCTGTCTCATTCAGCACAACTGGAAGAGAAGAAAGAAAAGAAGAAGAAGAAGAAGTCTATAGTTACCGCGAGTTGTTGGTCTGAAACTCTAAGGACGTCCCTCCAAATATGATGAAAGGACAAGATGAAAACTTATTGAAAATTAAAGTAACATTAAAGAAGCTGCAGGAATATTTGGCAAGTCCTGGTGACAACAATCCCTTGTATGGGCTACGGGTAAAAGGTGGCTAGATGGAAGCCGACCTAAATCACTCCAAACCATTTGAATAATTGCATAATTTGAATCACCATGAGAATAATTCTTAAAGATGGTACAAAGACAAGACAGCTTATTACCTAAAGCTTTGCAAACACAGTAAAACATATTGTTGGAAGCATCATGCTATGGAGCTGCTTCTCTTCAGCTAGGACTGGGGGTCTAGTCAAGATAGAGGGAAAAATGGATAGCTCCAAATACCAATCGTCTTTGGCAAAAATGTGTGGGCTTCTGTTAGGCGAAGGAAATGAGGATGGAGAAAACCTTCCAGCTTGACAACAACCAGTCCAATCCAAGTTAACAAAGAAACAACTTTAGAAGAAGAAGATAATCAGAAATCTGTGGAATGACTTAAAGAAGGTTGTGTGTGCATAATATCCTGTCAGAATTTAATAGATCTGGAGCATTTTTGCAAGAAAGTGTGTCATAAAAGTTGCCAAGTTAAGTTAACCAGGAATTGCTAGTTTTTCTGCCTGTTTTTTTTACTTGGTTGTTCAGATTAGATTAGAGGGGGAAAAGATCTTATTTCTCATAGTTGATTTCTCATCATTTCATAGCTGATTTCTCATTTCTTACATAACAAAAGATGACAATATCAACATGTCAACGTTTTTAATAATATTTTTTAATATTAATATTTATCGTGAGCTGTAGATTCTGTGACACATCCGCCATACATGTCCCATGCACTAGTTGTTATAAAAACACTAGTTATTAGGACGCACATAAACAAACCTAGCATTTAAATTCCGAGCTCCTGTCAGACCAATCAGAAGTTTAATGACTTTTTAAATGACTTGGATAACTGCAAGCCTTCACACACACCTAAAATCCTGTGAAAAAACCTAAAAAACGGCAACAGGTGCATTTTTGATGGATTGTTTTTATTTGTAAAATATCCTCCAGCATTGTCTCTTTGAACAAAACCTCTACAAACAAACTAAAACATTTGTTTGTCTGGATTTATGGTAAAACAAAAAGCAAATAAACTTTATGGTAATCGTGTACGCCTTGATCAGCTTCAGGTTCAGTAATCAGGGCACTGATCAGAGAGTCAGATATTTTAAGTCCAGTGCACCAAAATGTTTGTTCCCTAAAAAAATCCCACAATGCACCGCAAAAACATCTGGACGTTATATATCATTTAAAACCTGTGATGAAAATTTTTACAAATTTGCATGACTAGAAGTTGGTGGTGAGTAGACAAAATATTATAGGGACAGAACTGCAATGGAGTCCACATGGCAGGACTCAAGGCTGAGACTCAGGGCTACCTGGATCAGAAGATGATCACGCGTTCAATGTAGCCAATGATTGACAATGTTTAATTCTGGTGATAAACAGTCAATATAAAAAAATGATTCCTTTTCCTGTTTGCATGGAGAGCGCTGGGTCCTGTTGCGCTACAGCACAAATAAACTGTAACCTTTTTTTGCCTACCAGCGTGCTATTTTCTCAAAACTTCCACTACAACCCCCCCAAAATGGCAGACAAAACTAGTCACAGCTAACTTCTCAGCTACAAATCTAAGCAGCTTGTTTTTATTGTTGTAGCTATCGTTTTTCTTGCTATCATTACATCATACAATAAGATAGACAAACATGAATGAATCTCAATAGCATTTTTAATAGCATCAACATTATTTTTTACATAAAATTTTTTTTAATCTCTTCCTCTTTTTATGTTTTGTTTGTTTTTGGCTCTTGCATAGAGACACCACCTCAAATGTCAAGGCTCCACCTAATCAAACGGTTCCTGATGTTTTCCACCCGACTGCTCAAGTGAGAAAGCAAATAAAGCGCTTGGTAGTCTAACTGTAGGACGAAAGCACCATTATTACACAGGTAGATAATGAGAGGCCTGACGACGGCGGTAATAACTCTAAGCAGGCCTGCGGAATTACGACAAGGGGCCATAATGAGAGCAGGTTTGCTTATTTATCCTGCAGATAAATCCGAGTTTACTAGCACAGGCTGGTATTTAAAATGAAGCAATCATGTGCAGTCTTCTCCTGAGTCAATATTTGTTTTTTAAGGCAGAATTTGAGTAATTACTCAGTTCTGATTGGTCAGAAGATTTTTTTATGTAACTGCTTCACTGAAAGTGCTCCAAATGCCAGGTTTACGGAAGGGATGATCCACGGCTAGGTGTGCGTTACACAACATTACTGCATGATGTGGTAAAGATCCACTTGACACGAAGCGGGGGATGGTTGCTGCCGTGTAATGCACATCTATCTGTGGATTATTCCTGCTTGTACCATGGTCGCTTGCCAGCACTGACAAGTAACAAATCTGTTATTGATGTTTGCAGGGCAAAATGTGACTGAAAGGATAAAAATAACTGTTCATTTGCGTTAGTTATTTTATATATGGGTCGTTAGATCTAGAATTCTGCCTGCTCTAAATCATATACAGAGATAAATGAATTAGAGAGAGAAGAAAGAAAGAGAGAGAAAGAGTTTGAGAGAGAGACAAAGAGAGAGAGAGGTGAGATAAAATTACATCAGAAAATATTTACAATAGCTTCCCCACTCTGTATGAAACTGTAACCGTACACTTGTTTATAGTCAGCAGTTTATACACACACCTTCCAGACAATCAGAATCAAGTATTCAGACAGGACATGGTATATTATTAATGTATATTAGTGTGCTCTACTTTTATCTTGCAGAAATGGATTTTTAAAAATGTGTGTATTTGTTGAGATTTTTGTTTAGTCTCTAGTGTCTGTGCTTTTGGAACAATCCCAGGTTAAGCTGTACATTTCAGGTTCCTGACATGGGATAGTCTTCATGATAGAGAGCTTTAGCAACAGTACAGGACATGACATTCTTTGATAAATAAATAAATTTATTACACACATATAAAAATTGTTGCCATCTGGTGCAGTAGGATAGGAATATAAAACTTTCTGGAAAACTTGTTACCCTGTCCTTGATTATTTTCCTAAATCAGCATGCCCTGTCACTCCTGTGTCTGCATGGGTTTCCTCCTGGTTCTCCAATTTCCTTCCTACCTCATCGAGTGTGTGCATGGAGGCACGGGTATAAAAAACAGATAGATAGATTAGAGTGGTATGTGCATTAGATCTCATTCTTGCTGTCACTGTCACTATGATTACAGAGAAACAGAGCGACATATCAGCCAAAAAATATAGTGAAGAGAAAGTAGAAAGATTTTTTTATTTGGAAAGAGTATCAGAGAGTATAAGGCTTAAGTACAGCAACAAAGACTAGCAAAAACAAGACTTTAGGAGATTTAGAGAAGAAGGACTGCATTAAGTGATTTAAGCTGACAAGAGAAAGGAGGAATCTACGTTAAACCACACGCCTCAACTCTAACTCTCTTATTGTGTTAACTTCAGCTATTTTCTAGAAAGGTCTAGAATATGTAGAATCTTTTAGTGGTGTATGTAACAGCAGTATTTGGTAGTATTTGCTAAAGTAAATGGTAGTGTTCAGTATATAGTAGATTGTTTAGTAGTATTCAGTAAAGAATTTTGTCGTATTTTTATAGATTTTTTAAAATATAGATTTTATATTTATATTTATATATTTATATTTATTATTTGCCATTTATTATTTTAGAAAGTATTTCTTAGTACTTAATGTTGTATAGAGAATTTCATAGTATTTAGTAGAAAATTTCAGAGTATTACATGGTATTTAATAATTTTCTGATTTCTGATATTTTAGTATTTTGTAGCCCTTTGGCTATTTTCTAGAAAGTGGGTAGAATATTTAGGATTTTTGGTAGAGTATTTAGTAGTATATAGTACGGTATTTGTAATTAGTAATTAGTAGAGCATTGTGTAGTATTTGGTAGAATATTTAACAGATTTTCTTTTAGAATCAGCACTTAATATTTAATTGTATCCGGTAGAGTAATTAGTAATTGTGTATAGTATTTAATAGTATATTTAGTTGAGTATATTGTTAGTATTTTGTATTTAGTAGGTTTTCTAGTACCTTCTAGTAAAACAAAACACTTAGTTAAGTTTTTATGAATCTCACAAGGCTATCTCAGATGTAAAGCATAGCAACAACAGAAGTTTTAGTAGTGTTTAGTATAGTAGGTGGTAATTCAGTAGAGTACTTTATGTAAGATTTAGCAGTGCTTAGAAGTTTTTAGTATAATTTCACCTATAAAAGTTACTACACAAGTAATTCTAGTAGATTTCTGCAACAACAAAAAAAAAGCACAGAAAACTGCACAACATACATTGCAAATGTGGGAAAAAGCTGCAGCAAATTCAATATTTATACTTTACACTTGCTACAACAAACACCTTTTTCTTTGTGGAAACAAACACAGACAAATCAGATATTCTCAACAATATCACACAATATTTATTACAGTTTTTTTTCATATTGCCCCGGAGCAACAATGTTTATTTGGTGGATCGTTTTACTGGATTTCATTGTTCAATTCATGCAAGTGAAATGCCTAGAGCAATGACCACAAACTCCTTTCCAGACCAGAAATCTTCTTTTTTACACAATTTATAGGGATGCAACTGCTTTCGGAGAAAAGCCAGCTCTCTAGGAACAGCATGATCACCGGCCTAGAGTTTAGTAAAGCATTAACAGAAGCCTCCAGCCAGGAAATCCATGGCTACAGAGGAAAAGGTGTCTGCTTCCTTTTTTGTTTTTCTCAGCAGCATTGCAGAGACCTGCCTTTGAAGTGTGCTGGTTCATCCCGTGGAGAATTGTGTGTGTGTGTGTGTGTGTGTGTGCGCAAGTAAGAAAACAGGAATAGTGCTCACTAACCAGAAATCGACTCGCTGGAAGGAGCCCTGAAACACGTCCAGATGCTTTTAAAAGGACGGTGTCCGCAGGCAAAATTAATTACGCCTCCCTCCCACCTGAAGTCAGTGACATTTTCAGAGTTTCTGACATGCATCTAGGAACACGTATACATAATGCAATTATAGGCTGGGTGATGGAAAACGAGCTGAGTCCATACACTAATGCAGAGAGTGTTTGGCGGAGTCATTACTGTTATTCAGCAAATGCCTTTACACCTCGTTGCAGGGTTTGATAATAAGGGAGTCAGATTCACCCGGAGACCCTAAACGGCTCGGCTCGCAAATGGACAAAAACAATATGCGCGCAATTTTGAGGTACTCTCTAAGTGCACCTCGTGATGATCGTTAACAAGGCACTGAGTAGCAAGAGATGGCGTGATGACAGATTACAGGGAATGTTAACAAAAAAAGAAAACTCTGGAGTTGGTGAAGGTGTGTATTTTAGTCAGTAGACTGCATGAGTATAGTTTGGGCTAGAATGAAATCAGCCCTAGCTGCTTCTTCTTAATACCATTCTGTGTTGTTGTTGTTTTAATTGACCACTGGTGGCACTGTTGAGCTTGATTTAACAAAAGTCCAAAACTAGGTTCTGTAGGTCACAGATTAAGAAAACCATAAGCTTAAACACTCTTTTGGGAGGAAATGCAGCAAGAAAAGAACAGTTTAAGTTGTAAGTGTTAAGTGTAAGTTTATGTGCTTCAGGAAAGGTAGGTCTTTAGACTCAGATATTTAGCAATCTAGGGGAAGTTTACTCCACCACCCAGGTGCCAGAACAGAGAAGATATTTGTTAAATGCAAGCCGTTTGATGCATAAAGGTGCCAATAATTTCAGTTAGAAAAAAAAACAGCAGTTTTAAATGAACACTACAGCATTTCAGTTATGGCCTTATTTCATGGTGAAGAATTCACAGATTTGTATAACGCATGATGCAAGCCGCAACACTAAAGAAGTCTCAACTGAAGTGGCTCCCGTCTTGTCCCCTCTACACTCCGTACTCAAGCAAGAAGATCGAATGGTTTCTATATAGAAGAAAAAGGCAACCTTGAGCAAATTCCTTCATCGCTTCAGATAAACTGAGAAATGTTTAGAGCTTAAACACACACACAATCGTTCTCCTTGAGTGACTGCTAGGAAAGTGTCAAATGAACCTGGCTGAGTGAAACGCTTTGCGATGGAGCTGAAAGTGTGCCATTAATAACCAGAGCTACACAGTAACATTGTACTCACCATCCCTCCTGTTGAGTTTGGCATAGCCTGGTCCATGACTGTTGGACAGCTGAGATGAACTCTTGAAGGCTGACTGCGGGAGATTGGACACAAGTGGACTGTCACAGCCATCTAAAAGATTAAAAGACAGTTACCCGAAGTTCACAATAACACACAATTTCATTGTGTAGGCTGACCAGGATTTGTACAGTCAATCAATTAATTGGTGATGCCAATTTAGCTTAAACTCATAATTCCTGACCTATGAGCAAAACAAAAAACTCAAAGAAAGTGGTTTCTCACCTCAGGAACTTGAGAACAAACATCTTAAAAGGTTTAACCTTTAACTGATGTGAACAAAATACCACATTTAATCATTAACATAAAATTAGATGTATTATTTCGTATACACAAGTATTTATTTAGCTCAATTAAGATACAGATATCCATGTGTTAAATCTCTACCATTGACCATTGTTTTTTTTGAAGAAGGAAATTCACATCACTCCTCAGAGTTGTACATGGAAGATTCTGTTTTTTCTTTTCTTCTACTTTGTAACAAAAGATGAAAAGGTGAAAAAGATGTCATTCGGAGCTCAGACCTTTGAATTCTGAGGTAAATTAATGGTGCTAAGCCGTGAAACCAGTGCAGAACACAACCACTAACTTCTGACAGGAATAAGAAATAAATTAGTGCAAACAAAGTTGGACACTGGCATCATCCCGAGCTCTGACTTCTGAGATGTTTCGAGTGTAGCATTAACCCTCTGAAGAGTGACACAGAAGTGCTTTAGTCTCTCCAGCTTTCCCACCTCCTCATCTGCTCACAAAGATCCACTTCTAAAGCTTTTCCTTTCATGCCGATGCCACCATCAACACCATCACGCTAGTCATCTCTTGGATCACTAGTGTCTCTGCTGGAACTCAGTGCAACTTTGAGTCCAACGTTCGCACCTCTACTAATTTAATGCTGGATTAAATGAATGAATGAATGTGATTTTAGAAAATTGTGAAATTTAGAAAACAATGAATAAGAAAAGAAAAGAAGCTCTTGAGCTCCATATAACCAGTGCCCTACACAACCACTAACTTCTCACAGGAATAACAACACTACAGATCGACAAATTAGCAATCACTAAATATAACTAGACACACATTTAATTGACTCGATAAACAGTGGTGAAATGTAATCCTCTAGCATGAACAGGAAACCGATTCAAATACCCATGTTTTAAGCAACAGTACATGGTCATATTACCACAGGAACTGCTAATGGTAATGATACTTACGTTTTAGCTTGTTCAAGAAATACATTAGCATGACATCATTCCACATCACAAAAAACTGCACACATCCTGTTTCTCTAAAGCATTCCCATTATTACAGCAATACTTTCTATACTTAAAGGCTAATCTGGCTAATAAATAATGCAAGCTAATTGTTTCTTTTGTATGAACCTAACTAAGCCTTGGCCTAGCTTCTGAAATAATCAATTACACATATCATTTAACACCACAGATAACTATGTAAACCACTTTTCTATACAGCGTCTCTGATAAAAGCTATATTGTGTGGTAAATAATCAATAAAAGTTACTGGTGGCTGATTAGCATGAAGAAAAAAGAAAACCTATCTATCGAAAATGAGACCCATTTCCTAAGTTCTATCTGTTTCACATCTCTGCAAAGGGTTGTGCTCTTTAAATCCTGTGCCAAGCTTCAGTAACTAATAAAAGCTAATGATGACCATTTAACACAATTCACTTTATATAATATAATTTAGCCAACCTGTTATAATGCTAATAATAAAATAATAATCCTAACTTTTATTATCTTATAAAACTGTAATGAAATATTTCACCAGTTCATTTTTATTTTTTAACACTGTTAACATCGATATTGCTAATCACCCAACAGGAGTTTATTTTTTATTAATCATTAGCCACATAGGACTATTCACCTACCAGAAACTGTACAGAATTAAAAAATGAGTTATACTATACGGTAATCAGCAACCATTAGCTTTTTTATTAATATTAATTATTATTACCAAAGTGCGATATTGGTATTTCGACATCTAATATTGTGTGGCTTATATTAGCAGCAAAGTGCCACAGTTTAATGCTAACTGACCCCTTAAATATACTATAGTGCTAGAATAAATTGGTGAAATACTGCATTACTTTTAGAGATAAGCAGATAACCGATACATGTACAGAGAAAACGGTGCATCAAAGTAAGATAAGTGATAAAAGCAGATCGTAGCTGATAAGCTCAATACCTTAATGCTAGTTTTTTCCTTAAAGATACAGTTTATTTATTATCCTGTTTTGGGGTGGTGGTAGATCAAGTGGTTAAGGCTCTGGGTTGTTGAGCAGGAGATCAGGGTACTAGCCCCAACACCACCAAGCTCCACTGTTGGGCAATTGAACAAGGCCCTTAACCCTCCCTGCTCCAGGGGTGCTGTATCATAGATGCCCCTGCACTCTGACCCCAACTTCCTCAGCTGGGATATGCAAAGAAAAGAATTGCACTGTGCTGTAATGTATGTGTGGCAATAATAAAGGCTTTGTTCCCTTAATTTCATCCTCAGCTACCTGAATCACTGATAGCAACACTCCTAAGTGTCTCAGCCAGAGGGGTGAAGGTTTTCATTCCAGTCAAGCAGGAGCCACACCTGATTACACCTGTTTCATCCATTGATCTTGGCTTTAAATAGACTTCTACTTGGTTGGAATAAAAACCTGCATCCCTCAGCCATTAAAGTAGGGCTGATGTAGTCCAGGATTTTAGATTTAATTATTACTACATGTTCTATTTATTAGCCTGAATGCTTGCTAGACATTATTTCCATAATCAGCAGCAGAAGAAAAAGTGAGCAAAATACTACCCAGTGCAGCACAAACCTTGTTATAAAACTCTAAACTCTATAATGCTCCCCACTTCGTCGAGTAAATTCGAGTGACATTATCAGGAGAGGATAAAGACGACGCTAGCATAAATTCGCCCCCTCACAGGGATTCTAGCACTTGCTTATTTCCAGTGTATTAATGCACATTAGCTCATCATGTGCTTGTTTGAGTTAAAACGCTAGCTGCTGAGTGGCATAACAAGCATAATAAGGGACAGAGCTAACACACTGAAGCTTTTACTATTATTTAGGGCATAGCTAATAAATATATAATTTATGGTCCTCCACTCCTGATAATGCAAAGCTTCAATAATTAATAAAAGTAGCTAATGGTGGCTAGTTAGTACTATCTCACTGAAATTCTATCAACATTTTCTGTCTTTAAATCCAGAGATAACAGCTAGAACTCAGGTACTTGCTTCAAAAGGACACCATCATGTTTATTAGTGATAAGATCAAATTGATGACCACAATAAAGCATTTTCACCAACAGGACTTGTCTATAAATCTGAGCCAGTTGTTTCCTTGGAGGGGAAAAAAACTATGTGACTCTACAATATCATTAAACACACAATTACTTTAACAGTTGCTGTTAATCAGAGAAAAAAAAGACCCTCGTTATTTTGCAACCATCACATATACACTAAATAATTGTCTTATTGTATTTATTCATTTCCATACACAATGGGGTTTCTTAGTGTTTTCCTGACTTAAGCAGCAACCCCTGTGCCTATAGTGTCAGGCGCCATTAATATAATTGGCTTCTGATGCACATTAACGTTGTTCCATTAATTAGGCCCGGGAACTAAAATGAAAATGACGAACTGTTTTGGCTGCAGCCGTTTCAGCGATAACTCGACAGCACAAGGAACCAGCTGTTTGGAAGGCACTTTATGAAACCTAATATCCATTTCTGAGGCATGCTCCAAAGGTAGCGTTGGTTGTGAAGACAAGGCTGCAGAGGTGAGCTTTTTGTCAGATTTTTAAATAGGCCCATGGCTTCACGGCCTTGGAAGCAAATCTTTTTTGGGGGATAATTGGTACACTTGAGATTAAAATAATGTGTATGTGTTAGGAAGTTGTGTGTTTGTAGGGATTATTAAATGATGTTATCATATTCTCATAAATATTACCAATAAGGATGTCATATTACCAACAACACTATATTTGCTCAGGATACATTGCAGGAAGCAATATATTCTATATACAAATAAATTATGGCGCTGTAGTTTTCTGAACTCCAGAAATAGACTGGAGCTGCATAACTTAATAATTAGCCGTGGGAGTGTGTGTTCATGTAGGTGTGTGTCATGAGATATTTTTCTTTTGTGTTGTTTATCATGTGTGTCCACTCAAGCAGAAGGGGTGCCAAGCAAGAATAATATTGTTTGTCAGGACTCTTAAACGCAACAATAACTTTAAACCAAGATGTAAGTGAATAAAGAATTCACCAATGACAACAACTCTCAGAGATACCTCACTGAAGGTTTCTCATGCCTCATAGGCTCTGGATCCACTGTGACCATGACCGTTCCATTGTGAGAGGTTGTTATTATGATTTGTTATACTTATCGTATTCAAGTTCTGCATTAATACATTCATTCAGGATTAGTAACCAGTTCGCCTGGAGCTCAGTCCTGGGAGTACTGAGCATGAAGTGGGAATATAACCTGAATGGGATGCTGGTTTATTAATTGACTGATTGATTGATTAATTAATTCATTCATTCATTCATCTTCAATAACCAGTGGTTCCGGAGCACAAGGTCAGGAATAATTAGCAGGAAGTGAGAATACTTCCTGGATAGTAAAGCAGTTCATCATTCATTCAGCTTCAGTAACTGATGGATCCAGAGACCAATTCTAGAAATGCTGTACATGTAACAAGAATACAACTTGGATGGGATTCATTCATTCATTCATCCATCTTCAGTAGGATCCAAGGTCCAATGGAGAAATCAGCTGAAACTCCACACAAACACTAGTGGGACTGAAGCAAAGAATTCTTTGAACAAGGAACAAAACAAGTGGACCAACATGTGTTTGATTGGTGCCACTACAGGTGGAGAATTCTCAAAGCAAACTTAGTGGTTCGCCCCACCCAAGGTTGGTGTAAAAGGGCCCAAGCATTTAGTGTCATATAAATGAGCAATACTTTAACAAAGATAAAACAGAGAAAGAATTTGCTTCATGATGCAATGTTGTGAAACTTAACCTGACCAAAAATGGAAAAAAAAAGGAGTCTCATGTCCATCAGAGCATAAATGAATTGGGACATGACCTTCAGAAAGTAGGCACTATCTTGTAATGACTTCAGTGATGATGGTGCTTACATTAGTGGAGAACTGTTCTCACATAATTCATTAACTCCACTGGTTTGTTTGCTCCAAAACTCCTAAAAGTGGCTTTAAGATGGATAACAATGTGCCAATAATTATTATTGGTTTTATAATGAGGACACAGTGTGGTGGAGCAATAATGTCTAACCATAAGTCTTGTGCATATGAAAAAACAGCTTTAGTGGCAGTTGATAATCAGTATAAATTATGTGTAATGTATAAACTTATTCTATATTGCAATGTTTACAGTAACTTCCCTTCCATGTTATGCCTAAGCTGTTCATTTCAAACGATTAGACAAATTCTTCAGATGGTTTGTAAATAAATTTCGTGTGAGAGATATGCAATACAAATAGAAAATATGCTACTACAAATATTTTTGCTATACATGAGGCAACGTCTGATTGCGATTTCAACCTCCTATTCCTAGTCACCATTACATTTGCACCTAAAGATAAAGTTACTAAAGATGAACAAATAAATAAACAAGTCTGACCACCAAGTTTGAACCTTGGCTCAAATATTAATGCTAACCAAGCTCCAAGTTATTCTTAAGATCCAGTGTTTAAAAGGAAAACATCTGCGCCACCAGTTGGTCCACAACGATTACAGTGGCAACTGTGACTTTGAGTGAACAAAGCAGAAGAGTTATGAAACTTCAAGCACTGAGACTCTGGATAGCAGGATAGCTAGCCTTTTCCATGACTCAGTCAGTGCCACTATGCTAATTTTGTCCCTTTCTACTTAATATTTTAATTCACAGTTCACACTCCCTTGCTGAGCGCTGTCAGCCACCGCGCTTTTCAATGGAGCACTGCGCTGTTTGATCCCCTCTCTGACCACACATATACCTGGTCCACAGAATAATACGGCTGAACAATGCGCAACGTCAAGACAGGTAATGAGTGTCAACTGAGCAGCAGGTGATCTTTGCATAATGACGAGATGAAACGAATCAACTTTCATGTTATAACTCAGAGTGACTGCCTGGAGGAAGAATAGAACTCACACTAAGGTTAGCGTGAAAAGCGAGAATACATAATGACGACGTGATACGGCTTGTATAGTTAGAGTTGCGGTTTGATGAAGGGCAATTTAAACTATGGCCGCTTTTCGTGATGTCTTTTTGATGCAAATATAGTGGACAGAAACAGGAGAACATGAAGTTTGGTCAGGGGAATGGCTGCAGTGGGAAGTGGTGGGTTTGTGGTTAAGGCTGAGTGGAATTTAAAATCCCACGATTTTCCGAGAGCCACTGTTGGGCTGGCATCACTAGACCTTTTTTTTTTTTTTTTTTGCTCAATCATATGCCTCATCCCCCTCACTGTTCTCCTCCTCCCTTTACTCTTCCCTGAGGAAACCCTGACTTGCTGTAAGACGATAATTCATAGAAAGACATAGTAGTTGAGTACTGAGTAGAGCTAACTAACAGGTTAGACAACTCTTATCGTTGTGTATAGCATGAGTAGCTCCAATATTGATTCAACTCTAGAAACACCTCTGGGCCTGACCTGATTCTGCCTCGCCTTTCATCTGGAATCATCTGGAGTAAGGCATTAACAGTATTTCTAGTCTCTGTATTCGCAATACTGTGTATCTGTGTATGTGGATTTAAGAGCAGGCGCTTACACCACAGCACAAGGTTAGACATTCCCTGCAGTACCAAAGCCTTATCAAAGGCAACACTTTCTTTTTTGAACAGGACATGAAGAAATCAGCAGCTTCCAAAACTCCTAACTGTCAGTAAGATAATGAAGCTGTAGCAGTGTCCTGACAGACCTGATGCTATCCACAGCATCATTAAAAGAACGATTCCGCTACTGGAGTGCCATTACATGTAAACGAAAAGACATTTTCAAAGGTACTGTCCTTTATAACAACGTACAGTAGGTTTTTTTTTCATTTCATTTAATTGTCTGTACCACCTATCCTCGGGTCACAGGGAGCCTGTGCCTATCTCAGGCGTCATCGGGCATTAAGGCAGGATACACCCAGGACGGAGTGCCAACCCATCGCAGGTCACACACACGGCAATTTTAGAGACTCCAATCAGCCTAGAAGCATGTCTTTGGACCGTGGGAGGAAGCCGGAGCACCCAGAGGGAACCCACCAAGCACTGGGAGAACATGCAAACTCTACACACACACACACACACACACACAGTGAGCAGGAGCAAGACTTAGTGCTAACCACTAAGCCACTGTGCCGCCACAGTAGGTTTATGTTTTATATTAATAAAAACCTCTGCATCACTCTTCAGAAAACGTCTTTGGCCTGTCCCAGATCTGCTATAATGACACTTAATTATTAAAATCTTTTTTTTAAAAAAAAAAATCATGTTTGCATTAATATGTCAATCTGTTTGACACCTCATGCTTGAAGTATCCTTTTCCATGACTTAATCGCAATACCTGAACACACTTCATATGAAATATCCAGAACATTCCAGAAGCCACACATTCAGCAGAAAGTTGCATCATCCAAATGAGCTTCTTTCAATTTTCAGTCATTCAGTTTATTCACTGACAAGGTCGCTTTAAGGTCATAAAACACTGTTAGCCAAGTTATTTAAAAAAAATTATACATAAATTACTAATATTTTTTTATGAGCATGGATGTTGCCACAATTTGTGTATTTGCTAATTTTAAGCTAAAAACAAATCTCAAACCTGCTACTCAGTAACCAGGGCAATGCCTCAGATCAGTGATCACATTTTTTTTCCTTTAAATGCAAGTTTTTTTATATACTATGTAGAAAAATATATAACAATTCAAGTTTCGAGCTGTAAAGTTCTTTAATATATGTCTTTTTTTGCTAGCTAGCAAGCCAGATGCTAGAGTATTTGCTAATTCTATGCTAAAAACAAACTCAACCCTGTTACTTAGAAAATGCTTAAGATCAGTGATCACATTTTTCCCTTTAAATCTTATTTTCTTAGATTCCATGCTGAAAAATATAGAACAACTCAAGTTTTAGAGTTACAAGCGTAAGGTTTCACCTAAGCAGCAATGTCACTTATTTGCTGGATGCTAGCGAGCAAGCAAAGCTTTGATTTCTTTTCAGTTCAGTTCGAGTTTCTGAAGAATGTCTAGTGTTAGCGTTAGCATTCATGTTAACATTAGCATTCATCCACAAGAATGCTAACACTACAAACATCCAAACTCTTATCCCATTTTCTTTTTTTTTTCTTTTTTTGTCATTTGGTTTCGATCTGAGTCTGTAATATAAAGGAGAAAATCAACCGATATGATTGCAATTACTTAGTGCAGTGATTTGAAATTTTCTCCCTCATTTCACACATATCCAGTGCTTGGTGTGCTTGTGTTAATTAGCTATCTATCCATCAAAGTGAAATTCAAGCAATGAATACACTTTGCTTGAGCTCAAGCTACTACTTATGCATTCGAACTGTACAGAGGTACTCGGGACTTTATGAGAGACAAATATATTTCGCAGTACTGACTGTACTGACGAAGCTCCACTGTGACTGCGCTTTCCCTAGTTTGGGTTTAATGTTTTTAGCCTAAAAGCTGCAGTATTTGTCATTTATAATTTAGCACTAGGTCAGGCTGTCAAAACTTTACAGGCTAAATCTCTCGAGACAGGCCTCTCTGGTAAAACTTTGTGTCCTGCGGTGAGAATCTTTTAATGTTACTTTTGATCAAATGCCTGAGGTTTTTTTTCTCCCAGCAGCCTATTTTTGTTCTTCATATATGCAGTCCTTTGTTGCACCTTGCACTGCGTAGATCACAACAAAATTCCTATATGAGCTTCTGTGGACTCCATTTTAAAAGCTCTGATGCACAAGATCAAAGTCAAGGTGGCAAGTAAACTTACTGGAGGCCAACATCCATCCCTGGTGTGCTGACTCACCGTGGCCATCTTTTTCATCTTCGAGAGATTCATTTGCATGTATGCTGCTGAAACCTTTTACCTCACTCAGTATTTATAGGATGTGGTTTACTTGTAACAAATTCTGATTCAAGATAGTAGACCCTGATGAATTCTTTGCATATAAAGGAGTCGAGCTAAATCACCGAAACTTGATCTGAACTGTACGTTTAATTGAGGTGCTTCATTTAGTATAAGCTGCATCTTATACCACAGTGCTGCTGAATTCTTGAATCTGTGATGCCCAGATTGCAACAAAGCCTCAAAATCCTAAGCCACATTGCAGGCTAGTGTATATTAATGTGCTTGCTCGAATATGTTTCTGTATCATATCAGTGTAACAACTTACACAGGGACTAGTAAGGGTGTGGCAGATGCTTGACATCTTTTTTGTGAGGGTCAGTATTTTGTAACAATCAGAGGTTTTTTAGGCACAAGAACATCTTTGTGGTTTCTCGGTCACATGACAAGCTGCATATTTTGTCTCATTAACTCCAAGAAAAAAAACTTCAAAGGTGTGAGGCAAACATGCTAAAAACTACGCCACCATGCCCTTTATCACCTCCTTCCCTTATCATCATGTAGTACATCTGTCTATTTGTGAATTATCATCGCAGTACAGATTTCAGTGAAGGTTATGTGACAAAATCTTTGAAAACTGATTATTAATTATAATTGCACTATTCAATTAGAGCATGTGGACTCTTGCATAAAAGTTACATGACCTCAATGTCCTTTTTCAAATGACAAAAAAAAAAGAAGTCCATTACTTGTGACACAAATTAGGTTGTGAGTCTGGCACACATCTCGGGCAAGTGACACGGCACATATGCGTTTATCACTGCTCAACTTGGCAGACAGGCTTTTAAGAAAGTGGGCTTAAGAAAGCCATAAAGGCATCCAGGCTCCCTTAGTACATCTAGGAATGTCTTAGAACAAATTCACTTTTCATGGGTGAACAGGGGTGCAAGGGCCTCCATTGACCCAGTTTGGCAGGAGGTCTGTCTTCCTCGCTGGTGAGTCCCCGGGGAAAGCAGTGGAGAGTGAAATGGAATACACGATCAGAATGGCACACAGATTTCGAAAAAAGGTGGTTGCGAGAGGGGACGCCCTCAAACCATGTGTGTTTTCTTTCTCTTTGTTAAACAAGCGGCTTTCGCCTTATGTCGTTTCGTTAAGAAGTCCTGCTTGCACGAGCCCTTCATGTAGACTGCCGTAATTAATATTAATGTATAAATTTAGTGTTTAGCAGAGTATTCAAGCACTGATCGAAGCAGTGATGCAGCGTACAGTGTTACCTGAGCTCTGGTTCTGAGGCTTGTGTTGGGTTTCTGTGTGTGTTCTACTACGCAAAACAAAATGACAAAATGTCAAGTAAAAAATATCTGGAATATAAATCTATGGATCATTTCCAATTAGATGATTACAATAAACTAGACAAATTTCAAAACTTGTTATATTAGCAAATATGTATAGAAATACATTTATGAATGTTATATATGGTTCATATTCATCTTATATAAGGGGCATTGGTCGCTCAGTAGTAGGTTTCTCGCCCGGGTTTGATCCCCAGCCACTGGATGTGTCGGTCCCAAGCCCGGATAAAATGGGAGGGTTGCGTCAGGAAGGGCATCCGGCATAAAACCTGTGCCATGTTGTTGTGCAGACCAGTTGGTCCGCTGTGGCGACCCCTCACACACAGGGAGCAGCCGAAACATCAAGAACATTCATCTTATAATAGGAAAAACTCTCTTAACTATAAAACTATAATTAGATGCTAAAATGTATTTTTTTTTGCAGTGCGGTGTTTCCTTCTGGTTCTCAGGTTTCCTTCCTACCTCTAGGAATGTTCTAGAATGTGGATCACTGAATCTAAGCCCTTAGCTGTGAAAAGCATGGACTGACTTCCCATTGGTCCCAGAGTTCCCACAATAAGCTCCAGATACTATACAACCTTCACTGACCAGCACTTACTGAGGATCTTTATTGTATAAATCAGTAAACACTGGAGTTTGACCTCACAATTTGGCAAAAAAAAAGAAAATTTGTCAAATTTTGTCCAATTTGTCGAGCCAAGATTAAAAAAAAAAAACTAAACAATTTAATTAAAAATCAAATTCACAATCATTCTACATCATTCACTTTAGTCATTAAGAAACGTGTTTAAATGAAGTTTAGTATAAGCAATGAAATGGTGTTTTTTTGCATAAACTATACAAAATATTTTTTCTTAAAAATAACTTCTTATATATATTCCTTTTTTTAGTATATGAGGTTAACATCCTAAACAAGTGGACTATGACAGTCCAAGAGTTTAGCCTATGAGACACATGTATGCTGTCATAAACTCTCTCAACAGCAAGATGCAGCATATTTAAAACGTTACCACAAGTCAAAACAGTGTATATTAGAGTCAGATGCTAATCTGGTTGCAGTTTTACTTGTGGCTCGGTGGCACAGTGACGCCTCACCAATCAATCCTGAGCTCGGGTTACTTCCTTGTGGAGTTTTGCGTGTATATCAGTGTCTGTGTTTGGATTTCTATTGGGTTGTCCTCGCAAGAACATCCAGGAAGAGGACTGAGGAGTGAATAAAGCCCAGAGTATGTGAATGAACTGAAGTTCCATCCCAGGGTGTTTTCCCACCTCATGCTCAGTTCTTCAGGATAAAGACAAATGAATACATGAATGAATAAATAGATGGATGCTATTATTTCGCCAGAAAAAACGAAGTACTGCACAATGTATGACTACTAAGCTAATAAACCCTGCATAAATATGACTTTCGGTTGACTGCCGGTGCGTCCACTGAGTGTTATGTATGCCCTCTGGGTTAGAGCACTAACACACTCGCTGCCATAACTTGACTGGCAGTGTATGCTAGCTAGTCAGCTCAGGTTCATAATTTGCCCACAACAGTCAAACGCTGCCAAGCAGAAAGTGCCAACCCTTCAGTCAGTGAAGAGGCTATAGGATATTCAGTAGCTTAATGATTTCAGGAGCAGGCCCTAGGGAGCTGTGAGGAGCCTAGCTGGAGAGAAGAGACTCTAACACAGTGTTTATAGATTTAAAGCAAGATTAGCAAGAAGGGTGATTATATACAAGTTGTATTTCATTCATGCTGCTTAGGCTTGACTTCAAATGCTGCTGTATTTGTTCAATTCTGTGCAAGTGGAATAGACAGGATGAAGACTGACTGTACAAGACTCATTGACTGAATCCTAGTAGATATCATACTATCTCTCTGTCTGTCTATCAGTGAGTTTAAGGAGTACTCCATTTTCATCTCTAATGACCCCTTTATTCACACAAATGTGATACATAAGTGTCCCTGATCACAAAAAAGAACAAAAAGCTCATTCCCTGTTCATATAAACTCAATTACAATGCAAGTCTAAATGTTGGCACATACATAAACATTTATGTGAACATTTTTTTGTCATTTCTTCATTACTTTAGTAAGCGCTTTATCAGGGTCATGCTGGATCTGGAAATATATATATATATACTGCTCAAAAAAATTAACACATAAGATCTCAATGGGGAAAAATATCATGCTGGATATCTCTACTGATCTGGAATGGGTAATGTGTTAGGAACAAAAGGATTTTTTCAAATTGAAAAAATGATGCAGCAGCCTAGTCCATTTTGTTGAAATCATCCTAATGAGACGATGGATGGTGTCCTGGGGTATTTCCCCCCAGATCTGGACCAGGGCATCACTGAGCTCCTGGACAAGCTGACGTGCAACCTAGTGGCGTCAGATGGACCGAAACATAATGTCCCAGAAGGTTCTATTGGATTTAGGTCAGGCAAGCATGGGGGCCATTCAATGATATCAATTCCTTCATCTTCCAGGAACTGCCTGCATACTCTCACCACATGAGGCCGGGCATTGTTGTGCACCAGGAGGAACCCAGGACCCACTGCACCAGTGTAGGGTCTCACAATAGGTCCAAGGATTTCATCCTGATACCTAATGACAGTCAGGGTGCCATTGTCTACCCTGTAGAGGTCTGTGCGTCCCTCCATGGATATGCCTCCCAGACCATCACTGACCCATTGCTAAACTGGTAATGCTCAACGATGTTACAGGCAGCATAACATTCTCCACGGCGTCTCCAGACCCTTTCACGCCAGGGTGAACCTGCTCTCATTTGTGAAAAGCACAGGGCGCCAGTGGCGAACCTGCCAATTCTGGTGTTCAATGGCAAATGCCAATCAAGCTCCACGGTGCTGGGCAGTAAGTACAGGGCCCACTAGAGGATGTTGGGCCCTGAGGCCATCCTCATAAAGTCTGTTTCTGATTGTTTGGTCAGAGACATTCACACCAGAGACCTTCTGGAGGTCATTTTGTAGGGCTCTGGCAGTGCCTATCCTGTTCCTCCTTGCATAAAGTAGCAGATGCTAATGGGTCAAGGACTTTCTATGGCCCTGTCAAGCTCTACTAGAGTAACTGTCTGTCTCCTGGAATCTGCTTCATGCTCTTGAGACTGTGCTCGGAGACACATCAAACCTTCTGGCAATGGCATTTATTGATGTGCCATCCTGGAAGAGTTGTATTGCCTGTGCGGGGCCAGGTATCGCCTCATGTTACCAGTAGTGATACTGATGCTAGCCAAATGAAAAACTAGTGAAAAACAGTCAGAAAAGATGAGTAGGGAATATATATGTATATAGTAATCCCCCTCTATATTGCGGTCCCGGTATATTGCAGTATCCGCAAACCTTATAGTGAATTGTTTTTATGTTGCAATAAGGTAATTTATTAATAAAAATCTAATTATTAATTACAAAATATAAACATTAATTAAAAGGAAGCAAAATGTTAATAATATATAAAATACTGTACAGCGTATTTACTCAAGAGACAAAGAACACATAGTTTAGGAAAGCACGGTGCAGGGGTGCTGAAAATCAAAATACAGTACGGCTGGAGGAACGAGTCTGGCCAATCGGAATGCCCCATTCATTTAATCACAGTTGTGATTGGCTGCTAGCTATGCGTGCAGTTGGGGAAAGGGAATTAGAGCTCTCCAGTATCCCAGTTCTTCACGTGTCATGTTCACATCTTCAAAATGTTTTCTGTGTGTGTTTAAAGAGTGTGAGGGTTTACGGCTTAGACAATAAAAAAAGGGGGTGTATTTGGGGGTGTATCACAGATTTTTGTTTACAGAGGATTACAGTATATATATATATATATACATATATATACTACCGCTCAAAAGTTTGGGATCATTTGCATATTTCAGCTTGATTTCAGCTACGGAGGAAGACTCCAACAGACCAATCCATCTTGTGGGAGATTCTCCAGGAAGCATGGGGTGAAATCTCATCAGATTATCTTGAAAAATTGACAGCTATAATGCCCAGGCTGTAATTGTTGCAAACGTTGTTTTTTTTGATGAAGGCAGTTTGAAGCTAGCATTCATCATTTCCATCCAAATCATTATTTCTAACTCTGACATGTCAGCATGTCCTGTTCTTTTGCTATATTTTCTATTCAGACTAATTTCGTGTGTTTCCTGGGAAAACAATACAATTTTTGAGTGATCCCAAACTTTTGAGCGGTATTGTATATACTGCTCAAAAAATATTAAAGGAAAACCTGTTAAGGAACACATAGCATCAAGTCATTAAACTTCTGGGATATTGATCTGGTCAGTTAACTTTGGTGTTAATGAAATTGTTTATATAATTGTTTGTAAATGTATTGTATGAGCAGTGATACAACTTAAAGCTCAGGATTGGGTGAACAACCCAAGTAGCTTCTTAATAGTCAGCTTTCCATAGTTGGGAATTTAGATACAGCTCCATAAGCCAAGTTTTTTTTGTGTGAAACTCTCTCTCATCTGTCTCACCTTCATTGTTAATGTTTAATGCTGGTTTCCAATTCAGTTACATTTCAGAGTTTGCTGGAATTGCCCTTAGACATCCACTAAATATAAATGAACATCGAGATCTTCTCTCAGTTCAGGAAACCATGTCTGTTCCAATCATGGATATAGTAGATTAGTTTTAGATTAGGTTGGAAATCCTTCTTCAATATTGTTCTCAATATTGGTGCTTCAGGGTTTTCCTCTTGGTGCTTCGGTTTCCTCCCTCAGTCCAGGACAGGCTTTACAGGCTGGTTGTCATCTCTAAATGGACCGTGTGTGCCCTGTGATGAGTTGGCACTCCGTCCTGGGTGTTGCTCCTGGGAGAGGCTCCAGGTTTCCTGCGACTCTGTGTAGAATAACTGATTCAGAAAATAGAAGGATGAATATATAAAAGTAGCTTATTATATATTATAACTGTGAATGATTTCCCCTTTTCCACAAGGTTCCCATGGTGACAAGCGTCATATGTCATATCTGCGCCCCCTGCTCTGTCATTTGCTGGTAACAAATTATATTCTATTAGTTTTTCAGCACAATTTGTCTGATGTTCTTTGCTTGTTTGGTGTCAGTCATGTTGGTAAGTTTTCTTCTTCCCTGTTTGACCCTCATCTGAATTATCCAGGTTTAATACCGCCTGCCTGTGCTCTGCCCTCTGCTATAGAATCTGAGTATCAAACCGCCCCAAATAAATCCCACGCGCTGCACTCCTTCATTTGCTCAACTCTCAGAAAGCATCTCGGCGTAATATTTAGACAAACTCGAATGTAAACACAACCCACAGGCTCACTATGCAACTTCCAGCTAAGGAAATATTTTCCCAGCTGCAATGTATAATGTGAGGCAGAAGCGGTCTGAATGATAAATTCTCCTCCCACTATCACCTATCAGGGGTGACAGGTGTGCAAGATGAATGCGTCCGGCTTGAGGTGCATACGTCTTTTGAGAAATCTGGCCTTGGGAGCCGAACAGGGAGGCACGAGTCACTGACAGGTGCGGCACAATTTTTTCGCCCAATTTTCTGCTTAAATACTGCGCTACGTGTTAATAAATCTCTATTCATGCGTGCTTCAAGTTCGTGTGTGTGTGTGTGTGGAGTTCCCATTGATAGTGGTGTGTAACCTTGACTCCATTACACTCCCATTCTCCAGCTTGAATTTCCCCAACGCATATTTTCATAAATGACAGTAAAGAAGATGCATGAGGCCGATTTATACTCCGCTTCCTTTCTCACTTCCTTTTTCAGAGCTTGTTGCGATGCTGTGCTGTCATGAATCATGATGGTCAGTAGGTTTTATGGAGAAACACACAGAGCCCTCACGACAAATCGATGCAATCTAGCGAGTGCAAACAAGTGACTCTGCTTTTTTTAAACAAAAAATTTTGTGATAAATTCCGATCACATCTCATTTTCGTCCAACACTCACGGGAATGGAATTCAGAGGTGAAACGGAGACCCCCTCCTCTAGAACATTCTCTTTTACCATCGCTTTAGCGGTAATGGATTTGCCTGCTTGCTTTTAGCAGGACACGCCAACATACTTCACAATTACTAGTGTTGCCCTCCAGCGCTCTCACCCAGCGACTAACTTTTATCATAAAACATGTTCATAGAAGATACAGAGTCTGGCCATAAGCTGCTATACAGCCGTGATTAAACGGAGTGCTCGGCTGCCTCTAGACTGGCTCTTGGTGGAGATTAACGGCCTGAAAGCGGTGATAACAAGAAATTTCTCCCCAGATAGCCTGCTTCAAGTATACGTCCGTTCCTGCTCACGGTTATAGGTGGACAGGATACGCTTGCTAATATTTAGTCATGTTCTCTGACTTAATGTTATATTCGTGTTGTGCGGTGTGGTTCAGATTAAAAGCTTTGAAAAAAAAACGAGGATAGGAAAACATTCTGTCCTCGTAATGTACTGACTAATTTCCAAACGAAAGCTCTGTTTGTCAAATTGAATATGGCTTGCCTTGGTGTGCAAACAGAATGACAGTAGTAGCATGTTTAATTTGAGACGGGTAATAGAAGTATAATTCGATGTCTAGATAGAAACACGACCATCGGCTGATCAATTGACATTGGAATAAACAAGCGCCCTGCTAATTTGCATCAAGTTAAACAACAGCTTCATTACATGGCTTGGCCTCGCCACCATCGACTTTTAACTGTAATGAAAGTTAAATGCTTCTATTAAATATACAGGGATCGCTGCATTTGCAAAGACACCGGCTTTGTGGACTCCATCTCCCTAGCCATGAAGGAATTTTCACCTTCTGCTATCTGAAAGAAGGTACTGGCGCATCAAAGCTGATTTCCTGCAGGATTTACAAAATCCTTGAAAATTCAAGTATTCTGAATTCTGGAAGTGCAATGCACAAAACAAAAAACAGCTCATTTGCATTTAACCCCGTCCATAAAACTGTATAAAAGGTCGAAATAAAAAACATATTTATGCAAATGAGCTCTCAGATTTATCATTTGCTTTATTGTTTTTCATTAATTTCATGTTTACCGTTGGAATAAATTTACTTTCAGAACAAAACAAACATTCAAACAACCAGAACCACTTTTTTCATGTAAATTCATATAAAGTTGCAGGTGTAATGACAAGACAACTGTATGATTACAAAATGTTTACAAAACATTTTGCTATTTTATTTTATCAGCTTCCCTATAATTATAAGGATATATATACAACATTACAGTGACAGTTTACTAAACTCCTATCATGTCTTGCTCTGATAGGGTTCTTTCACATTCTATTTGACAGCAAGGAAAAACCCATATTTTCACCTTAAGTCCTTATTTTCTATGCCGTACTTTTTGTGTTTGAAATCAGGGGCTTGTTTTTAAAGGCAATGTTTTACGTTAGTGAAAAACCTTGTCTCGGATCAAGTTTCTCTGTCAAGTTTCTTAGCCAATTCCCGATAAATGCTGAGGAAACTTTTTAAATATAAGTTGTCTGACTCAGTGATGTTTAATCACAACTTGGATGAAGTGTCCAATTCACATTAAAACAAGCTGACAGGAAAAATGGTACAGAAGCTGACAGCTAATGTATTTCAGAATGAAGTAGGTTTCAAAATACTGACGACTAGAAGATTTCAAACGTCACAACAAACATAGCAAATAATAACAAATAGGCTTTTCTTTAGATAAAAGAACTGAATTAAGGCTGTAGAAGAGACATCAAAACCTAGTCCTGGATGGCCAGATTTCCTCAGAGATTTCTGCTTCTTCTTCTAAAACACTACATAGCAGAGGAATTCATTATCTTTTAAGGTGAATCGAGTATGTTAAAGGAGACTCTGTAGTTCTTTGGCCCTCCAGGTCTGGAGTCTTAATAATAAAGCATGGGGAATTAAACCACTGAGGCTAAAAGACCAAGATGAAATATCATGCATATCGTGTAGCATTTGCATTAAGGAGTTTGAGAGGAAATGCTTGTCCTGCATAAATGATCAGCATTATATCCTGCTTATTTAGTCTTTCTGAAAGCTATTACGCAAAACATGAAAAATTGCTTTGGCACATGGAATGCTAAACGGTCACTCATCTATCTAGCGAGTGTGAGATGCCTACACTTACATTGTAATAAGAGTATGATATTATTATTATTATTATTATTATTGTTGTTGTTCATGTTGTTGTTTTGTTGGTTTTAATTATTTTATGCAAACTTGAAAACACAGCAGATTCAAACACAGTATAAATGTACATGTACAACATTTTGTTATGCAATAATTGTATATAAATATAATATTTTAATGACACCATAACTGATAACAGCAAAACACCTCCCTCTTATTTAATTTTAATCATTTGTTTCAGTTTAAATTAGTCCACCAATTCAATCAATGATCACATCAGAAAAATGATTTCCAAACATCTTGAAGATGAGATAAAACTCCATTGCAAAAAGTAATGGCACCCTTTCCACCTTATTTGAATTATACAACTGTTTTAATATAAAAGCTTCATTGCATCTTCTTCTTCTTCTTTAAGTTGAAAATCACAGGGTTCTATAGAGAACCTTGTTAGACTTGTGAAAGCTCATGAGATCAGGTTCTCTTAATATCTTGTTTATATACTCGAAACAATTTACAATTTAACAATTTTTTGAAAATCCTCACCTTACCGCGCACCTTTCCCCCAATTTACATTCAGTTTTCAGTTCAGCTTTAAACCATTCACTACTATTCCTACTCAAACTGCCATTAATATTTATAGCATTCTCAGAGATAGGGAGCATTCTGAATGTCAATACCAGCAGACGTTGTCTTTCGAATCAGTCTTTTTTCCCGTACAAATTGTTTCAAACCTGATCCTAATAAATCTGGTTCATTCATTAATGCGAAACCGCAAGCTAAATCGAACGCTTGCAGTCATCCCGAGCTGTGAGTTGTCCCGACAGAAATGAGCTGTAAGATCGCTGAAAATGAACTTTACCCAGAGAACCCTGAGAGTCGTGTGTTTGAGGAACAAATGAAAGGATTTACTAGCTGTTTTTGCAGCAGCGATACATTTCACTCTAGGCTCTTTTCACTCACTTTTCACTCACTTTTCATTCTGCTGTTTGAGTTCACTGGTGGCAAGACTGGACAGCATCACAAAATGGCACACTGGAACGCTGAGAAGTGTGTAAAAATAGAGCAGTGTTAGTTGTGCTGGATGTTGATTGGTTGGCCAGAGAGTTATTCAAAATTACAGCTAGCGAAGTCTTGATTCTAATTGGTCCAGTCAGAGTTTGGGCGACGTTTACATTTATCCAACACTAAGCTACCACTTCCTGCACGACTCCAGTGTCAGTATTTTGGAACAAACTTGGATTCTCTACAACACGAGCTAATTTTTATTAATATTGACAGAGAGAGAGAGAGAGAGAGAGAGAGAGAGAAAGAAAGAATGGTGAGGGAACAAGAATTTATAGTTATTAGTAATTTCCTTAGTCATTGTGTCTGTATTCATAATAAGTGTTTAATTTACAGTGTGTTTATATGGATCTATTATCTTTTTTCATGTTTTTTGTATGTAATGGTCTTGGTATATAATGGTATAATTTAATAAGTTTTTTCTTTCTGTCTATACATTTAAATCTGCGAGTCCACAGTGCACACCACAAGCTTCTCTTCTGTATTATTGCATATTGTTTAACCAGCTAACGGCATTTCTTGTCCTGTTCACCAGCGACATGACATCCATTATTCTGCAGCATGCTGACATTATGATTTGTCACATTCGCTTACATTCAGTCATGCGCCGTTAAAAATGCCGCCCCGTTTAACAGTCAACTGTTATTTATTACTGTTGATTTCTTGGTAATATCCTATGCTAATCGTAAATTGAGTATTGATATTTCGTTATGTGTTTAGACGCCTCACACGTGTCTGACACCACCTGCTGACTGCATAACAAACAACCCAAATGCTCTGATCACCTGTCTAGCATAGCTGGGTGGATTTTTTGTTTGTTTGTTTGTTTGTTTTTTCGCACTGAAATGAGAGGAAAATTCTGTCTCCCCCTTAAATATTTAATTATTATTCATTTTTAATACTTTTTTTCTTGTTATTTATTTATTTGATTGTTTATTTTCTTTGTTATGCCACTGTGTTGTACTATTATACTAATATATACTGTGTTGTACTATTATACTAATATAATATTGTTGTTCTTTTCTGTGTTTCTTGTGTTAAAATTAACTTTTTATGTGTTTAAAATCAAAAGAAATTATAGAAAACTCATACATGCTATGATTGTTGTGTGTGTGTGTGTGTGTGTGTGTGCGTGTGTGGGCAGGAACTAACAGGTTTTGTGAACGTTCCACAACATTAAGCATAGCTAGAATTAAACAGATTGAAAATATGCATTTGTTAGCAAATTGCTGTTGTAGAAAAAAATTAAATGTTTACAGACCTGGAAATTATTATTGGGAAAAAAATCATGAGCTTCAGGGAGATAATATTAACGCTGCTGTATATACGGACACGTTAAAGAACTCCTCGCTGAGGAATTTTTCTACGGCAGCCTGTCTTTTTATTCCTTCAACATATACGATACAGGAAATGATACATCTCTATCAAACTCTAAAAAAAAAAAAAAAATAACAGGAGTGGGGGAAAAAGTGGGTCATCTGGCAGAAACAGCAAACAGCAAACATTAACTTCAACTCAGTGAGGATGAGCTCAGCTTACTCGGGAGTATCAGTTAAAATATAGCACGGCTTTGATTCTGCTTCCTGAGCTCCTCACAAATTCTCACCGGCCACCAGCACCAGAATATCTCAGTATCTTTCACCCATTGATGTTACTTTCATGCTATGGCACTTACATTTAAAGGGGCACCAGCAAGTTCATCTCAAAAAAAAGAAAAGAAAAGAAAAACAATTTACAAAAAGCATCGGTTCTGATTTAGCTTTAAGAAATACTGAATTGAAGAAAAAGAAGCTGCAACTTGTTTTGAAGCACCCAGGAATTAATTAGCTTGAGATTTCCTCTGAGAGTCTGTTGGGATTTTTTTTCTCCAAACAGAAAATTGAAAACTCTGTATCTATCACAGCGCACTAGATTCAGATATAAGAGCCAAGAGTGTTTGTGAGACAGTTGGGAGTGTGCAAAGTTCAGAGCCATCTGTTTCTATTACTGTAAGATAAAGTGTATTAACACACACACACACACACACACACACTCCAGATTATATACACGTAGGATTGGTTTGTTCGTCTCTTTCAGTTCAAAATATCAAGGGTTATGACATTGTGTATAATCTGTGATGTTAATAAATAGAAAGCTAAAATCTAGTTTGTAGCAAAAGATTAATATTTACCCTTCACAGTGACAGTGATAAGCTTATAATACGTGCCTCTGGATTGATGGAAGAAACCACTAAAGCAGTGGAGGTGGGAATCAAATCCCCAACACACTGGAGGTGCCAGGTAAACATACTAACCACTAAACCATCATGCCCCCAAATAACACCAAACAAACAAACCAACTGAGCAAAGAACCAGCCAACTAACCAACCAACTAAACAAAAAGCAATCAACCAACTGAGCACACAACCAGCCAAACAAACAACCAGGCAACCAACCAACAACCAATCAAACAAACAAGCAAACAACCAGCCAACTAAACAAACAACCAATCAACAATCCAAGCAAACATGCAGCCAACCAACCAAATAACCAACTGAGCAAACAACGAGACAACCAACTAAACAACCAATCAACAAGCCGAGCCAATCAACAAAACCAACTCACCAACCAAATAACCAAACAAACAACCATGCTAAATTTATAGCTCTAGAAACAAACCAGCCACATCTTCACATCATTTAATGTGTTTTTTATACAACAATTGATGATGCTGTTGCATTTCTTTTACCAAAACAATCCAAGACATTTAGATGTTTTTATACCTTTGACTAAATAACAACCATTTATACCAGCTGCCCCTGTCTATGATATAATGAATAGTACATCTTCTGATTACACTTACCACTTTAAGTTTCTGGATCAATACCAAGGCTCAGCAGAACAAGCTGAAAATGCATCGCCTAAACCCTAAAAAGCACGAGCTGTTAATACAACTCTGAAACATATGGCTATTAAACATAAAGTGTGCTATAGAAAGTGCTTTGTTTCACACAGAGAATAAAGAGCTACTTGGATTTCAGCCAAAAAAAAAAACCCTGACTGAAGACAGCATATGAAATGATCCAAGGTCATGTCACAGTAAGACACTTGCGGTGTGGGCTGACCCAAAGCCAAATGCCACCGATTAGAGGGCAAGTCATTAGCATGACGAGAAAAATACATGTCTATAATATAGATTCCTCCACTAGGGGAAATTCTAGAGCAATACTATGACTAGATTTTGGTCTACGTTCTACCCAACACTGTTGTGTAAAAAAACTCAATCTCTAATCAGATTAAAAAAAACAAAAAACAGAAAATAGTTAGTTAGAAAATAGTCTTTGGTCTAATGAGTTGCCTTCAACTGCAGAAATGCATAACAGAGAATCAGCTACTTTCATTAATCAGATCATTACATGACTTATGCTTGTGTCCTAATCTCATATTTGCTCAAACGTAAGTCCATATTTTGGTTAGTGTAAATCATTTTTCCTGCACATCGGTGCTTGTTTGCATAAAGTTCACCAGCGACTTCATCAACAGACCACAACCACACCCACACCACAAAGCCACACCCCCATGAAGCTACACCCCCAGTGTCTGTCACTTTAACTGTCCTTTAATTGGACGGAAAATCTCAGTATGTCGTTCTGTCTGATACCTGAGTAAACGATAATAAATGCTTGCTCTGTGATAGATGCAACACATACACATCTATCTATATACTTTTATATACTTTGCTTTAGCTACAACTTGTAACTTGCTGTTCATCATTCGCTTAGCTGCTGTAACAGGGCAAAATCCCTAAATGGATCAATAAAAAATGGTGTGTATGTGTGTCTGTGTGTGTGTGCATGTGTGTTTGAGCTCGTATTAACATCATTGATTGGGACCAAATGTCCCCACAAGTGTCCATGTGTGTGGGCATATTTTAATATTTTTGGTTGGGACCAAATGTCCGCTCAAGTGTGTGTGTGTGTGTGTGAACATGCATGTTTGTGTGCTTGGGCATGCTTTAATATCTGGTTGGGACCAAATGTCCTCACAAGTGTATGTGTATGTGTGTATTTGAGAATGTTTGAAAATATCTTTGTTTGGGACTAAATGTCCTCACAATGATCAGTTTTGTCCTTGTGTGGACTGCTCACTGGTCAAACAAACAAATAAATAGGTAGTGAGATTAAGGTTAAATACTGATGTAGGTATTCATTTGATGCATTATGTCTTCAGTAGGTCCTTACAAGGATAGTCAGGCAAGTGTGTGTGTGTGTGTGTGTGTGTAGGCATGCTAAAAAGCCCATGCACACACTGCCTAACGACCTTATTTTAACATACTATTTGTGGTCTATGGCGGCTTTCTTCATTTCAGTAGATGCTCATGCATCTATTATTTCCCTGTCCTGCTGTGCAAAGATTTTTGCTACTTCTTTATTGTTTAATGCTTTTTACCAAAAAGCTTCCTTTTCTTTCTTTCTGTCCGTTTTTTTTTACAGCAGTCCTCATCTTGCCTCAGTCTCCCAGCACGCGAATAAATACTTGATATGTCAACGTGCAGAAGCATGCATTTGCAAATCTAACACATGCTTTGCTATGAATGCGTAATATGTACATATGTGCTGATTAACCACCACCACCACCACAATCAGCCTATTATATTCCTCTATTTTTCCTACTACTATTGTTATTATTATTATTATTATTATTATTATCACTCTTCTGAGCTGAAGCTGATTTGTAAAATGGTGCATCAGTTACTCCGTTTGTTTACTCTCTGCACAACTTTAACGCAATCTGTGCATTTTATTATTATTCCAAAAACAGAAAAAAGACGCATTCTTCAATGAAGCACAAAAGTTATATATAAAAAAGAATCACGCGCCGTGCGCCTGCGCATCTCCTCAGCACTCTGAGGATGAAGGAGAAAAAGTCTCACCTTTGCAGGATGACAGGCGGACACAGCAGAGCGTCAGGGCGAGTTTGATGAGCGCTGCGCGTTTCGCTCTGAGCGGTAAATCCATGCTGAAGCGGAGCTGCTCGCGCGCTCTCTCTCTCTCTCTCTCTCTCTCTCGCTCGCTCTCCCTTTCTCTCGAGCGCTCTTTCTTTCTCTCACGCGCTCTCCTGTGCTCCTCCGCTAGAGGAATGAACGGCGCGCGACTCTCTCCACGCCGCTACTGGCAGACGCGGGCGCGTGCGTGGGGCATGTACCACTTGGCCACGCCTCCAAGCAGAGTTAGAGCGAGGGCGCGCGCAGTGCGGCGTGAACGCGCGTGAGCGCAGGACATGGGAAAGGCAGTGGAGAGCTGTTAACGTTTTAGTGCGTTCCGTACTGCAGAAATGTGACCTGCTTCATGCTCGCATTAAACAGAGCACAATGCTGAACGTGTACCCCCCCCCCTCTCTCTCTTTCACTGCGTTTCTTCTCATCCTTCTTTTTCTGTTGCGTCTCCTCACTGATTGCTGACAAATCATACATTAAAAATGCAGATCACGTTGTGTAGATCCGCTAATGTTACTTTGACCAGCTACAGTTTTTTTGCGATTACTTTAACCTTACCATCATCAGCTAAAGTACTGCAATTATTGAGATCAGAAAACCTGACTCCTACTTTACTGTCATCAGCTAATATTACTCCGATGTGGTAAATAATAATAGTTTTTTTTTTTTTGCTAATCTTCTATACAAGCCAGCTTTGTTGAGGGACCAGGCACTGTCTCCCATCTCAGCTGTGGACCCTTCAGATCCTTCACTGCCATTTGATTTCTTTTTGACTAAAGCTTCTTTTTACTACCTTTGATGCTTGGTTTCTTCTAGTCAGTCACATTTTCCTTTATCTCTCTTATCTATCTATCTATCTATCTATCTATCTATCTATCTATCTATCTATCTATCTATCTATCTATCTATCTATCTATCTATCTATCTATCTATGCTGCAGAATTATGGCATGAATGTTATATTTTCTTCCAGGTAGACCGAGATTCCCTGTCCTTGTTCCACTGCTGAGATTTATGATCCGAGTGTTGCACCTCCATCTGTTAAACCCGTGTCAAGCCCTCGGGTTAAATCTGACAGCATTAATAAACACAGCAACTAGAGGCTTTAACATCATTCATTCTGATTAAATCTACGAACAAACTCTCTGAAATAAATGCCAAATACACTTTTATTACATCCATAAATGTTCCATTCTGTTTATTCACTCTGAATTATTTAGCAGATATTAAGCTGTAGTGAAATACAGCCCACCTGTAACTCTGTGTGTGTGTGTGCATGTGTGTGTGTGTGTATTATATCTCAAGCCTGTGCAGGATGTTTAGAGAAATAAAAGGAAAAATAGAAAAATCAACACCGTTGTAATGGACGGCACTGAGTCGACTGTCATAACAATATCCTGCAAATCGATAGACGTCACATGGAGGCTCGGGTGTTCTAGAGCGGGAAGGGTGAAGCACACTTACGCAAACAGACCACATCTGCGGGAGAGAACTACTCATAACCACCTAACCCGTTAACCTGACACACACTCGAAAATATGCACACACTCAGGAAGCACTGTGAGCTCCATGCCGCTGAAATATAGAGACGGGATTGTTCAGGGGAAGCTTTACGAAAACAATCAGCCTCAATTATTATGTCATTTCAGTAAAAAACAGAAGAATGGTATGCAAAGTTTTGGATAAAAAACAAGATCACCGAGTAGTCTAAAGACGTTTCTAGAGAATATGGAATCCAATGTGGTGCTGAACATCAGTAGGTTTTTATTAAGGATTCAGCAATATTGATACTCACTGATTCATACTGACATCAGCGTACAACCCCAGCTGATATTTTCTGACCTAAGTCTAGCATAAAAGTCTAGTATAGCATGAAATTTTGGAGGTCTGGACATATTCTACAATAAACAACGTGCTCTGGTAAAATATTAAAACAAGCTACTGGTGTATCTTCTGAGGCAAGAATCGAAACCTCAGCTCTGGAGGTGTGAGGCAAATGTGCTAAGCATAAACTAGGAGTTAGAGGAGGAGGAGATAAGGAAGAGGAGGAAGAGGTGGAGGAAGAGGAAAAAGATGAACAGGAGGAAGAGGAGGAAGAGGTAGAGAAAAGGGAGGAGGAGGAGTTAGAGTAGAAGAAGGAGGAGTTAGAGAAGAAAAAGTAGGAAGAGTTAGGGGGGAGGAGGAATTAGAGGAGGAGTTGGAGAAGAAGGAGGAGGAGTGAGAGAAGAAGGAGAAAAAGGAATTAGAAAAAATGAGTAAGAGGAATTAGAGAAGGAGGAATTAGAGGAGAAGAAGGTGGAGGACTTATAGGGGAGGAGGAGTTAGAGGAGGTGGAGGAGGAGGAGTTATAAAAGGAGGAGGAGTTAGAGGAGAGGGAGGAGTTATAGAAGAACAAGGAGAAGTTCTAGAAGAAGGTGGAGGAGTGGTAGGAGGAGTTAGATAAGAAGGAGGAGGAGGTGGAGGAAAAAGAGGTGGAAGGGGAGGTTAGTGGAGAAGTAAAGTCAAAGTCAAAGAAGCTTTATTGTCACTTCAACCATATATATATCAGATGCAGTACACAGTGAAGTGAAACAACGTTCCTCCTAGACCAGAGGTGCTACACATAACACAGACAAAGTACAGTGATGCAGACAAACATAGAGCTATAACATAGAGATAAAAAAATTAAACTTTAATTTAAAAATTAAAATTAAACTAAAAAAAATTAAACTATACTTAAGGTGCAATCTTTAAGACATACAACAGAAGTGCACAGGAAGACAAGACGAGACAAACAACATATAGGCCGACTTTGTGCAAAGACCAAGACAATGTTAGAACAGTGTATACAGTGATTGCAGTTATCGCAATTATTAAAGTGACACATGTAACAAGACTAATATAAATATAAATGTAAAGTGAAATGTAAAGTGGCATGTGCGTGCAAACAGGACATTTAGTGTGTGTGTGTGTCTGACTATGTCCAGCACAGTCCAGTTCTTTTTTGTGCGTGTGTGTTATGTATGTGTGTATGTCCATGTCCAGCACAGTTCAGTTCTCCTTTGAGATCAGATCTTGGTTGTACGTGTGTGTGTGTGTGTGTGTGTGCGTGTGCATGTGTCCAGCTCAGCGCAGTTCTCTGTTGAGATACCTGATTGCCTGAGGAAAGAAACTGTTCAACAATCTGGTTGTGCAGGTCCGAATGCTTCGGTACCTCTTTCCGGATGGCAGAAGGGTGAAGAGTGTGTGTGAGGGGTGTGTGGGATCATCCACAATGCTGTTAGCTTTGCAGATGCAGCATGTGGAGTAAATGTCTGTGATAGAGGGAAGAGAGACTCTGATGATCTTCTCAGCTGTCCTCACTATACGCTGAAGGGTCTTGTGGTCTGAGATGGTGCAATTCCCAAACCAGGCAGAGTTGCAGCTGCTCAGGATGCTCTCGATGGTCCCTCTGTAGAAGGTGGTCAGGATGGGAGGTGGAAGATGAGCCCTCCTCAGCCTTCGCAGGAAGTATAGATGCTGCTGGGCTTTCCTGGTGATGGAGCTGGTGTTGAGTGACCAGGTGAGGACCAAGGAATTTGGTGCTCTTGACGATCTCCACGATGGACCCATCGATGTTCAGTGGAGAATGGTCACTCTTTGCTCTCCTGAAGTCAGCAACCATCTCTTTAGTCTTGTCGACGTTCAGAGAGCAGAGTGAACAGCAGTGGACTGAGCACAGAGCCCTGAGGAGCTCCAGTGTTCAGTGTGGTGGTGCTGGAGATGCTATTCCCGATCCGGACTGACTGAGGTCTCCCAGTCAGGAAATCCAGGATCCAGTTGCAGAGGGAGGTGTTGATGCCTAGCAGACTCAGCTTCTTGATCAGGGGCTGAGGAATGATAGTATTGAATGCTGAACTGAAGTCAATAAACAGCACTCATAGGTAAGTGTCTTTATTGTCCAGGTGTGTGAGGGCCAGATGGAGGGTTGTGGTGATGGCATCGTCTGTGGAGCGATTTGGACAATATGCAAACTGCATGGGGTCAAATGAAGGTGGCAGCAGGTTCTTAATGTGCCTCATGACGAGCCTCTCGAAGCACTTCATGATGATGGGTGTGAGTGCAACGGGACGGTAGTCATTGAGACAAGACACTGGAGAATTCTTCAGCACGGGGATGATGGTGAAGTAGGAGAAGGAGTTAGAGGATGAAGAGGAGTTAAAGGAGAAAGAGGAGGTGTAATCTGTCTTCTTCCACACATACAAGCTCCCACACACAAATGATTCTACAGTGTCGCTCTGATTGACAGCTGAGAGATTCTATCATCCCTCCCACAGCCTTTGCTGCTCTCTTCAGCTCTTGGCCTGGTTGTGGCTTTATCAGGATTTGAACTCACAGACTCCTGATGGTAACACCTCACTACAGTGACTCCGACTAACAGTAAGCAGACGATGATCATTAACACAAAAAAAAAACACACACATACACACACAATGCTGGACCTGGAGAAAAGTAGCACTGAGAGTCCAGGTTCTTAGAGATAGCTTAAGGTGGTTGTGGGGGATGAGGTTGTGGGACACGTTTGACAGTTTAAATGTGAAAATGTAAAATTACAGTAATACGTTTCGATTGGAAGCTGTCAAACTGGAGATGATGCATTTGTTACTTTCTAGAGAACGCTGTAGAAGTTCTCACACTTGCATTATCTCTCTCTCTCTCTCTCTCTCTCTTTCACACACACACACACACACACACACACCTTCCCTCACTTTTATTACAAGTTGTAGCAAAACACTCAAATGAACAGCTGTGTGCACTGAAAGATGCAGTATACTGTAATTGGCTAAAACATATCATCTCTCTCAATATCACCAAATTACGAACTTTTTTTTCTTACTGGATGAAGACACCACTGCTGACAGATTTGAATTTGCATGTGTGTACTTATAATTGTGTGTGTGTGTGTGTATTGTGCATGTCATTTCTTGATAGAAAAAAGTGGTGCTGGAACAAATGTCCCAATTTGTTTAAACGATGGGAAAATGATTGCAAAATAAATCTTTAAAAATAGTCTTGATGGTAATCACCTTTAAAATGAGCAAATCTCTTTTTTAAAAAAAAGCTTCACACTGAGATGAAATTAAAAAGCTGACAAAAAGACATGTCAAAAACACAAAAATGTCAAAAAGACACGTGTATGAAGCCAGGTTTCCACAAAATTCCCCATTGATTGTAGCACCCCAACAACAACAACAAAACTTTACATAAGTAGCCCTAAATGTACGATCAATGGAGACAAAGGAGACTTAATTTATCGCTTTAATTGTTTTTTTTTTCTCACTCTTTTGCAAGGAAAAAGGTGATCTCTGGTGTGCATGAATGTCTATTTAAAATCTGCTTCCTCATGCAACAGTTCATTTGAAAAAGAACAGTTTGCATCGCATTATCCGGCATGTTTCTCCTCATTCTGAAAACTTCATAATTATTTAAAGAACATCATAGATTTCTAATAAGGAAACAACCCTATTACAAAGGACCCTATTTTGACTCTCAGCTGTACTTTAATAATCTGCAAGCAAAGTGATGAAGTAGCCAACTTTACTGGTTTGTAATAAAAGTGCATAGGCAATACTTAGAAACATGAGGCAGGATAACAAACATGAGAAAATTTAATAAATTTCATCCATTTTCTTCCAGTTTTGCCCATCCCACCCATGGAAGTTGAGCATATGCTTCATCTGAGACTTTTTTCTTAGGCCAGCCACCACCTCCTTTCATGCAGCTAAACACTCAGCCCTCTTCCACATGCACAAGCTCAAAATATGAGACAGCTCAAAAGTACGGCATATAAAGTATTAGATGCCTATTGTTATAGAGAGTAGCTTGCTTACTTAGTCACATTAAAAAAGTCCTACAAAGCATCTGGTTGAAAAAAGTTTTGTTCTACAAAAGACTGGTTTTGTTGTAATACGAATACACATACGAGTATTTAGAGCATTAAACAAATACAGTGGCATTGCCTCACACTTCTAGCGCATGTAGACAAAATAATAAGGACAAACACACAGAACAGGAAACCACAGTAGGACAACTAGCCAATGACAGGACAGGAGCAAAGGCTGCGTAAACAAAGGCAGCACTCAAGGAGGAATTCATGACAAAACACCAGATTTGTTCAAAGCTGCTCGAACGGAATTCAGAGCAATTCGAATAAGCGAGGACATGCGGTCTTGAGTTTCATACGAACGCTGCAATTCATAAGAACGTATAAATATCCATAACACGAGCGTCTACATTGACACAATCATCCTCTGTGTCTAAACTCATTGCATGAGAACCTGAGCGAGTAATTAAAAAGCTTCACGAGTGCACGTGGGAGAAATGGCGTGCACTGTCGCAGACGACAGATGGGAAGCGTAAAGCCGTTGTTTTTATTTTGTTTTGTTTTCATACTGGGATTTTAACACCCTCCCAGCATCACAGTCCACTGATCGGCTGACAGACGGCACAGACCGCAACCACTGGACTGCTTAATGGACATATCAGGTGTCCTCGTAGGTAGAAAAGGCTATTAAACAATACAAAAGGAACTTGAGCGGCGCCCCGGGAGAACATAAGCCTCAAAAGGGTAGCCGTCTTCAGAGAACACAGCAAGGATTGTCCATTATGGAAAGTTTGCCTCGGCTTCAGATTACCTGCTCCGGGTTTGTTCGGGACTACAGAGGCGGATTGTCGGAGTTTTAATGGATAAAGCGATTGAATAACAAGGCTATATTTCCCCCAGTTCTGCTCGAAAACCTATTAAAGAGCACGTTCAGGGGGAAGTTTCTCATTAAAAAGAGCTATAACAATTAATAGTGGTCTTAAAGACTTAATCTTGTGGAAAAAATTCATAGAACCGTAATCAGGAAGAACAATTTGGAAAATGTGAACACTGAGCCTCATCCAAAGCCATCAGTAGCTTTTCTAGAAGGTTCTCTCACATGAGAACATTCTAACAATCTTGATATGATGCTTATCACTTATGTTACAGCAGCTACATATGAAATCTTCATTAAATACATAAACATAAATATTCATTCGCTTTCAGATCAGTCAGCATTTTTATATTTTTTATATATTTGTTATATTTTGTATATAATCTTAATTTTTTTCGAAATATGGACTTATTCATTCTAATTAAATGTGTGTGTATATCTTACAAAAGGTTGCCAGATCATGTCAAACAAAGCTGAATCATTGTTTCATTCTGTTTTTCTGAGCGCGGAGAAGGACATGCAAGAGTCGCACACGCAGGGTGGAGCCGAAACCCAACGAACAAAAAAAGTTCACTCGTAAGATCAGTTCTAATTAATAAGACGTTACAATTATCGCATGATCTGTAGTATTCCTAGATTTTCTCTCTGAATTTCCTAGACATACTGGGATCTCATACAGATCTCCACTTTTTATTTTTGTATGATTAATGATACGATTTGATGTAGAAGACAGTAACACATCTACACAACAACTAATTTGTTACAACACGACTCGCCATATAAAATTAAATCAAGGTAGAAAATGAAAGAAACTGTGTTACTGTAAACTGCTTGTCTACAGCATGAATGTAATAATTCACCACCAAGCTGCCACTGGAGCTACATTCCTGAGTAAGACCCTTAACTGAGCCCTCAGCTGCTTTGTTTTTTGCTTTGTTTTGTTTTTAAATGAGTTAAATGTACATGTCGCTCTGAATAATTTCGTCTGACACATGGGGTAAATGTAAATTCTCTATGAAAGAGGATAAAGAGTTCTATCAGAAAATCATAAGAGAATCAGAGCTGATTCAGCAGGATTCATGGCCTGTGATGTATATATATAAATACACACACACACACACGTCAATAAACACTCCCACCTCAGCACTCCAAACACACTCGCACATGTCCTGCAGTCTGATTGACCCGCTGTGTATACTGCCAGCCTTGTGATGAGAAAGTAAATAGCTTATTTGTCTCTCGGGTCGGATGCAGAGAGAAAGATCTATCTTTCCATACATCATGCTCCAAAAGAACCTCTCAGTGCACAAGTGTGTGTGTGGATGTGGATGTGTGTCTGTGTGTAATAGTCTAGACGTGTGTGTGTGTGTGTATATATATATATATATAGATGTGTATGTGTGTCTGTGTCTAGGCATGTGTGTACATGTCTGCGTGTGTGTCTATACATGTCTGTAAATGTGTGTGTCTGTGAATGTGTGTAAGAGCCTAAATGTGTATGTGTGTGTGTATGTGTGTGTATGTATAAATGTATGTATGTGTGTGAGAGTCTAAATGTGTGTATAAGTGTGTGTATGTGTGTGTATTTGTGTTGGTATGTCTAAGTGTGTGTACATGTGTGAGTAAGTGTGTGTGCATATGAGTGTAAGTCTATATGTATGTATGTGTGTGAGAGTCTAAGTGTGTGTATAAGTGTCTGTATGTGTGTGTATTTGTGTAGGTATGTGTCTAAGTGTGTGTACATATGTGTGTGTACATGCCTAAGTGTTATATGTGTGTGTGTGTAAATGGGTAAGTTTTTGTACGTGTGTATCTGTGTCTATGTGTGTATGTGAGTAAGAGTGTGTGTTTGTGTGTGTGCATGTGTGTGTGTATATAAATCTCAAGTATGTGTTTGTGTGTGTGTGTATGTGTGTGTGTGTGTGTTTGGCTGTAGATGAATGAGGAAAGGAAGTGTGAAGCGAGTGCTGGTTAATTGGGATGTATATTTCTGCTTTATAGCAGTAGAGGAGCAGAGAGAGATGTGATGGTGGCAGGAAAACAAGCCAAACCAAAGCGATGCAGCGGCTTCACGTCTGACGTGCCTGAGTCATTATTTATTTATCCATACACGTTTGTGTGTTGGGCAATATTTCCAACGTGCTCTCAGGGCAAAGCCGAAAAAAATATGAGACACCGTTCTCACTACAGCAGCACCTCTAATTGGATGCCATGTCCGAAGGCAGAGTGGAGCTGAAATGCTTTTTATAAAAAATAAAATCTCAATGTTTTTCAAGTGTGAGATTTTAGATAGATAGATAGATAGATAGATAGATAGATAGACAGACAGACAGACAGACAGACAGACAGACAGACAGACAGACAGACAGACAGATAGATAGATAGATAGATAGATAGATAGATAGATAGATAGATAGATAGACAATTATATGGGTGAATGACTAAGAGATCAGTCAATAATACAAATAAATAAAATAATGACTACAAAAATAAGTCACCAAACAAACACAAAAACAAAAACAAACTGTTTATTATATATAAATATTCATACAAAGTGCAGCAGAATAAAAAAAACCCAAAACAAAACAGTTTATGTCTAATGGTAATGTATAGAAGATTTTCAACTGTGAGTATGTGCAGAACTATGAAAGTACGTACCTCAACAAACAAAACAAACAAACAAGCAAACACATGCATGTATACATACAATTGTATGACGTCCAAAGGCAGAAAAGAAACATAGAAATTCTCCCTTTTCAGCTGTGAGATATGTAAATAAATAAATAATAAATATATACAATACAATACAGCACAATATAAATAAATCAGTAGCTAATTGGATAAATAGATTATTTTATACTGATTAAGCGAGCATGAGCGTGATACTCCACATCACCTACCATAACCTCTTAAAGAAAGATTTCATCTTCTTAGGTGTTTTGTTTAAACACTCAGCGAGTGAGAAGACACTATGAGCTGAGCTGAAGGTGAAGACAAGGAAGGCCTGGATTTGTAGCCCAGGGTTATATCCATTGCTTCCTTTCTTTCTTTCCTTTTCTTTTTTTTTTTTTTTTTTTAATTTGTCAGACGGCCATTTCCCATGGTAACTCCCTAACTCACAAAACCCAGAAGAGGCGTTCTGTACACGAGCTGCGTGAGAGGAATGTAGATGACTCGCGGCCCCTGGAGGAAAAACACAACATTCCAGCAGAGAGCTTTATTAGGTTCAATAAGCTGTCGTGATCCAGAATCAGCAGTCTGGCATTTGATCAGCATTTACAAGAGCGATACAAACACATGGATGGATGAAACTGAAATTGGATTAAAAAAAAACACACACAAAACAACACCACCACATGATGTTGTGTCATCATGCTGCATGGTTTTGGTGCATACTGTAATACAAGCCATTTGCATTTCACACACCTCTGCACGCATTAATTCTGAGCCATTTGCATACAAAACAGTCCAATCGTTTATGCTCGACCTGACACTCGCTTTATTTGCGATTCGCTTTGCCAGAACATGCAGATAGGGAGATCAGTAGCAGCGATGTCGATGACGCTCCGGTCCACAGCAAAGTGGCTTTGAATTCGACATTCAGGTGTCTTTGGCTTGCTGTATTGGAGCGATAACGGTCTGTAATTCCATTACACACTGCTTGTAAAATCAAATAAGAAATAAACTATGAATATAAAATGGTGGTACAGTGGAGAAGCAGGAAGTTTGTGAACCTCACATTTCGAGTGTCAAGGGTTCAGTCCCGAGACACTGTAGAAATCATCCACTCACATGTCTTCATATAAAATGTGTTATTCCACTTATCCCCACAACACCACATTATGCACAGGATTAAAAGGGGATTAGTATGACGATAACCTGGAATTAAGCACAATTAAGTATTAAAGAGTAAAGAGTTATAATAAAATAATCAGGGACAGGATGGAGTTACTGCTACTGTTACTGCTTACTGCTAGTTACAAGCACGGCTTGACCTGTCTTGCTTTATGCCTCTGATTTCACAGCAATTACATATTTATGCTGATGGGGGAGGGGCATTATGTATTTTTGGGTTGTCCGTTTATCAGCCCAAGAGTCTCACTAGTGCGATACCTGAAGACCGAGGGGTTGATATTTATGATGATATCATCATCAGACAATCTGATGAGCTTTTGAAATAGTTCCAATCAGGGGCAAAGGTCATAGCAAGGTCGAATATCCCAAAATAGTTCCTCTTAATCTTCCTTACATGTCGACTTGTTTATGAATTAAACAAACGACAAATCATTGTTTTTTTTTCTCTCCACTTACAGTTATATAAAAACAAGTTAGTGCCTTTTAGTATGTTAGAAACTAATTATCTGTTATAAACAGCCACTGAAAAACGGCCAAAAAAAGAAAACGCTGGAGACTACTTCCTTAATGTCATCAACTTCTGTCAAAGCTAATGTTTCTTTAATGTTTTTCACTAATAACAACACATCCTTACTTTATTCACAAATAAAAGAAAATGATAAATAAGCAAACAAACATCCAAATAAACAAACAAACACCCAAATAAACAGTTAAATAATTATTTAATTAGTTAACAAATAAAAATGAAATAAATATAAATAAATAAATAAATAAATAGTTTCTCTGCTATATTGTTCCTTCATAAAACATCAGAACAAGTGCAGTATAATTATAATTATAATTATAATTGTTTTATTATTAGTAGTAGTATTAGAAACCTGTGATATGATTTAATGTTATTGCAGAAAATGAGTCACCACCTCCAGACCAATCAGAATTAATATGTTCCTATAGTTCTACCCAGGCTGTTATAAACTCGTCAGCGATCGCCAGGATGGTCTTGAACAACTCCATTACAGAGAAACGCTCTAGAAGTTTTCCTAGCCTGAGATAAAATGTCAGCCACTCTCGCACTGGAGGCAGATGTGAAGGGAAAGGGCACTACAATATACAGCAGTGGGCTGACAGACGCTGCTTGTGTATAACGTCTGACTCGACTGTAATTGTCCGTGGGTGGATTAATGACTTTTAAACTTGAGAGCATCTCTCATCCGTTCCTGTCCAAACCGTTTCCCCAACACCGTATATCACTCTGAGGGTCAGACTCATCCATAAAGACTGTAGATTACCTTGTTTTTTTTGTGGTTGTTTTTTTAAGGTGGAACTGCAAACTTTCCTCAGGATTTTTATTTAGACTTTAAAAAAAAGTCACAGATATTCTAAATTTATCAGTGATTCTAGGGTCAGGCTGCTAATAATATTATTGCAAATATGGATGAAGTAAAAGTCTTTTTAAAACACAATTATGGCCCTTTTAGCCCTTTGCTATATGTGTACCTTAACAAAACATAGAAATCAATAAAGCCTTGAAATCAGTAAAACATTTAAAAAATTGTAATATTGTTGCTTTAACATGAAACGCCTTGCCCTTGAGGTGTTATTTTCCACAATCTGTCTGTGTATGTTGATGAAAAATTTATTATGTTAGTTCCACATCCCTGTTTCCTGGGCAGATTCACTGCTATAAAATATCTGGAATATTCCAGAAAGTCCAGAAGCTCCTTCAGAATGTTTATGATGATTGAAAGATGAAAATTAGCAAATGTTCACAATAATAAAGTAGAAGCCTGTTGCCCAGAGTAAATGATTTAAACATGCATAATATCCTTGTGTCATTAGCATGGATTCAGGTTGCGTGATTGCTAACTCTCTGCCAAAACTCTAGCTTTAGTTAGCAAAGAAATTGCTGCTTAAGATGCACGGTTTTTTAGATTAAATGTTGAAAAAAAAAGTAACAAAGGCTATATCACACAGCAGTCATGATGTTCACGCTAACATTCAGGACTTAGTCATGAATTTATCAATTATATGATATCTTTTAATTTCAAAATTGACCAAAATCTCCATTTTGAATATTAGCACTTGACACCAAAGAGCCCTTGAGGATTCTTCTCTCATACAGGACAGAGTGTAAGAGCTGCGAGGTCATGTGATGCACGTGATCATTTCTATACTATACTGCTGTTGAATTCTCGAATCTGATTGGTCAGAAGGTGCTGATTAATGGTCCGTAACAGTAACTGTAATTCTAGCTTCTCACAGATTTTAAAAGGAAAAACATATTTAAAAGATCAAACAATGGTCAATAATACAAATTGGAAAACATTAAAATAGAATTGTGAAAATTTAATTATAAAAATATACTTCAATACTGACTAAATTTTGACAAAATGTTCTTGTTTTTGTCAGATTCTTTTTCATTTTAAATGAAAGAAGAAAAGAAATCCCAGATTAGTTAACATTTACAGTATAAGCTACCTTTGTTACTCTCTGTTTAAATGTACATATAGTTTAATGTCAGAATTCATTTTAAATGTTAAATGAGACATTCGGAGTCAGAGTCATGTGATGTTGCACCTGCTGTAAAGAAGCTAACTGAAAAAGTATTTGGTTTTCAGCATGCTTCTGTTCGTCTGTGATCACAGTGGGTCGATCTGCCTCTCGATTTGGTAGAACAGATGGCCAACCTTCCTGGTTTGACCTGAGTCAATACGGTGATTTTAAAAGGCAATGAACATGTAGCATGGATTTCTACATAGGACATTTTTTCCTCCTCTCTGCTCACATAAAAGGGAAATTCAGAATGCAGGGTTGTGCAGTTCTGAGGCAGCTGTGAATGAAGACCCTCAGGACCCATGTGTTACACTAGAGTGACACTGGTGCACCTCTGGCAGTGAGTTCATCTTGTAAACATCTGGCAGTCCTGGGATTTGAACATGGATCTTCTGACAGTTAAAAATCTCTATCACTGAGAAGCAAAAACACCAAAGCAGTTGCATGTTACCTTATCTACTGCCACAGATACGCAAGTTAAAGCCCCAGGGCGGACACAAGAAGCCTCTGCTTAGACCTGTGTTTTTTGAAGTATAGTATTGAAAGCACTCCTTAGACCTTTGTCTAAGAGAAATTTAAGCTTTCTCAACATTAATCAGCTAATCAGCTCAAAATGTTTTGTGTTACTTTGCATTTAGGCTGAGCTTTTCCATATATATTGCCATTTTTTGTTTGTGGTAGTTTTGTAGGCATCACCATATGCAAATCAGCTGTGGAATATCATTTACATGTAATTTTATTCAGCCATTTATCAACATACACACCCGAGGAAATTTTTGTAAATGTTTTCCTGACACAAATATTTTCATTTTACTCAAAGACTGATGAATAATCGTTGCCATTGTGCCTCGCACCAAGCCATTCTAAACGTACAACACAAATTAAAAAATACATATACGCTGCACTTTCTTGGGTTGTTCATCCAACTTCCTTCTAACAGCCTGAAAAAGATCTGCTTATTCTCAATGCTACTGATTTGCCAAAACCCCCAACCCCCATTATTTAGCTAGGTGACAAAATGTAGCTAGCTGACCCAGACGATTTATTGTTCCCATGTTGCGGATCTGTGGCGCTGCTGCTGTCACTCCACCAAGGCGTTCCTGGGTGTCTGTTGTGAGGATGCTGAAATCAATAAGAAGTAAATCTAGCATTGGGAAGGCAGGCAGTTTCACAGGACCACGCTGTAAATTAGAGGCTTTAGAGTGGTACCGAGGTCACACAGTGGACACTGGACCACCGGCAAGCTTGAAATGTATAGAGTGGGTTACAATTTGCACACAAACTGGACGTGGCCTTTTTAAGGCTTGAATTCATGGTCCACATTTCACATCACACAAGAGGTGAGTATAAAAATCAGGGTAGCTAATTTACGAGCCCTTTTTCACCTTTCAAGGAGAGTGAGAGAGGAGAGTGTTGAAGTTATTTACCTGGGCAGTGTGAGTTGAAAAGGGATAGTGGAGCTATATCTGGGCTATAAAGCTGTCAAGAAAGCTTTCTTATAAATCCTTAATGTGGAGACAGTTGAAAGGCTGTGGGAATCTGCGAGCGAAAATTTGGTTATGTAATTCAAGGCTTATGAGTACATGTTTCTAATAAACTGAGCGTTATCAGATTTTTTAGCTTTTGGAGTAGCAGTTTGGATCTATTACTTAGTGCTAATTAGTGTGTCAGAATTCGCCGCAAAGTGTTAACACTTTTCTTTCTTCACCACATACCAAAAGGAGTGTAATTGGCCGAGGGGGGTTGTTAGGGTGGGGGGTGTTAAAAGTGAAGCTGGATAAAGGACATGGGTGTCTAAAGCTAATGTGTATGACATTTGCATGCACAGAGGGGAAGAAGGAGGCGTGCTGCAGTGCACTGTGTAAATGTCACCCAACTGCTAGCTTTATGGGGAAATGTAAGGTGTGTCTACGAGGAGTAAGCACTTAGCCAGGATCACCCTCATGACCATGGAGCTTAGTGTCGGGTGGGGGGTCAGATCCAGTATCAGTTACGATGAGGAAAGCTTAAGCTTACATCATTTTCAGTTAACCGAAGTTCTCACCTTGGCCATGCAAGTTAAAGGTTCTATATTACAATGGAGTTTAATTTCATTTGAAATTGAAACAGAAGGCATAACGGAGATATGTTTAACCTTCAGGAGATTCTGCTGACTGAGTTTCACCCAGAAGCTTGTCCAGTTTATTTCTTGCTTTGGTCATGGAGGATGAATACACAATGCAATTGAAAAGAAAAAAGGTGAGGCTCACCATCCATCCATCCTTCCATCCATCCATCCATCCATCCATCCATCCATCCATCTGTATATTTTCTGTACTGCTTATCAAACTGAATACAACTACAAAACACCATCTTCCAGATCGGTGAATGCAGACGCTTCTCTGGCAGATGAGCTAAACACCTTTTATGCTCGCTTCGATGCTGCAGCTCAGAGTGCTAACGGCATTAGCAGTGCTAACAACGCTATAGGCAACACACATGAGGAGCAGGCCAGAGAGGACAGCGCATTCATCATCTCGGAGCACGACGTGAGAAAGGCATTCAGGAGAGTGAATACCAGGAAGGCAGCAGGACCAGATGGCATCACGGGTCGGGTCCTGAAGGCCTGTGCTGACCAGCTTGCTCCTGTGTTCAATGAGATCTTCAAACTCTCCCTGGAACAGTCTACAAGCCCGACGTGCTTCAAATGGTCCACCATTGATCCTGTCCCCAAGAAACCCCAGTCCGCCTGCCTAAACGACTACTGCCCAGTGGCCCTGACCTCAGTGGTGATGAAGTGCTTCGAAAGACTCATCAGAGACTTCATCACTTCTTGTCTACCTGATACCTTGGACCCGCTACAGTTCACGTTCCATCCCAACCGGTCTACTGAGGACGCCATCGCACACCTCCATCATCCAGCCCTGAGCCATCTGGACAGCAGAAGGGGGAATTATGTCAAAATGCTGTTTGTTGACTACAGTTCAGTGTTCACTCCATACTCACCACTAAGTTGGATATCCTCGGACTCAGCCCATCCCTGTGTCGATGGATCTCCAACTTCCTACGAGACAGACCTCAGGCAGTACGGGTGGGCAACCATGTCTCACCCTCACTCACCCTCAGCACTGGAGCACTCCAGGGTTGTGTTCTGAGCCCCCTGCTGTACTCACTGTACACTTTTGACTGTGTGGCCACTTCCAGCTCCACCAACATCGTGAAGTTTGCGGACGATACTGTGGTGGTGGGCCTGATATCCAACAATAACGAGACGGCCTACCTAGAGGAGATTAAAAACCAGGAGACATGGTGCCAGGTCAACAATCTCCTCCTGAACGTCAGCAAGACTAAGGAGCTGATAGTGGACTTTAGCACAAAGCAGGAGAGGAATTACCAGCCCCTCACTATCGACGGGACGCCGGTGGAGAAAGTGGACAGTTTCTGGTACCTAGGTGTTTACATCACACAGGACCTGACATGGTCCTGCCACGTCAACACCCTGGTGAAGAAGGCCTGGCAGCGTCTTTATCATCTCAGACGCCTGAAGGACTTTAAACTGCCCTCAAAGGTGCTAAAGACATTCTACACCTTCACCATTGAGAACATCCTGATGGGAAGTATCACAGCCTGGTTTGGGAACAGCACCGGACAGGCAAGCTCTCCAGAGGGTGGTGCGATCACCCGAGTGTACCATCTGCATCGAGCTTCCTGACCTGGACACCATATACAGCAAGCGGTGCTGGACCAGGGCCAGGAAGATAATGAAGGACCTTAGCCATCCCAACAATGGACTCTTCTCTCTGTTGCAGTCAGGGAAACGTTTCCGTTCCTTGAAGGCAAACACAGAGAGAATGAGGAGAAGCTTCTTCCCGCAGGCCATTCGAGCCCTCCACCAGAACACCTAGAGTCTGGACTTTCTGGTCATACTCCCACACGACATGACATTCTACCTCAGCTGATTGTTGCACATGCAATAATTGCACTACTTTGTACTCTGCACTATTCTGTACACACAATACACTCTCACTGTACATCTTTCCTGTACATCTTGTGTGCACACTGCACCATCATTTTACTCCCTGTTAAATTGGACATTTATACTTGCCTATAGACATCTACATATATATTTATATATTTATCTACATATGCACACTGTACATACTGTATTCTTTTGCGACACCATTTCAAAGTTAACCATTGTACTGTATTATATTAGTGTATTATATTTGTTTTTTATATTTAGTTTTTATAATGCAGTTTTATATTTGTATACATATATATTATACTACTATTTTTTGTTAATATTTTTATATATTATTTTCATTTTATTTTATTTTTCATATTTATATTTACTGCTATTGATACTACATATATATATATATATATATATATATATATATTATATACATATCTATCTATCTATCTATCTATCTATCTATCTATCTCTCTCTCTCTCTCTCTCTCTCTCTCTCTCTCTCTCTCTCTATATATATATATATATATATATATATATATATATACATAGACATATATTTGCATATGCATATCTGATCTGACACTGACTTTCCACACTGTCCACACTGTAAATTTTAATTTTTTATTTAATTTTTTTTTTTTTTTACTCTTTCTTTTTGTGTAAGACAGTCGTAAAAAGCATTTCACTACATGTCGTACTGTGAATGATTTCGTATGTGACCAATAAAATTTGAATTTGATTTGATTTGAATATCAAGAGCTTACTGAAACGGGTTTCCATGGCTGAGCCTATATATTACATAGGTGTAATGGTCAGGGGTGCACATACTTTTGGCCATAGTTTAGGTGTTACCCACATCTGAGTCAAAATATAGTTCTTCATACGGCTGTCAAATTGTGACCCAAAGCTTGTTTCTTCATTTCCTTTTCGTAGAACTGAACAGTAACATGGCGTTTGAAAGCGCGGCAGCAATTAGCTACAGCCGAATAGTTCCATATTGCTTAAATATTGCGATATTGAAACATTTCTGAATTTCACATGCACTCTGATTGTAAACCGCTAGCTCCTTCGTATTGATGTCTTCTCAGCATTGTGTGTTGTCATGATGAGCTGCGATCAGCGTAAATTCAATTCAATCTGGAAAGCCATCTGAGCAGGTGGACCGTAATCTTTCAGCTCGGTGTCTATTTGGAAAACATGCAAGAATGTAATCACTGTCTCTGTGTTTAAAAAAAAAACAACAACAACAAAAACCCGCCAGTGTGAATCATCAGCTAGTGCAGCCAGCAGGAGATTAATGCTGCACTGAACAGCTGGAAGAGTTGCTTTATCTTTCCAATCATAATTACCTGAGGATGTTTGCTTGTTATGCTCAATCCTCTCAGTCTAAGAGATAACACGTCTCAGGCGATTATATCTAATGAAGGCTGAGCCACACAGATAGATTCGCTTCGTTCCGTCTTTCAGATGGATGGTGTTAACAGTGCTAACTTGTGTTTTCAGTTATCAAGCCTTTAGAGTTTGATCTTATTTCAATGCACTGCGATGCTCAATCCTGCTGTAAGAAAAAAATAAATAAAAGAAAGAAGTCATCTTTTTCTAATAAACCAAAAGCGAAATATCTTAATTTGGGTCAAGATACTAGATGGAAACAATTTTAGTTCTCATCCCAAACATACATGTGAACTATTACGGTTCTCCAGAGTGTACACAACTACAGCTGCAGTTATGTGACACAATGCAGCACAGCACTATATAATGTACACACACAGGACAGGACAAATACACACAAAGTGCACAGGAACAAAATAAGCATTAATAATGGATTAATGATAGATAGATTAAAACAAACAAACCTTTAGAATATGTGAACAATAAATAAATAAATAAATAAATAAATAAATAAATAAATAAATAAATATATAAATTATTATTATATATTATATAAAATAAATATTATTTTATGAAATTAAATAATAAATAATAAATATATTTAATTCAGAAAATTGGAAAATAAAAATAGAAGCATAATATATGCATAAAGAAAAATAGACTTTAAAACATCAGGGAAAGAAAGAACAAATGAAAGAACAAATAAACAAACAAATAAATAAATACAGCAGAACAAACAAACTATAAATATATATAGCAGAAACAACAATAATAAATAAAAAAATTAAATACACAATAAACAATGCTATTTTGAAGATAGATATGACAAAGACAACAATTAGATGTTTGCAAACAAAACAAAACAAAAAACATACATACTTAAAAAATTGTGTGCACACAACAATATTTTTATGAGATTATTTATTTTTGTAAGCTTTCTCTGTAAAAATTAAAAAAAGACTTTCAAACTTGAAGTATATGTTTAAGAAATTATAAAAACTGTTATTTAAATTATAATTAGTTATTATAAATAGCTAAAAAAAAAAGTATTATTATTATTATTATTATTATTATTATTATTATTATTACATTTTCAAATAACTGGCAGGTTTCTAATAGGCAACAGTGAAAAAGAGAAGCTTGATATGGCAGTGGATCATTGCTCAGCTCATTCATCACACGCACTGAACCGAGCAAGCCCTAACCTGTGGTCACATGACCCTGTTGCACATGCTCAGTACGCATGGCTGGTAACCTTTTAACATCACAACGTCTTCAGAGAGCCTGCGACTACAAATGAGTGAGAAATGTATGAGAAATGTGTTCACTTCTCCAGGCCTTGAGATTCTTGAGCCTTTGAGGTTAATGGAGTTAGAGATGAATTATTGCACACACACACACACACACACACACACACACACACAAACATGGACATGCGAATAAATGAAATGCTGTAGATATAATGACATACCACTTACTATTTAACAGTTCTTTTAAAAACCACAAAGTAGCATAAAGGCCTGAAGGTCATTAACGGAATCTTCCAGATTTTACCTTCCACATATTTTCCAATTGCTTAATTCTCACCGAATCTTTTTAATACCTTTACTCATTAATTAATTACTATTCATTTAATTACACACAAGCAGAAATAGCGTCTCGTCCTGTTACAGAATCCTCAGTATTTTTTGTACGGATACTGTAGGTTGATCAAAATTCCCACGTGAATAACCACATGATTCACATTTCAAAGTTCTTGAATGTGCTTCACACCATCTGCCATGGATTATTTTCATATAAACTGCATGGTTTTTCAGATTTTTCACATCTTCATTTTCTCAAGATCTATTTATTTTTCCACACGTCATTTTTCTCACGTTGTTAAATTTTCACATACAGGCCATATGGAGTTTTATATTCCACATATAAAGGGGATTTTTCTCAATAAATTCATGTATTTTATGACGTTAATCTTTCACAATTTTTCCTCACGTGATTGATTTTTTAAAAAAATGTATTAATTGTTCCGCATGAGAGTTTTCTCACGTGATTCATTAATTTAAACATGTTCATTTTCCCATGTGATTTTCTGAGATGATTAATTTCTTTTAAGATTTTTCTCACATTATTTATTTTATTTTTTTAATACATTTCCCCCCACATATGGCATTTTTCCCATAAATAATTTATCACGTTATCACGTATCCCACATGATGGTCTCATATTATTTTTTACCTGTGTAATTTATGACGTATTCATTTTCTACTTGCGTGGTTGTAATTTTCACACCTGATTTTCTCCCATGCCTAATTTCATGTTTGTTTGTTTTTTCCTCCTCACGTGATATATTATTTCCCACATAATTATTTTTCACGTTTGTTTTTTGCTGTTTTTTTGCCCTTCACATGTGATTTTCTCACATGATTTATTTACTTCCACGTGTTAATTTTTTTCACATTATTTATTAGACCACATCATATTACATATTGTTCAAGTTCACATGAGTTTGCAATTTTTCCATATTTTGCTCACATAAACAAAATATCCTCACGTGTAAAACATGTAATTTTAATAACGGGGTTGTCATAATTTAAAAGCATATCTAATTTTTTTAAATAATTCAATTCACATCTTTCTTTCTGTAGTGGCAAGTAGCTGTCTGGTGCTTCTCTTGCACTGCCTGCATTGCACCATGTGTGTGTGTGTGTGTGTGTGTGTGTGCAGTCCATGTGAGATGAAGCGTGATATGAAGAATATAGATTCTGACTGCACCAGCATCCAGAATGGCTCCTTTGTATTTGTGAGGGAGCAGAGGTGATAGACAGAGCTCCCCCGCTACAGCAGAGGAAAACTGAATTGCACAGACGCAATACAAGAATCTACTCATGTGTGCGCTCATCGATCAGTGACCTGTTTAAACACCACTTGGGCCAAAGAGGAGCACACTTCTAGACTCAAGGTTGTCACGGAAGAACACGTCTTAAAATGTTACCAAGTGAACTTAACCAGTTCTGATTCAACTCAACCCTGTACTTCATTATACACAGTATGAATTCTGGAATCTGATTGGTCAGAAGGTGTTCATTTTTTTCTTATATGGCTGAGGAGTTACAGTACAACATCGAAGGATAGTAATTTCCAGGTTTTTATTTTAACAAAGAACAACTCCAACCTTTTATATGGTCAATCTTCCAGTAAGGAGACTGGAAGGAAGGAGTCTCCAGTGCCAGGGTTTTAAAACTCTAATTTTTCCACCACAGGAAAGTCTTCAGTACAGAGAGGGTTTACATGGCTATCTATCTATCTATCTATCTATCTATCTATCTATCTATCTATCTATCTATCTATCTATCTATCTATCTATCTATCTATCTATCTATCTATCTATCTATCTATTTGTTTAAATGTTTTTTCAGACATGATATTTCTTATGTGACCATTGTTTATGATTATCCCACATGATTAATGTATTCTCATATGTTTTGGCTTTGAATTGTGCTTTTTTTCACTTGATTTTATTTGACCACATATGCTTTTCTGTAATGTAATAAAGCTCCGGGAAAAAAAATGTCAGGCTGCATCACAGTCACTGGATGTTTTACTATAAAAGCACACTTCTGTGGCCTTTTATTCCTTACAAATATAGCCCAAAGAGACATGTTGTTATATGAACATGAAGCTTGTAGCATAGCTCAGTAGTTGCATGATTCTATGTCCTGACTGATTGGACGGTTGGATGAACCTACATGTGTTCCTATTAAAGTGGCCTGCACACAAAAAAAAGTCCCGAGTCACTAAGAGCACTGCAGTTTGCTTCTTGCAGAAATATGAGCCGTGATGCGACTTGCTATTTATACACCATCAGACTGCTTTCTGTAAGCGCTGTGGTGGGAGCTCTCGTTTCCCCCGCGCATTATGCAGATGAGATAGTTATCTACGCCTAGCGTGGGACATCAGCGGGCTGTCGGCGTGACAGGAATGGGATTGCCAGGGATTATTTTACTCTACAGCCTTTCAATCTGCTGAGAAAAGGATTTGCCATCAACAGTTATCTGCTGCGAGACAGCATAAAGGAGGGCCAGTTGAGATATGAGCTACCGAAAAAATGGCAACTTTAGCGAATCATTTATGAGATATCATCACAGTTTGGGAAGCATTTACAGTTATCTCTAGAAAAACTGGACAATTTTGTGTAAAAAAAAAGAAAAAAAAAAGTGAGACTAAACCAATGGAGACATAATATAGTAATACAGTTTAGTAAGAGTTTCATTTGAATTCAAGCGGTAATGTAACACTGGTTTCATAATTATGAATTATGATGTCAATAATCTTCAGAAGAGGCTTAAATACAGCAGCGAAGCTTCATACTATATTTTGCACTGGGGATCAGGTGCTTTTCCTTGTGCTCCACAATCCACGATGTCACCTCATTATGATGAATAACAGACATTTTTACCAAAGGAAAATAAAGGACTGTAATGATGTATAGTAGTGACCATCTCTGGCCACAGTACATGCACGCTATATCACCACAGAACATGTGGACAGCTGACCATTCCACCCACATGTGGGCCACAAAGTAAGAAGCACATCGAAACTAACCGGCATAGCACACATCAGCTCCAGTCAGTACTGCTCTATAACTAATTTTAGAAGACCACAGCTCAAAAAGTGACAAGAAGGTCACTATTCCTTCATTTGCAGGAAGTCCTCTTTGGGTTACAAAACATTTACATGTGAAAAACAGAAATAATAAGCAGTGATAGGGACTAAATGTGGGAGTGAGACAAGCAATGGAGGTCAGTGATTGGCTTTTGTGAGCAGAGCTGACCAGTGAATGAATTTTTGGGAGCAATGGTGTACAGTGACTGGCATTTTTGGAGCACTTGGGATCAGTGATTAGATTTTTTAGAGCACTGGGGACCAATGATAAGCTTTTTTAGAGCACTGGGATCAGTGATTTGCTTGGGATCAGTGATTAGCTTTTTTTTTTTAGAGCACTGGGGATCAGTGATTAGCTTGGGATCAGTGATTAGCATTTTTTAGAGCACTGGGGATCAGTGATTTGCTTGGGATCAGTGATTAGCTTTTTTTTTAGAGCACTTGGGATCAGTGATTAGTTTTTTTGGAGCCCTCGGGATCAGCAATTAACTTTCCTGAGCACTAGGCATCAGTGGTTAGCTTTCTGGAGCACTGGGGATCAGTGATTAGCTTTCACTGTAAACAATGGTGATTGATTAGTGGTTGAATTGGCTGAAATCCCTGCAGCCTTATTCTTTAATCTACTCTTTAGTAGATTCCCAGAAGAGTGGAGGCAGCAAAGGAAGTCATATCAATGAGCATGGATTTGGAATGGTATTTCAACAAGGACATATGGATCATGTGTCCAGATAATTCTGGCCATATAGTGAATCAATGTAAGAGCTAGCATTCATCTCTGCTTCAAACTGTACAAAATAACTATGAATTAATTTCCTTTGACCAAACCCATAAACACAACAGACACAACTACAATCATAAGAAACCATTACACAGAGCTCCGATTGGAAACACACTAGAAACAGTATTTTCCAGAATAATTGAGTCACATGCACAGTTCACAGAAATGATTGCTAAATAATAAAAAGGACGAAAAAACCCACAAATGTCGCATTTCATACTCTATAAATGGTGTCACACTTATTAATGTGTGTTAATTTGCCTCAGGATCTGATTTCATTTCCTCTGTAGAAACCAATTTCCAAAGAGGGATAAAACATTGCTTGCTGTTTCCTCAAAGCTCCCAGTGACCCGATTGACACCTGTTTCCTCTCTCTCATCTATGGATACAAGACGACGTGTGCTGCTCAGAGCAAACTGTTTGTCCTCGTGTTGATCTTGTTGGCCTGTGCAAAGATGCTTGAATGGGGTTGACAGGGTACACACCCATGCTCGGTCACACACCTGAATGGAAGACGCATTCAGTATCCTAATGATACTGAATCATGACAGAGATACGTGTGTGTGTGTGTGTGTGTGTGTATGGTCCCCAGTGTCATTGTTGTTTAAATTTCTTCCATCATGACACCATGGATGACAGCCCCCCCAAAAAACCGTCTAGTTTATGCCACAGTGTTTAAATCTGAATGCACACACAGATATCAGCATTGCATTACACCCCTAGCATACACTGTGCATATGGGGATTGATTAAAACGAGCCTTTAGATACACTATCTATATCGTGCAGCCTTGACTACATGCACACAGACGCCACAAGAGAAATGCCTTATTTGTTTAATCACAGATAAAGACTGCTTATAACTCAAATGGCCCCAGGGTCTGTGATTTTATAATTCTGTTACAGTGAAGGGAAACCACAACCTATCATGATCAACATTAGCATGGCTTTAAACAATATCAAATGAAATCTAATGACTATTTTAATTAAAATGGGCTCTAAGGGTGCTAAGTTAAGAAATGAAAAATGTAATCCAGCTTCACTGTCAGTGTATTAAATAATGAGAACTGTCTAACTTTGTTGGTGGATGTTGAGTCTTGCCATGTGGATGGTAGGTCTTCTCTACTGACTTGGAGTTAGATGTATTGTCATTGGTACTTTTTCTTGCCTTGTCATCAGAATCATAGGCACAGTATAAAAAATAAAACAAAATAACACAAGTAGATGAAGGTAAGGCCTGGCCTGGAAAAGGTTTTGAAGAGTTTTAAGCTCAATGTGATTTTGGCCTCCTTAAGACTCTTGACTTGATCTCAGCTAGTCTTGGTCTTCGATTTTGACTACAGCCCAATATTTTAGAGACAGGACTAATTACATTTAAAATGATGGCATTTAATAGACACGCTTATCCAGAATGACTTACATTTATCTCATGTTATATAACTGACTAGTTGAGGGTAAAGGGCCTTGCTTAACCAGTGGCAGCTTGGTGATCCTTGGATTTGAACTCACAACCTTCCAATCACTAGTCCAACATCTTACCCATTAAATAACCACTCCATTGCTTTTACCATTTCATTTATCAGCTTGATAGTTTATTATTCCTTGAACCATTTCGCTGGTATAAATACACTATATTGCCAAAAGTATTCGCTCACCCATCCAAATAATTAGAATCAGGTGTTCCGATCACTTCCATGGCCACAGGTGTATAAAATCAAGCACCTAGGCATGCAGACTGTTTTTACAAACATTTGTGAAAGAATGGGTCGCTCTCAGGAGCTCAGTGAATTCCAGCGTGGAACTGTGATAGGATGCCACGTGCAACAAATCCAGTCGTGAAATTTCCTCGCTCCTAAATATTCCACAGTCAACTGTCAGCTGTATTATAAGAACGTGGAAGTGTTTGGGAACGACAGCAACTCAGCCACGAAGTGGTAGGCCACATAAACTGACGGAGCGGGGTCAGCGGATGCTGAGGCGCATAGTGCGAAGAGGTCGCCAACTTTCTTCAGAGTCAATCGCTACAGACCTCCAAACTTCATGTGGCCTTCAGATTAGCTCAAGAACAGTGCACAGAGAGCTTCATGGAATGGGTTTCCATGGCCGAGCAGCTGCATCCAAGCCATACATCACCAAGTGCAATGCAAAGCGTCGGATGCAGTGGTGTAAAGCACGCCGCCACTGGACTCTAGAGCAGTGGAGACGCGTTCTCTGGAGTGACGAATCGCGCTTCTCCATCTGGCAATCTGATGGACGAGTCTGGGTTTGGCGGTTGCCAGGAGAACGGTACTTGTCTGACTGCATTGTGCCAAGTGTAAAGTTTGGTGGAGGGGGGATTATGGTGTGGGGTTGTTTTTCAGGAGCTGGGCTTGGCCCCTTAGTTCCAGTGAAAGGAACTCTGAATGCTTCAGCATACCAAGACATTTTGGACAATTCCATGCTCCCAACTTTGTGGGAACAGTTTGGAGCTGGCCCCTTCCTCTTCCAACATGACTGTGCACCAGTGCACAAAGCAAGGTCCATAAAGACATGGATGACAGAGTCTGGTGTGGATGAACTTGACTGGCCTGCACAGAGTCCTGACCTCAACCCGATAGAACACCTTTGGGATGAATTAGAGCGGAGACTGAGAGCCAGGCCTTCTCGTCCAACATCAGTGTGTGACCTCACAAATGCGCTTCTGGAAGAATGGTCAAAAATTCCCATAAACACACTCCTAAACCTTGTGGACAGCCTTCCCAGAAGAGTTGAAGCTGTTATAGCTGCAAAGGGTGGACCGACATCATATTGAACCCTATGGATTAGGAATGGGATGTCACTTAAGTTCATATGCGAGTCAAGGCAGGTGAGCGAATACTTTTGGCAATATAGTGTATGTTAGATGTGTTGTTTTTTTTCCCCAAACAAGTGAGTTTTTCCCCAGTCCAAGTAAGTGGACTGTGTGTAAAAACACAATAATAAAAAGTGTTATGAAGAAGTGAGGCTGATTTGGCCTCCACTGGAGCTAATTTGCTGACACATCCTGAACATGTCATCAGCAGTGATTATGAATGCACTAGTGCTTCAGTAAATCCAATTATAAGTACAAATTTTAAAAAGGAACAAAAAACATAATCAAACTTTTGTGTGGTTCGAACATAGGAGCCATCACACTCACTATACAGAATAGGCACACCACAACTATGGACTTGAAACACATTTAAATAAACAGCAATCATATATGATGTCTGTCAGTCAGTGTGTTTCTATGTGTACTGTATGTGTAATAATTTTATGCCTTATGACACCATAATGGACGCATAATAATAGTAGTAGCAGCATTTAGTTAGCCCTCCAGTTCATATCATTCATGAGCAGCTGCCACCGATTTTAAAAACCAGCTGTCACACTGAGACCTGTATTGTAGGCTAGAGAGGGAAACAAGCAACAACTGCAACAACTGCAAGAATCGTGCAAGTCCAAGCATTAAGTGCTTAGTTTTTGCTATAGTTTTTGCAAATTTTTAAAATATTATTGAGTAGAGTTAAGCAAACATGAAAAAAAAAAAAAAACTTTCACACAATCACTGAAAAAATATCTCTGCTTCAAAACTAAAGTGTAGCAGTAGCACGAATTAATTAATTAATTAATTAACAACAAAAAAGCATTTTATATGCTCAATAAAGCACTGTCTACATATACCAATATATGGTTATTATATGAGCTTTGATTTGCATCTGCACAAAATGCTTTTTTAACTTCTAAATACTATTAAAACTTTTTCTACACACTGTTGATGAATGAGGCTGAATTCAATCCAATTTTCAAATCAATATCCATTTGATAAGCATTAAAACTGGTTTATCAAGGAGGTCTTTTCATTTTTTTCCTCTATTTGACATCCAGTCACTGATGGGTATGAAATTGCATTTGTCTTCTAATTTGCAGTACTCTGAAAGATTTTTTCATATACTCCCAGAAGAAGCTTTTGAACTTTGACTGCATGTCAAGTCAATGCTGCTTGAAGCATTCCTTTCTTGTGCTAGCTTTTGTAAATATAGTATGTGTACTCCATTTTGTCCTGGCAGTCACATCTTTATAAACACTCATATTCACTGCATATGCTGGCATTAAATTGGATCTGATTCTCACTCCTACACTGTGTGCAGAAGGGAAAGGCAATGTTCAGAGTATCTTGAGATTTTTCTATCTTTGTCTCTCTTTTTTGTAATTGTTTTTGCCACAAAATGACTGTTATTGCATAAGGTTAAATAGTGGTATCTATTTAATCATGCCAAGACATAGTGTTAGTGTAATAACCCCACAAGTTTGTTTGAAACTCCGTGACTCTACAGCAACTAGGTGGTCTTTGGAGCTAGAATTTGTAGCTGAAAGCATTACAAATGCTCCAGCTCCCATCAATAGATACTCTATGGCCCATGAGCAGGCCAATTATTTCCAAAAATTTAACACCACCTCCCCTGTGTTGAGTTGGGTCGTTTGTTTTCGGTTGCTGATTCACCATTGGAGAGACACAACGCCTTTTTCTTTTTGGAGGAGGCCCGGGCTCGCTACCTAAATAAGGACGGCCTTTAATTTGCACTTCAGTAGTGCTATACGCTTGGCTGAGCAATCTGTTCACATATGAATAATCATCTGAATTCTCCATCTAATTAGCCGCTGTTTCACTTCCTGCACTCTGAACTTGCAGATGATCCTCAGAAGCTCTCTCACTAAACAGACTTTACAGGATGGGATGTGTCAAGCATAAAGATCTCTTCATGAGATTTCTCCATGCTTCCTTGTGGTTTCTCACCATCTGGGCAGTAAAAGGTATTGTACATAATATAGAAGCCAGTTGAAGAGATCCCTGTCAGTAGGAGGCTATTTCTAGAGCTCTTCTTCAAGGGATGAATTACATTATCTCAATTCCTTTCAAAACATTTCCTGGATTTTACACCCAAAGCTCATATCCTGTGTCTACTGGAAATTGGAATAAGAGAGCGGGGAGATGATGGATAATGGAGGCCTGTTAGTTGAACTGATCATCTGTTATGCACGTGTTATCCCTTAATGTCTCAGGTTATTATTCGGGTATTTATATTCAAGCATATGACACAGTGAAGCTTTGTATAATTACAAAAATGAGGATTGTATCTCCAGACATCTCCTGGGAGTTGAACTACACGTGCACGCTAGCAATCAACAAAGCAACAGGCTGTCATTTATTTTCTCTAAGTCATAATTTCAGCAACAGCAGGCAAACTGTCAAAGCGACAAAGTGACATTTGGAGATTTTCGCAATTCGGTGCAAAGTAGGTACAGTATGATGGTGGGAAAGCGACAAATCCAAATGGCTGCTGCAAATGATTAGTCACATCAATCTTATATATCAATCTTATACAATCTTATCGTACATTTACATAAAGTCGCACCGACTTTTCCCCTGCTGTTAGTTTACTGTTTACTCTTTAACACCTCAAAAATAGAAATAAAACTTGGTTTCAACTTGTCCTGTAAATAAATGTCTAATATGATGCAATCTAATGAAAGTAATGAAAGGAAGCACCAGAGATCAATGATGGCTCTAAAGAGAAAATGTACTTAGTACAGTGAGCAATAGAGTAAGCAAGCTCACTAGTATAGTGAGCTTGCTTTGCTAATCAACCAACAAAGCTTGGTACATGAAAAAAAAATATTATAATTATTATTTAACCCTTTCATGCATAGTATCCATGCTGATTTGTAGGAAAATACCGGCTGTAACATTTCACCATTACCATTTGTCACAATGTGTCAATGCAGGGAGGCACATTTGCCTCACATCTCCGTGGTTGGGGCTTTGATTCCCACTCCCCTCTTCTGTCTGGGTGGAGTGTTCTCCAGTTTCCTCCCCAATGCTGATTGGCATCTCTAAATTGTCCATAATGTGTGAATAGGTGTCCTTGTGATGGACTGGCACACTCTCCAGCAGGTCCCCTGGGATAGTCTACAGGTTCCCTGTAACTCATGGGTGGAAGGAAATTACAATTTTTTTGCCTTTCTACTTTCTCTTCAGTTTGGTCACCTGCCTATTCACCCTATTCCACCACCCAGCTCTCGCCATCATACACTGTCAGGGTAAAGGCCAGAACAAGCTTCTTCGACACATGTATAGCAAACTGCTGCTCAGGGAAAAGCACAATCTGCTCTCTTCCACATACATGAGCTCGCAGAAACATATGATTGGCTAGTGTCCCTGGGACTGACAGGAGAGAGAGAGAACATCCCTTCCACCCTGAGAGCTCTGTCAATTTTGCTGCCTTGGCTGGGAGATTCAACCTACAGATCTCCTGACAATATTTTAGTGGACTCCTCTATAGACACACAATAGACGAAAACTACAATATTATTGTATGTGTGTGTGTAGGGTTAGGAGGTAATACGAGTGAGATAATCACAGACACTCAGTCACTAGCTCTGTGTTAGGTCAGAGTTTTGTTCAATATTCTTAATGATCTCCTGCACTGACACAAGTCGTATGGATGCCACAGGCTTTCTGAGGTGAATAATGATTCCTGATCTGGACTAAATAAAGTCCTTGGTGGAAACTAGGCCAGAAAACCCAAACAACTTCTGACAGCAGGCCTGAACTCGTCTTGCCATGCTAAACGATGACAGAAGGTTTAATCAAATGCTCCTAAATCACTGGAACTCAGCTCCGCTCTTGTTTTTGCTGATGGCATGAAATCCTGTTGAATTTCAAAGGTTGCCTGGGCCTTTCAGCAAGCATTTGCAGCTCGATAAAGGAAGTCTGAGTGCACCGATGGCTTTCAGGAAGTCTTTCAAGTGGTGTTAATAAGAACATTGTTTTCTTGTTCTGAAAAAGGAAGTGTGCTTTCTTTCTTTTTTTTTTGTTTTTTTACAACAAAGCAAGAATCTTCCAGCGAATTGAAGGCATGAACATGCTTCTAATATTCTGTCAGAACATTTTGAAGGCTAATGTATATAGCATCCCGTAGAGCTGCGGCTCCCTGTGAATGAGAAGCCAGGTTTCCTGTCTTAGCAGGAGGTCAATAAACTGTGACTACACTCGCATGGCACTTATTCAACGCATGAATGGAAGCCTTCAGGGGAATTTTCAGCCGCATAATCCAGAGTGACTTTTCCATTCTTCCTTCCTGATAAGGGAGAGGCCAGGTTGGAGATTTCTATTGTGAAATGCCTCAAAAGGCCTGATGGCTTTGGGAATCTAGATGTGGGGTATCACAGGCACACAGAACAGACCAGGCACTGAATTTCTGCAGACATGTTGATGAGAGAAAAAAAAAAACCTGGAGAAGTGTGGAGTATAATAGAGGGCAACAGGGACACACAAAGTTTGAATTAATCCCGGTGATTTATTTCGGATTCAATCACTGTTGGTTTTTCCTGCAGAAAAACAGATTTACATTTTTTTTCTTAATCCAAAGCCACATAAACAACAATAGAGTAGAGCCCAAAAGTCTAAGTACCAAAAACTGGATTAATTTGCAGCCTTGTGAACTGTCAATATGGTTTATTTATTCTATATTAAAGTTTCTTAAACAAGGTGACATCATACCAAAAAGTACTATATTTATAAAATTACTTAACTGAATTTGACCTCATATTCAAACAGCAGTCTCGGTTTGCAAGGCAAGCACTTTGACCAATACATCACTCAGGACCTGCTGCTTATATCTTTATGTTTCATTATGACTGTACAAATTGTTACAAGATATAAAGTTAGGAAGTCAGAGACTCAGTCAGTCAATCCGTCAGTTAGTCATTCAGTCAATTGGTTACTCATCCAGTCAGTCAGTCACTCAGTCAGACAATAAGGTGGTCAGCCAGTCAATCACTTATTCAGTCAGTCAGTTAATAGGTCAGTCATATAGTCAGTCATTTTGTTAGTTAATCAGCCACTCAGCATTTCAGTAACTTAGTCAGTCACCTAGTCACTCATATAGTCAATCAGACACTCAGTTAATGTCATTCATTCATTCATTCATTCATTCATTCATTCATTCATTCATTCAGTCAGTCAGTCAGTCAGTCAGTCAATCAGTCATTCATTCACTCAGCTAATACATCACTCAGACATTCATTCATTCAGTAACTTTCAGTCTGTCACCAAGACACTCATTTAGGTAGTCACACAAACAGACAGTCACCTGGCCACTTGTTCAGACAGTATGTCTGTCAGTAACTATATAGGTCAGTTACTACATCACTCTGTCATTCAGTCTGTTCTACAAACATTTGTGACAGAATGGGTTGCACTCAGGGTTGCACTCAGTGAATTCAAGAGTGGTACCGTGATAGGTTCCCACTAGTGTGAAATTTCTTTACTATTAAATATTCCACAGTCTGTGTTATAATGTTCGTGGTATGATAACAAAGTGGAGGCAATTGGGAACAAAATGCTGAGATGCACAGGGTGCAAAAGTCGGCAACTTTCTGCAGAGTCAATAGCTACAGACCTCCAAACTTCATGTGGCCTTCAGATTAGCTCAAGATCTGTGTGTAGAGTGCTTCATGGAATGGGTTTTCATGGCCAAGCAGCTGCATCCAAGCCTTACATCACCAAGTACAATGCAAAGCATCAGATGCAGTGGTGTAAAGCATGCTGCCACTGGACTCTCGAGCAGTGGAGACATGTTCTCTGGAGTGACGGATCATGCTTCTCTGTCTATCAATTCGATGGACGAGTCTGGGTTTGGTGGTTGCCAGGAGAACAGTACTTGCCTGACTGCATTGTGCCAAGTTTAAAGTTTGATAGAGGGGGATTATGGTGTGGGGTTGTTTTTCAGAGGTTGGGCGTGGCCCCTTAGTTCCAGTGAAAGGAAATCTTAATGATTCAGCATACCAAGACATTTTAGACAATTTCAAGCTCCCAACTTTATGGGAACAATTTGGGGATGTCCTCTTCCTGTTTCAACATGACTGCACACTAGTGCACAAAGCAAGGTCTATAAAGACAAGGATGAGCGAGTTTGTTGTCGAGGAACTTGACTGGCCTGACCTAAACCTTGGGATGAATTAGAGTGGAGACTGTGAGCCTGACCTTCTTGTCCAACATCAGTGCCTGACCTCACAAATGCGCTTCTAGTGGAATGGTCAAAAATTCCCATGAGCACACTCCTGAACCTTGTGGAATCCCTTTCCAGAAGAGCTGAAGCTGTTATAGCTGCTCTTATAGATAAAGGGCGGGCCAACTCCATGCCCAAGAATTGCTAAGAACAAAACATTGGATCTAAATCCTCTTGAACATCTGTGGAAAGAACTGAAGCATGCAGTCGGGAGAAGGCACCCTTCAAACCTGAGACAGCTGAAACTGTTTGATCACGAGGAATTGGCCAAAATACCTGTTGACAGGTGCAGAAGTCTCATTGAAAAATTGCTTGATTGCAGTGATTGCTTCAAAAGGTTGTGCAAAAAATATTGAGTTAAGGGTACCATCATTTTTGTCCAGGCCAGTTTCATCAGTTGTTTTTTTTTAAATGTTTCTGTTGAACCACAATTCAAAAGTAATGTCTGATTTTCATTTGTCAATGTTCAATAAATTTTTATTTATCATTACATTTGTCAGTTTTATTTTGTTATTTCCAGTGACCATTGTGGGTTTTTCTTTCTTTAATGGAAGGCTATCAACAATTTTGTTCACGTGTGTGTGTATATATAGTTTCAACTTGCCATTTTTTTTCTCATTTTTCATTTAGGTTTGAGAAATAGTTTTGGATTTAAGTTCCTTTAAAAGTGTTTAGTGATGATTGTAAAACATGGTCAAATAAAATCGACTGACCTTCACACACATTATGCAGCAGGGTTGCATAACCAACTCTAAGGCAGCGTGATTTTCATTCAAAAGCCATCAAGGGAGATCATTATGGCACTGAAATAAAAATGAAATGACGAGATTAAAGAGCATAGCTACAAGACATCAATATGAGCAATTAAGCAAGTAAGAGTCATAGACTGAGACATAAAGATAAGAGACTACTCGCTATCAGTAAGTGAGCTCTTGCAAAGAGATGTGGATGTTATTAGAGATTAGAGCTGATTATTGCTTGATTATTCCATGCTTTGGGAATAAATGCAAGAGCAAAAACTTGTTAATTGTTTGGCTTTAGTAAAGATATCTCCTGTATGACAGATTAGTGAGGGCAACAGAAACCACTTGCTTGCTGGAGTGATAGAATCAGGCTGGATGTGACAATGTGACGATGAAAACAACACACACAAGCACAATTCTTTTCTCTTCCTGTAACTTCAGCACTTGCTGACAGAAAAGACCCAAAAGAGAATGTTGGCAGCTTAAAAAAAAAAGATAGCACACAAGCAATCAGAGGGAAATTGAGGGACAAAGAGAACTGGGCATGAAAAAAAAAACCAAAAAAAAAAAAAGCGTTAAAATGGAATGCTTCATGTCCATATTATCTTAATCAATAAAACCGAAGCCTTGGCCTTCCCAACACAAAGCCTGCACGCATGAGAGACTGGCACAAAGGATTTCCGCTTAAAAAGCTGGTAAGTGTATTCCTATCTTTTAGCCCTTTTCATTTGCCGTAACATGTTCCTTGCAGAATGTTGATAAGAAATGAAGGAAGCTGTGCTTTGGATCTCGTCCCAGCTGTTTTGAAAATTGTTTTCATGCCGTACTTTATTCTACTTGCAACCACAACAGAGGGATAAGCGAATGTCTGTTTTATTATTTCTTTCTTCTTCTTTTTCTTCATCTTCTTCTTCATTTTTTGCTCAATCAAAACCCACCCCACATCTTTGATTACAGCAGGGTGGAAATTGCTGTTTACCAGGCTTTCAGTGGAGAGCGTCGCACTGATTTGGGGATCTTTCATTTTTTTGAGGTACTGTCTGATTTAGGAAGATAGCCTCCCACTCAAACCACAAAAAAAGATTATCAGCCTCTGACCGCCTTCTCGCAGGCTGCAGCTTATTTATTCTTTTGAACTAAAGTGAATAACGTCTATGCCACGGACAAGTGCGTCACATCTCTGTGGCGATTTGAAAAACCAACAACAACAGTGACGATGAGAGAATTATGGATGTGGTTTAACTGATGCATAAAGTTGGCATAAACCTTTTTACAGAGTAGAATAATTAAAAGTTAAAACTTTTAATAAAATTAAAAGTTAAAAATGTGTTGTGGTGCTTGAGACTGGTTTTGAACCCACAAATCTGTGGTCTTGGTCTTGACGATTTTATTCGTTCTTGTCTCAGTCTCAGCCTCTGAAGACTTTGATCAATGTCAACAGTCCATAAAATCACTTCCATGAACAAATACCTAATAATAATAATAATAATGATAATAATAATAATAATCCTTCTACAGCACAAAATGCAAACATACAGTATCTCGGTAGCAGGGTGTAAGAGAGAGGAGATCTTTCCTGACAGGAATCTCCCAAGGAGTGCCGTCTAGGAGGGAGACAAGGTCCGCAAACCAAACTCAAGTGGGCCAGCGGGGAGTCACTAGAAGAAGGTGGACCTGATTGCGGCACACTCTGTCTTGGACTCCTAAGAGCAGAGCTACCCAGGGAAAGGCGTAGAGACACAGCCTCAGCCTGTTCTGAGTCAGAGCTGGATGAGAGAGGGAATACCACAGCAGACAGTGGGTCGACTCCTCTGAGGTGAACAAATCAATTTCCGCATGGCTGAAAATCTGTCAGATGCTCTCCGCCACTTGTGGATGGAGCTGCCACTCCCTGGGCCTCAGCACCAGTCTCATCAGGAAGTCTGCCTCCCGATTTATGTGCCCTGGAATGAAAATCGCTCTCAGCAAAAGAAGCCTGGTCTCTGCCCAGAGCAGGATCTGCTGCGCCAACCTGAACAGAGGGCACAAACGCAGACCGCCCTGATGGTTGATATAAGAAACTACTGTGGTGCACACCAACACATGATAGCCCCTGAGGTGTGGGAGAAAGTGTTTCAATGCTAGAAACATGGCCCTCATCTCCAGGCAATTTATGTGCCACAAGAGTTGAAGGCCCTCCCAGAGACCCTGAGCAGGGTAGCCATCAAAGACCGCTCCCCCAGCCCGAACCAGGGTCTTTTTTCCACATAAGAAGGGTATGAAGCCTGCGGTGTGTAACCCTTATGGCACCAAGGGGATGCAGTGGGGATGAAAGCCTGCACCTCTGAGCCAGAACTGGAATGGCCTCATTCTGGAGGCCAAGCACTCTGTGCACCTCGGCGACATAGAGGCTTCGGTCTAGCTGAATAGCATTCACTGCTAACAGTACAGAAGCCACCCAAGTAGGAGATAAACATGCCTGCATCACAGTGGAATCCCAAACTACACCCAAGAAGGTGGTTCTCTGAGAAGGAGAAAGTACACACTTCTCTAGGTTCAACCTGAGGCCTGGAGACCTCATATGGGCAAGCACAGCATCCCGATGACTGGCTGCCATGGCCTTTGACTGGGCCAGGACAAGCCAGTCATCCAGATAATTCAGTACACGGACGCCCCAGAGACACAGCGGCACCAGAGCAGCATCCATGCACTTCGTAAAAGAGCTAGACCGAAAGTAGAACACAATACTGATATGCTTTGCCCCCAAAGGCAAACCTGAGGAACTTCCTGTGTTCTAGCAGAATACTTGTATGAAAATTGGCATCCTTGAGATCTATCGTCACAAACCAGTCCTAAGAGTGAGCATTTTGAACTTCAGTCTTCAGTGCACAGTTCAGAGCTTGCAGGTCCAAAATTGGACGGAGCCCCCCATCTCTCTTGAGAATGACAAAATACTGGCTGTAAAAGCCCGAATCTCGATCTGGAAGGGGAACTGTGGCCCCTTTTCTCAGAAGAGAGAGAAGTTCCTCCTGGGGGAATGTGGTTTAGTGTCTGCCAACGACTGGGGGGCAACACTCCCTGAAATGGAGGAGGACAGGTGGCGAACTGGATCCTGTACCCATTTCCTATGGTATCTAAGACCCACTGAGAGACACCTGGCAGAAGTTTCCGTGCTGCCACACTGTTTGAAAGAGGTGTCAACCTCGTGCTGACCTCCCTGGCACCCTGAAACAGCGAGCTAACAGGTGCAGACCAGGGGGTAGATTCATGAGGAAAACGGGAGCAGGTGGACCCTACTAACCCCTGAAACGCCAGAGGCGGCGGGGCAGGAGGTAGGAAAAGCTGCTGGAAGATGGCCCAGGCTGCTCACTGCAGCAAGGGATAAATTCCCTAGACGCCGCCGACTGGTGCTTCACCTCTTGGTGCCGGTTGACGACTGAGCTCACTGCATCACTGCAACAGGCCCTGAGGTGAAATCAAGGCTAGGAGAAAGGAATTGTCTTTGTCCTTAATCCCTGTTAAGCCACAGGTGCCTCTCCATGTAACTAATGTAGCCATAGAATGGGCTATGGCGCGGGCCGTCTGCTTCGTGGCACAGAGCGCAAGATCTGTGGCTTGACGCAGCTCAGAGTCCCTCACCACAGTCAAGCTTTCTCAGTATGTCAGCCTGGTAGGCCTGCAAAACCGCCATGGTGTGCAGGGATGCACCAGCTTGGCCTGCTGCCATGTAGGCCTTCCCCACAAGGGCTGAAGTGTCTCTACATGGTTTAGAAGGGAGCACTGGCCTCCTCCATGTCGGCGATGAAGGGGAGAGATAGCTCGCAACCTCGGGCATGGTTGCATAACCATAAACTTAAAACCCCATAATGGCTGAATAATTAGAGGAACCCGGGGAAAAATGGTGTGCCGAATACAGATTCTTCCAGGACCTCAATACCTCAGCATGAAAGTCCGGGAAAAATGCCAGCTGTCTGTGGTGGGGGGGCACACGGCTGTCAAGCTTAAGCCTAGTTCACACTACAGATTTTAAGCCTGATTTGCAAATTAACGAGCTCGCCGACAGATTGGGCTGTGATCATGGGAAAATCAGCGGGTAATCAGCACTCGGCAATCTTTGTGTGAACTACTCAACGACGCATCAAAGAGGCTCGCTGATGCGTCGCTGACACCTCGCAGACAAAATCCAGATATCTGGCATGTTAAATATCTGGGATGGTCGGCCGACTCGACATCACGTGGTGTCAATTGTAGCTACGACCTCCAGCCAATGAGAGAGCAAGTCAACAGGTTGAGGTCACCGGAAGAAAAGCAGCAGCAGCAACTTGGCTTCAAAAATAGTGTGGACACAGCATTTATTTTAATAAATTAACATTTATTTAGAGTGAGACTCCTGCCGATGTCCATTTTCAAAACAAACCTCTACCAAAAGTCTCGCGTCATTTCCGGATCCACCTGTCGCGTGTGTTTTCATGACAAAACGTGGTTTGGGGACGGCGTTGAATGACAAGAGTTGTTGTCAGATCATGTAGTGTGTGACCCCCTCTTGTGGATCATTTTACGAAGCGTCGCGTAGTGTGAACACCACAAGGACAAAAAGACATACAATGAAGTCATGCAGTCTGAACAGCAAAGCGATCTGCCGACGGTTAAAGTCTTGTAGTGTGACCAAGACTTTAGAGTGGACGGCGATTGCCTCTTCAGACCAATTTAAATTTAATTTGCCGACAGCTCACGTTAAAACCTTGAGGAGCTCCTTGAACGCCACTGACTACGGTGGCAGATCGATGGAGAAATTCCCCTCCTCGCCCACTTTGAGCTCCTCAGAGCCTGACGCGGTCAATGAAATATCCACTTCTGGGTCGGGAGAAATTGCATCATGAGCTCCCAAAACTGAAGCGGGGATATCGGAGTCATGGCAGAAGACAAGAAAAAGGGAAGGACCCATCTCTTGTTCTGCTTCCGCCAACTCAGTCTTGGAAGCCTAGCTGGAAAATATAGCCAAGCAGGATCGCAGCTTACAGAGAGGAAACCTCCTGCAATGCAACCAGCTGGCTCCCTCGAGAGCTGACCGGGCATGCCCTTCTCCCAAACAAACCACGCAAAGAGCATGTGTGTTATCCTCCTTGATAAAACAGGGGCACAGATGCACACACCTTTTAAAATTCTTAGATGCCATACCTTGTCTTGTTTCTCGTTAGACAGACAATCAATACACATAAAACGGAGCACTTCCTGAACACAAATAAAGCTGGACTGATGTAGATGTACACGTACACGTGATGTAGATGTACACGTAACATGTCCTATCTGAGCCAATAAATTGGCGTGTGTGGACACGGAGCTTCAGACACAACTTCATCGACAAAGCGTTCCCATAGCGTCAGTCATGATGCAGCATTGAGTTACCTCGAAAGGGAACTCCCTGACCACACCCACTCCCTATGTGCTGTATTTAGCTGTATGAAAAAGAATTACGATGTAGAACTTGCTAGAACACTGGACTGCAGTATGTATGCATGTTCTGTGTTTTTTTTTGTACAAAATGATATACCAAAGTGGATTATTTAGGTCAAGTTTAAAAAAATTTACAACACTACAAGCAGCAAATAAATATTAATACCTGAGCATCTGGTTTCTGGTCTTGACTACAGGTCTTCTACAGTGGCCTGAACTCAACACTATTAAAGGCAGATTAGCCGCATGCCATAACATCATAATTCTAATTACTACCTAACCTAACAAAAATAAATCCTTGTGATTTCGGTATAAATGTACCATACTTGCTAAGAGTTATGTAGCCATAGCACTTGATAAGAAAAGCAAACATATGCATGATGTTATTCATTTAAATCATTGCTACACTTAAACCACCTCCAGCTCTCTTGTACTGATTAACTGACAAACACTTTTTTGTTTGTGTCTATAAAAAAGGAGTGATTCTGAAACATTTGTACGTAAACGTGTAGTTAGAGAGGATTTCTACCTGTTAATCTTTCTCATAATTCAATCACACATCCACTTTGAAGGCCTGACAATCCAGAGTTTCAGTACAATAAGCTGCTCTGCCAGGGTGTCATGTTGTATAAATCAGTACTGTGAGGCCGGAGAGCCTGTAAGAGCACACAGTAAGGCGCTAACACTATATTTATGGACTAAACGTCTGGTTTAAGCTTTTGACTTAAAAAAAAAAGACAAGAGTTTACGTACAAACCTTGAACATAATTCAGGATTTTTCTGATGAATGAGGAGCAGAGCAGCAGTTTGAAAATTCGATGCAACCACAACATAGCTGTGGCAAGTCCTTGGTCAGTTTGTCATATTAAATATCATCAAAGTCACAAAAATGTATGTATTATTTTACCTCAGAAAGCATGAAAAAGTATGAAAACAGTGTACGGATTCTATACACTGCTTCTGCTTACAATATGTCATGACAAGTTTTGGATATTGAACTCAAAATTATAAAAACTAAGCTCATTAGTTCATTCAAGTTGAGTTTACTCTTGCCTTTAAGGCAGGAACCTTTTTTCTAAGGTTTTTTAGTCTTTTGAGCTATAACACACCTTTATTATATGAATAAAAAGTGCTATAAAAACAGCTGACAAATATGGCAGAGACAGACTACAAATCCCAACAGGCACCCTGGACTTTAAATTGCACTCACCTGTTCCCTGTTTGTTTGTTTTCTTTTCTTTTTAATCCTCTTTTTAGTGCCTCTAAAACTCTTTCTCGTTTAGACTCTTATTGTGTTATCTTATATGTTACATTACTTTTGAAAGTTCTAGTATAAGTTTGGGGTGAGTTTTGATGCCCCATAAAATGGTTGTGACAATTGCAATTACATTTTAGAGAATGCTTCAGAGATTTTTGTTTTTAATGAGCCAAAGCCATTGAGAAAACTGTCAAACATCACGTCTTAGGAGTGACTTCAAGAAGCTTCAAATACGTCATCTCATTATTGCTGTTTCTCGTTTTTGTGACACGTCCTCAAGGTTTAATTCTGTACTTAGATTCTATAATTTCCCTTTGGACGACATAGACTCGTAAAAAGTGCTTTCCTGATATCCGACACAAGCATTTTAACGTCACTCCTAATACATGAGACTGCAGTTGTCACTTCAAGTGTGATGATTTGAATGAGGCTTCGAATCCCACAGTACGCCAGGAACACTATTGTACCTCAGCACCACAGCGCTCATCCTTCAGTTCTCTAATTTTGTCTCCCGGCTCTCTGACTACGTGGCTTCTCTGACTTACACATAGATGAAACAAGTCTCCCTCATGCTGATCTCTCTTCATTGAATCGTTATCAGAAACTGCACAAAATTTCTAGGCATTTATCATCCTAAAGAATCATACATATTGTATTAACATAACATTAGCAAACTTTTAAAAGCAGAATATCTTTTAAAAAAACAGTTAACTAAATAGAAAATTAAATGTATTCATGCTGGCCAAAGCTGGCTAACTTGTTAGCTTAAGAATACTTGGCCTCAGAGTTGTCCATATAACTCGAAACAATTTAAAGCCCTTTTCCTGCTCACTAGATGAAGTGACAGATGATGACATAAATTGCTTCTGGCGCAGCACAGGACGTTGCCATGGCCACTGAGGCTGAGAAATGTGGAAGCACCCAAGTGTAGAGTCCACTGTCTACATTTAACTATGTTGTGCCATAAAGCCAAAAATAAAATATATGCATTATGACCAAAACTATGGTACAAACCACTGGTATGGTGTCTTTATTGGGATGAGTTTGAACTTCTCCACACTCCAATTTCACTCACTTCCTTCACTTACTCTGTAGAGGCTAAATGAGCACACATCCATGCTCCAAAATATAGTGGAAAGCCTCCCCAGAAGAGTGGAGGTTATTAAAACTGGGGAGAAAAAGGGACTAAATCTAGAAAAGGGTGTTCAAAAAGCATGTGGATGGGCAGGTTTACACAATATTTTGCCCATATAGTGTATTTCCATGGCCTGTCCAGCCACTTGCTTAACATACACAGTACCACGTGCAGTGAAATGACTGTCTGTGCTCTAAAAATGGTGTTGAAATAAAGATAGGCAAAGAAGGTGTTGCTATATGTAAATAAAAATAAAATAGACTGCACAAGGAAAAATAGACAAAATATGAAAAAATAGCATATGAACACATCAATTCTAAACCTTTTGGCTAATGTCATGTGTAACATCTGTTTGTTTGTTTTTTAACCATTTGATTGTTGGTTGGGGGTTCAAGCTCCTGCACAACAATGCTTCCACCTTTGGACCCATGAGCAGGATTTTGAAGCATCTCTATTTTAAAGTGCTGAGTTATAGTTGACCCTGTGCCAGGCCCTAACTTCCATCTAGTCTGGCATATGTGAAGAGAAGAATTTCACCATGCTGTAATGTATGTGTGACAAAAAAAGACATTTTTACCAAATAATGTGCTGGATCAAGAGCTACTTTTTAAGCTGCTAAATAATTATGAAGATGGAAGCCATAGTGTTAAACGATGAGACACAATACACAGTATATACACTATATTGCCAAAAGTATTTGCTCACCTGCCTTGACTCGCATATGAACTTAAGTGACATCCCATTCCTAATCCATAGGGTTCAATATGACGTCGGTCCACCCTTTGCAGCTATAACAGCTTCAACTCTTCTGGGAAGGCTGTCCACAAGGTTTAGGAGTGTGTTTATGGGAATTTTTGACCATTCTTCCAGAAGCACATTTGTGAGGTCACACACTGATGTTGGACGAGAAGGCCTGGCTCTCAGTCTCCGCTCTAATTCATCCCAAAGGTATTCTATCGGGTTGAGGTCAGGACTCTGTGCAGGCCAGTCAAGTTCCTCTACACCAGACTCTGTCATCCATGTCTTTATGGACCTTGCTTTGTGCACTGGTGCACAGTCATGTTGGAAGTGGAAGGGGCCAGCTCCAAACTGTTCCCACAAAGTTGGGAGCATGGAACTGTCCAAAATGTCTTGGTATGCTGAAGCATTCAGAGTTCCTTTCACTGGAACTAAGGGGCCAAGCCCAGCTCCTGAAAAACAATCCCACACCATAATCCCGCCTCCACCAAACTTTACACTTGGCACAATGCAGTCAGACAAGTACTGTTCTCCTGGCGACCGCCAAACCCAGACTCGTCCATCAGCGTGATTCGTCACTCCAGAGAACGCGTCTCCACTGCTCTAGAGTCCAGTGGCGGCGTGCTTTACACCACTGCATCCGACGCTTTGCATTGCACTTGGTGATGTATGGCTTGGATGCAGCTGCTCGGCCATGGAAACCCATTCCATGAAGTTCTCTGCACACTGTTCTTGAGCTAATCTGAAGGCCACATGAAGTTTGGAGGTCTGTAGCGATTGACTCTGCAGAAAGTTGGCGACCTCTTCGCACTATGCGCCTCAGCATCCGCTGACCCCGCTCTGTCAGTTTACGTGGCCTACCACTTCGTGGTTGAGTTGCTGTCATTCCCAAACACTTCCACGTTCTTATAATACAGCTGACAGTTGACTGTGGAATATTTAGGAGCGAGGAAATTTCACGACTGGATTTGTTGCACAGGTGGCATCCTATCACAGTTCCACGCTGGAATTCACTGAGCTCCTGAGAGTGACCCATTCTTTCACAAATGTTTGTAAAAACAGTCTGCATGCCTAGGTGCTTGATTTTATACACCTGTGGCCATGGAAGTGATTGGAACACCTGATTCTGATTATTTGGATGGGTGAGCGAATACTTTTGGCAATATAGTGTACATAATGCATAGTATTTTCTTACACAGGAAAGAAGAATACACACGATCTTCATCAGGCTGCATTTTCTATCACCTGTTTTTTTCCTCCCCACAGGCTTAAAAGTGACTCCTTCTCATCATTTTTAGTCAGAGAACAAGACTAACACAGCTAGCCCAAAGCTTAAAATATTTTGTTGCAGTTTTCAGTCTCTCACACCACTATCTCATAATCCTACAGACTTACAAATTGACACACAATATTGACATCAAGTCTGAAAGGCTCTGCTCAGCAAAACACAAAAAAGGGCTTGCAGCACAGAATAAATATTCAAAGATGGGGTCAGCCGTGTCAGAACACCTCCAAAATATTTGGTGATGCAACTTCTGTCAGCCCTCAATAAAATGCATGCTCAGAACAATAATAAAAAAACCTATGATCTCTGTGGTCTTTATGGAGCCAACAGTACAAGAAGGCATCAATCTTAATCTGTCAGTCATGTCATCACATCAGTAAAATCTGTAGAGTAAGCAGAACTTGGGCGTGTGTTTGGCTGAAAATATATTAATCATAGAACAATAATAGAATGACAGATCTTTGCTCCATTTATCCTAAAGACCTCCTGTATCATCTGCAAACTGAAATACACCTTTGTACAACACATCAGAGCAAACTCTAATTAATTTATTTGAAGCCCAGTCCTGAGAGCAGATCACTTTCAAAACACATACAGCCTTCAAAACACTTGACCAAACGTCATGGACTTGCTGAAAACAGGAAAAATCCTAAGAGTTTTAGGACTAGGTAATTAGGGACTCATTGGGTTATTGGAGTCTGCATAGACATTTTGACATGGATTCTTGAGAAGGACAGGCAAAAAGTAAACATTTAAGGATAAAGATTAATGTACACCTGTGCATATCCAATCTGTCAATCATGCGGCAGCAATGCAATATATAAAATAATGCAGATACAGGTTAAGAGCTTAATTTAATCTCTTGAGATTTTCACACACAACAGTCCCTAGAAAATAATAATAATAATAATAATAATAATAATAATAATAAAATACAGAATGTCATGGGAACAAACCCCCCATAAATCTGACATGAAGGTTACGTTATTTCATATAACCACTCGTGGCATCCGTGATGAGTAGAAAAGCATTGCAAAATAGTTTAAAACTTGAAGTGGATCAGCTACAACATCAGAAAAAACATTTCCAATGTAAACAGGCAGACTGACATGACAGAACTGTAAAGTTTATTGTTTTATTTAGATTTTTATTGAATTTATTATTGAATTTATGTTGAAAGTAGGTGATATGATTTTCATGCTTATGATGTCACAGTCATGCATAGATAGATAGATAGATAGATAGATAGATAGATAGATAGATAGATAGATAGATAGATAGATAGATAGATAGATAGTGTCCCAGGCTCGCCTACCTCAACCGCACCCCTGCGCTCACAATCACCAGACTTTTAATCAGCACCACCTGCACTCCATTCCTCTAGTCTATTTAAAGCACTCACTCGCCGAGGGCAGCGGTGAGTATTAAGACTGTTTAGTTCATGTGCCGTGAGTGATCCGGCTGTCAGCTTACCTGCTTTACCTGTGTCCTTAGTTACGTTTACCTTTAGTTCAAGCTGCCGCTCATGTTAAAAGTGCAGACAGTGTCACCATGACAGGGAACACCTATCCCAATACCTCACCCCACAAAGATTTCTCTACTCCTGAACCCATGGAGATGGACAAGTACCATCTGTCCAAGAAGGAACATCAGCACCGGATCCAGAGGGGCCTCTGCCTATACTACAGGGAAGCTGATCACTCCATCTGCCCAGTCTGTCCTCCATGCCCAGTGGTGAGTACACTCCAACTAAGCTCTATATAGACCTTTCAGCTGCTCCCTATGTGTGTGAGGGGTCACCACAGCAGACCAACCAGTCTGCACATCAACTTGGCACAGGTTTTACACTGGATGCCCTTCCTGACACAACCCTCCCATTTTATCCATGCTTGGGAACAGCACTACATCTAGTGGCTGGGGTCAGGCTCTGGCTGGGAATTAAACCCAGGCCTTCCGCATGATAGGCAAGAAACCTACCACTGAGCCACCAGTGCCCTTCATTCCAGCTAAGCTCTATCCTCCATAATCCACACTACCACGATGCTGCCTTAATCGTTGACTCCCGTGTGTTCCCCGTCAGTGTCCTCTTTGACTCAGGCGCATCTGGGAACTTCGTCTCCTCACATATCATTGCCCACTGCCACATTCCTAGACGTAGGAGCCCAGGTAATCAGATTACCACCATTCAGGGAAAACTGCTGGGTCGTGGACTGGTGCAGTGGATAACCCCAGAGATAAAACTGCATATCGGCTGCATGCATGAGGAGACGCTCTCCCTGTTAGTGTTAGAGGAGGCAAGAGCGGACATTGTCCTAGGACGCCCATGGCTCGCACAACACCAACCCACAATCCGTTGGAGTAATGGGCAAATCGAGCAATGGAGCGATTACTGCATCACCTCTTGCCTCCGCACGCTCCTGACCCCAACACCTAAACCTGTCCTCCTGGGGTCGACGAACATCGAGAGCCCTCGTACATGCACCAAAGTGAACCTCCCAGCTGAGTACCGGGATTACATGGACGTGTTCAGCGAAGCTGCAGCCACTAAGCTCCCACCACACCGGTCCTGGGATTGCGCCATCGATCTTCTGCCCAACACCAAGATGCCCAAGGGGCACATTTACCCTCTGTCTGTCCCGGAACATAAGGCCATGGACGAGTACATTAAAGACGCGCTTCACCAGGGGTTCATCCATCCTTCTACCTCTCCGGCGGCGTCCAGCTTCTTCTTTGTGGTGAAAAGGATGGCGGGCTTCAACCGTGTATAGATTACCGGAACTTGAATGCCCAGACGGTGAAATTCGCCTACCCCTTACCTCTGGTACCAGCCACACTGGAAGAACTACGGGGAGCTCGCGTCTTCTCTAAGTTGGATTTAAGGAGCGCGTACAATCTGATCTGAATTCGACGTGGGGATGAGTGGAAGACGGCGTTTATAACACCATCAGGGCACTACGAGTACCTGGTCATGCCCTACGGACTCACCAACGCGCCAGCTGTTTTTCAGAATTTCATGAATGAAATCTTCTGCGACATACTCCACCGGTTTGTCATCGTGTATATCGATGACATTCTGATTTACTCCCCAAACCGGTCGGAGCACATCCATCACGTCCGGCAGGTACTCGAGCGCCTCCGCCATCACCAACTCTTCCTCAAACTAGAGAAGTGCAAGTTCCACCAGACTGTCTTTCAGTTTTTGGGCTACATCATCTCCCCGGCAGGTATCAAGATGGATCAGTCCAATGTAATGGCGGTGAAAGACTGGCTGCAGCCGCAGACCATTAAAGAGCTACAGTGCTTCCTAGGGTTTGCGAATTTCTACCATTGCTTCATCAAAAATTACAGCATGCACACTGCCCCTCTCACCGCACTATTAGGTGGACAACCCAAAACACTTACTTAGACAAGCTCAATGGTCAAAGCCTTACGGAAGCTGAAAGCCACCTTCTACTTCGCTCCGACTGTACTACACCCCATCTCGACAAACCCTTCGTGGTAGAGGTAGATGCCTCGGCTCTGGGGGTAGGAGCAGTGTCGTCCCAGCACAGAGGTAAACCCCTGGCACTCCGTCCATGCGCCTTCTACTCAAAAAAACTAACCCCGGGGGAGCAGAATTATGATATCGGGAATCGCGAACTGTTAGCGATTAAGCTGGCATTGGAGGAATGGAGACACTGGTTGGAGGGGGCTATCCATCCCTTTGAGGTAATTACGGACCATAAAAATCTCCAGTACCTCAAAGAGGCCAAACGCCTTAATCCGCGGCAAGCACGCTCTTCTTTACCAGGTTCCGGTTCACGGTCTCCTATCGCCCCGGCAGTAAGAACACTAAAGCCAACGCATTTTCACGGATGTACTCACCAGGCCCCCAACCAGAAGAAAACAAGTCAGTCCTTCCCCCAGACCTATTCGTTTGTCCCATCATCTGAACACTGGATGAGGAAATCCGTGCTGCCACAGAAAACGAACCTGCTCCGCCAGGAGGTCCGGAGGACAAGACTTACATCCCAGCATCCCTACACGCTGCCTTCATGGACTCTGTGCACTCCTCACCGGGATCCGGCCATCCGGGCAGACAGCGTACCCTCTCGCTTGTTCCAGGCAGGTATTGGTGGCCAAACATGAGCAGGGACATGAACCAGTTCATGAAGGGATGCTCCGTTTGCACCATCATCTCCACACCATGCCGTTTACCGGAGGTAAAGCTCATGCCACTCCCGACCCCCCCCGACCATGGTCCCATCTAGGAGTCAACTTCCTCACCCACATCTGATGGCTTCACCACCATCCTCGTTGTGATAGATCAGTTCTCCAAAGCATGCAAACTCATACCCCTCAAGGGCCTGCCCACAGCTATGGAGACAGCCAAAGCCCTCTTCCAACAAGTATTCAGACACTTTGGCGTTCCGGAGGACATTGTGTCTGACAGAGGGCCACAATTCATCTCCAGGGTGTGGCATGGGTTCCTGAAACATCTGGGGGTATCCGTTAGCTTATCCTCGGGCTACTCAGTCTAATGGCCAAATGGAGAGAAAAATCCAGGAGATCGGATGCTATCTCCGTGCGGACTGCCGCGAACACCAGCATGACTGGAACCAATACCTGCCCTGGGCCGAGTATGCGCAAAACTCACTCTGTCAGGCAACCACCGGGCTCACTCCCTTCCAATGTATACTCGGCTATCAACCACCTCTGTTCCCGTGGTCCGGCAAACCATCCGAAGTACCATCCGTTGACCACTGGTTCCGAGAGAGTGAGAGGGTCTGGGCTTCGGCGCATGTCCACCTGCGCCGCGCAATCCACAGGCAGAACAAACAAGCTGACACTAGGTGCAGGGAGACACCGAGCTCCCGTCCGGGCGATCAAGTCTGGCTTTCTACATGGGATCTCTGCCTCAATCTCCCATGTAGGAAACTCCCCGCTACATCAGTCCCTTCACCATCCGGAGGCGTATTAATGACGTCACCTATGAACTCGTTCTCCCTGCGTGCTACCTGTTTGCACCAATGTTCCTTGTCACGCTCCTGAAACCGTATGCTAACCCTGTTCTCTCTCCTCCCACAGAGCCTGAGATCTCGTCGCCGCCAGAGGTCAATGCAGACAACACAGTCTACCAGGTCAGAGAGATCGTGAACTCCAGACGACGTGGGGGCCGCCTACAATATCTAGTTGACTGGGAAGGGTATGGTCCCGAGGAAAGATCATGGGTGGACCGGGATGACATCCTCGATCCAGCACTGCTCACCGAGTTCCATTAGCGCCACCCAGATCGACCCGCTCCCAGAGGCCCCGGCCGGCCCCGTCGTCACTCTCGGACATCTGGAGATGCCCGTGTTGGGGGGGGGGGTTGCTTTGGCTACTGTCACGGGCTCGCCTACCTCAACCGCACCCTCGAGCTCACAATCACCGGACTTTTAATCAGCACCACCTGCACTCTATTCCTCTAGTCTATTTAAAGCGCTCACTCGCTGAGGGCAGTGGCGAGTATTAAGACTGTTTAGTTCATGTGCCGTGAGTGCTCCATCTGTCAACTTACCTGCTTTACCTGCTTTGCCAGTGTCCTTAGTTACGTTCTGCCTCCTTAGTTATGTTCTGCCTACTTATTTACTTTCTACCTCTTTGTGTTATTAAAGTTAAACTTTGGACTCTCTCTCTGCCTCTGAGTCTGGTTGTGACAGATAGATAGATAGATAGATAGATAGATAGATAGATAGATAGATAGATAGATAGATAGATAGATAGATAGATAGATAGATAGACATCTTAAGAGAAGCCTAAATGAAAGAAGCGAATCAGCAAATGTAATATTTATGACAGTGTTAATGCATAAAGCTGCATCTTTTGCTGATATACAATAATGTTCAATGATTCAGAGTGTGTACAATAAATGAGAAAGATAGATATTACATTTCCTTCAAGCTACTACCAGCATGCAATTTAACTGCTTTTAGTGTCCATTTACAAGGCCTAACTGTAAATGAACAATAACACCCATGATGCCTAGGGAATTCATTTCTCTGTGCCCCAGTGCTACCAAATCTGGGTTGTTTTCCAGTTTCATATGCAGTAATGTACGCCAATGAAATGCCTGACTGAGCATTGAAGTGCTGGCAGACTCAAGAAAGTTCTGGCCAAATTCAAATTAGGATGAGGAAGACACACATCTTATGACTCATATAGATGAAGAAAACATGTAGTTTGGTTTCTATCAAATCTTCCCAATATTCTTTTTTTTAGTGGTGGAGATGATTCTATTGAACATTGTTTAGGTTAATCAGTTCAGTCCATAAAGGAAAAACAGAAATACCTACAAAGCTACAAGTACTGAAACAAAATTCAGATTTCACAGGTTTTGACTATCCGTGTCATCAAAAACAGAATCGAACAAAAATAGTATAGAAAAAAGTGGGAATAAATAAATAAAATATACTAAGAATAGAATTTCTATAAAATTATTTTAAATAAATGGAATTATCTTTACAGGGAGGAAGGGAAGAAAATGTATGGAAAAATGCAAAAATATGTATATTTATTTATATATGAAATGATATATAATAACATATTTGAATGTGAAATTATATGGAAATCAGCAATAAATAATACAATAAACTCTTGAATTTAATTAATAAATATCAGTCATCATCTAATAGTATTCTAAAATGCTGATAAACCAATAAAACACTGTGAAACGGTGCCATAGAAAGTTCCATTTTTATTTTCTTTATTATTATATTTACATTAAAAAAAAATTCAGATTTTTATTACTCAGAAAGATGCTGAAATTTGCCACAATTCTAAAAACAATGGACAAGTATAACCAATTTGTATTTTCATTTTGTATCTTTTCATGTCCTACATTTCAGTCCAACTGTCATTCTAACCCTCCATGCTGTTTCCTAATTTAATCCTATTTCCTAATTTCACCCTTTGTGAAAGTCCAAGAAGTAGTTCCTCTCACTTGTGATGCAGAGGTAAACACTTTTAGCATTTGGTCCTTACAATGCCTTTGCATCCTAGCTCCTTACATCTTCCTTTCTCAATTCCTTGTAAGGGCAAGTGGTCAGTGTTCAGATCTGGTGACAGAAGCCATGCCTCTACTATGGTCAAGTCCAGCATATGGAACACGATCCGATGGTACAACTTCTTGGAGTGGATCTTGGTGTGGTAGAGAGCAATTAGAGAATCAAGAAGATTCACTCCTCCCATGCTCCAACAAAGGTACTCAGAAGTGTGACAGAGTGATTGTCAAACCATGTGACAGCCCTCAAATTCACACCATCATGAGTGATAATCTTCTCCTGATGTGTGCCTTGTCCTTTTTTCTTCATGGTTTGGTCATCCGTGAATGTACATTGCGCAAGATGGGTTTGTGTGACTGTTCCTATGCTATGGATCTTCTTTTTTTCAAGGAGTACTTGAAGATCCATGCTGCAGAATCAGTTGTCATAGATGATCTTGTATGACATGTTGCAGGGTACAATAAAGGCCACAATGTTACCACTTGCACCAGTGTCAGGGTATCCATTAGGTGGCTGAATTGGCCGTGTAGACATCAAAGTTATATACAATGCCATTCTGGTCTGTCAAAACGAACAGTGTATGAATGTACCCCCATCGTTTCGGCTCCATTGGGACATACTGCTTCAGCTGGTTCTTGCCCTTGAAGGGGATCATCATGCCTTTCCAGCCTTTCCTGTGTAGGCCATTTTCATTTCATGAATGCACCCCAGTTCAGTTATCGCATGTTGTTGCCATATGGCAATGATTACATTTAAGCATTTATCAGAATACTCAAAATATATAAACTTGTTTAAATGATAAAAAACAAATGTTAACTTACCTCAGATAATGTTTTATTTTTTTTTACTTTAAGCTGTTTTGCGTAAATATTGAAATATTCATCAAATTTTGAGAGCCCTCTGATGATGACATTCACCATGCCGTATGACTGCAGAAAAGAAAGTGCAAACAGCACTTCCTAGTCATGCGGCATGGTATTTATTTATTTATTTTTATTTTTTTAAGTTAAAACCCCCTTTTTCCAGCTACATAGAAAAAAGTAGTTTTGTATTATTGTCTAAAAAAAGAATGGGAGATAAATTAATAGTTGCCATATGGCAACACCAAGTAATAAACCTCTACTCTTGCTTATTAGCACCATTTATCCAGCCAGGAAACACGTTTGCTGCTTGTGTCCTGTGTTTATATCACATTGACAAACTTCCTTAACAGTCCAACGGCAAGCTTAACCCATTTCAGTCAATTCTAACAAACTTCAAGCTCTTGGCGGGCAAAATCGGCAACCATTACATTTTAATTTGGATCGATTCACCAACGCTTCCCATCACAACATGCTAGTCGAAGCAATCTGTCACACCTAATTAGCAAAAATGATTAGCCAAATGGCATTTCTCTCTAAGGCTTTCCATGGTTAAATAAGTAAATGACTAACACATCATTTAAAGCCACGATTAATCATTTAATGTAAGTCTGCTTGCATAAGTAAGTATATAAAATTGTGCAAAAAAGAAACTCTTCACACTTCACATTAATATGTTATTCAGTTTTTCACAAGGTATCCTAATATGCCACATCCAAAGACTTAACTAACTACACCAGAGCACAATCTCCCATTTCAAGCCACTCTGACCATTACTTCTCACCTAATCACTGTGCTACTAGTCAGCTGTGGCTCATTATGGACTCTCACTGGAGGTCCATACAAACAAGCCACCAACATATTGCCAAGTATTGCCAGTGTTTGTCTTTGTGCATCACTGAGCCGTATATATTTATATTTCCTTCCAGTTGCTTATCTACTCTAAATGTCCTCATAAGCTAGTGGATTTAACTCTTGCATTGACTATAATTCTGCCTGCCACTTTGGATTTTTTCAAATTAACCTTTGTTTGTATTCCAAATCTTAACCTTCCTTGTTACATCAATGACACATGTTTTTGTTAGAAACTAAAACCCTGAGAATGCAAGCATGCAACTAGCATAGTGAAGCATAGTGTATTTAGCATTTAAGTGGGTTTATAGAAATCACTTAGATGGATCTGGAGCCTATCCCAGGAACACTGGACGTGACGAGGTAATACACCCAACTTGGGAAGCCATACTGTAGCTAGTCAACGTGTATCTACACACCCACACATTCATCCATTCCTGGGGCAATTTAGTGTAGTCTATGGGTTGTAAGGAAGCAGCACAGGATACAAAAAAATAGCTTGTAGGGGCTTTATTCTAACGGCATTAGCAAAGCCAATCCACCTATCTAGGAAGGAAAGACTCCAGACACATGGAGAATGCTATGCAGATGCTAACTTGGGCATCCAAGCTACAGACCCTGGAGGTGTGAGGCAGCCATGCTACCAGGTGCTCAACAATACCAATCTACACATTTAACCAGAAGCCATAACATAAAGGCCATATTCATATTACTACTATGTGATAAATCAAAAATATAACCCACTCTGCTTTCTAGATATTTCAAACTTCAGGTTCACTTTTCTCAGTCTGGGAAAATAGTCTAGTGATTCTGTAAAGTCTGATGGTCTTAATAGGAGGCTAATATTATCAAAGCCAAAATCGAATTTTGGTCAAAGGTGGATCTTTCACTTGCTGTGGCACTCTGTGGGACTCATGGCCATGCTGGTGGTGAAAAGAATGTCATCGATATCGCCATTTGAATTTCTAGTTTGTACCTTTTCATTATGGAGTCTGAAATTAAATAATGTTCTAACAAGACTGAAAATGCACATTAGGTCTCTGCAGAGAAACGATGTCTCGTCTAAATCATTAACATCCCATAATCAAGAGCAGTGTGGCAAGGGCATGTAATGAAGGGCCAAGGCAATTACACTGGTAATGAGTGCTCCAAGATGGTATTAAATTTTAAACATGGTCAGGTGCACAAGAAGGAGAGAAAGAGAGTGCAGCAATTGAAGAATGGTGAGAGACAGAGCAAAAATCAGGCACGAGATCGCGATGAGGTTCGACTGTATAATTAATGATGAACCAAAACTTGAAAGAAGAATGAGCAACTATTCATCAATAATATCGTTCATTTAATGTCCGCAAAAAGGTCTCTTTGTCCCTATACAGGACAAAAGAGGTGACAGCATTTTAATCAATTCTTATCACAAGGACCAAATTTTTAGATGTTGAATTTTAAATTAACATAAATCAAGCTGTATTTGTAGAGGATGAATGCTTGATCAGCTTATCCTTCAAACCGTAGATATTTTAACAAATTAACCAAAACATTGCCATTATTTTTTTTAATTTATCAAGTCACAAGAAAGTGCAAATTAAATATACTGGGTCCTGCGCACTTTATTTGTGATATACTAGACATCTATTAAGATGTTTATCTTAATTCTTGCTATCTTGTTATTACTGTATCAACATATCCGTCTTTTTTTATTCAAATTTTTAAACATTCACTAGCTGTTATGTTGCATAACAGTGCAATATGAGTTATTTTTGACAGCAAAGGAAAAAAAATGCCATCTGGTTCTGCAGTTAGTATTTTCTATCCACGATTTTTTTAAATGTAAATGTCTTATGTTTTTAACGCTAGTGTTCCAGACACAATTGAAAAAGCCCGTCTTGGAAAAACAATCTAGGCGACCTAGGAGGTGCCGGTGATTTAATCAGAGTTGAGGAAATCATATTAATGCAGCACAGAAAAGCTTGTGTTTGACAACTAGTTTTTCTAGACACTATTGAAAAGGTCTGTCTTGAAAAAACAGTGGAACAAACAGATTCAAGTGATTTTAATCTGACTGAAGAGAAGTTGAGAAATTCAAATGTATGCAGGCAAAAAAAAGAAAATAATCTGTAATTCTTCAGTCGGTATTTTCTATCCCTGCTTTTTTTTTTTAATGTAAGTGCTTAAACGTGTTTAAAAGCTAGTGGTCCAGACAGACACTACTGAAAAGGTAGGTCTTGGGAAAACAAACAGGAGGATAATTAATTTCAAGTATGAACATTCTTATGGAAATATTGATGTAATTGTTTTGCAATTGCAATTTCCAACTCCATGTGTATTTGTTAATGCAGATAAGTCTATATAGCAACTTCCACAACAACACACAGAACACATATGGAGCATTGTGATTTTTATGCTACAAAAGAAATTAATTTATTTATTTTTCTAGTACTATGACAAACGATTCCTACATTTTTGAAGGTTTGGGAAGGAAAAGTATTACATTTTGTAGCAAACATTTTACACACTGCCTGTCTTGTCAGCTATAAAGAGTACGGTATTTAAGGGTCCTTGTAAATTTTTGTCAAAGTGGCTGAATAATCTCATGGGTAATGTTAAGCTTGCACTGAACAGGCCCATAAATCACCTGAGAAAGGAGCAGAATATTTAACAACGCCTTATAATGATGCATCTGGGGTGTCGTCCACAAAACTGGAGAGCAGCTTCATTTTGCAGAGCTGCTCAGATTGGCTACAGTACCTTTCCAACACTAATGAGGTCAGTGCTTTTACATCTCACTGAATCCATAACCGTTAATAAAAGTCAGAAATAGTGTCTGTCGTTTTGGATGACCGATTATTTACCTATGTGACAAGTCTAACTAGAGTTATATTGTCTTGCTGAATATTTTCCTACTAGAATAAATTGCAATGGTGGTGGTGGTGCAGGACACATATACTAACATGTCCTGAAATAAAAAGTTGAGGACCGATAGCACATACATCTACAGGATGCTATCTAGTACTTTTTAAGCCCATAATAGGCAGTTGAGAGAGTCCTCTACGTGTTAAATCCAGTCTTGCTCAAATAATTAACCAGGTTTGCCAGGTTTCAGCAAATTTCAAGTATAAATATATTCAGGAATTGTTTAAAATTGGAGACACTTTTTTTCTTTTTCTCAGCTTTTGCATGAGAAACAAGGTTACCATGGTGTGCACACATTTCTATTTTACAATAAACACAATGTCTATATATACCCTTTGCCTTTGTTTGCAAAGACATTTAGTGTAAAACTAGCCTAATCTAATGTGTTAAAATGGGAATGTGTGATTAACTGCCCAGTCCAATTCTCCTCCTCCATGAAATTGTTTACAGAACACAAGCATGTGGTGGCAATGTGATTCCTGTCCCAATGGTCCTCTATAGGTGCTTGTTGCAGTTCTTATTTTTGACCACTAGGTGAAGTAATAACGTGTGCTCATTTCAAGGTGGGACTTGGTCTTAACATTCTTCTTCTTTTTTTTTCATTAGTCACTTGAAAGAGGTCATTAATTCTTCACTGGATTTTAAAATGGCTGGATTAATAAACAAGAATTTTGAATAGATCCTGGTTGAATAAGCGGCATTAAATTATTTCAGTCCCATAATCAAAACATTTGCTGTGTCCCACTTTTAATCCTATGAAGCATTGACTTTTTATCCTTCGCACCCACACTCGCTAAGTCCAGACTTTCCAGAAACAACGACTCACATCACAACATTCAAGAAGTTGCCAAGAACATTTATCCTGCCTAATTATCATCCTGATTCCTTTTCCTTTGCTCTGGCAGCATTACCAGGACCATCTGTTTGGATTGGGAGGTCATCCTTTGGCTGATTATGCCTTTGCCTTTTATGAGAAGGAAAAAAGAAGCTTTTAGCTTCCACTCCTTCCCCACAGACATGAAACAGGCTGCTGAATTACCATAATTCTCCATCATTCAAATGCAAAGCAAATATGCATCCAAACGTCAAGAGAAGGTTTCCGTTTGCATGATTTCGAGGCGGGTTCAAGGCACCACATAATGTGTGTGTTCATGCATATTTAACAAGCAGCTTTGTGTTATATAGAGTTGCGTCCTCTGGATATTCAGCACCAATCCTTTTAACCGTGCAAGAGTGGAACGTGGAATGAAATGGACTCTCAGTTATATGCTCCTCAACTGGATGGACAGGTATTTGTTTATTTAATTCTTTAACTGGACTTAAAAAGACCCACTCTGCATTCTGACACCCATTTTAATGCTACTTTTGAATTCTCAAATCTGATTGGACAGAATGTGTTGATTCATTTGTGATTTCTGGAACATCTCAATCGCTGGGATGTGTGTTGGTTGCTGTACATAATCTAAGGCTAATAAACAAAACAAAAAAAATAGCCATTTGTAGCAATCAACAATACGTTTTTCCACCACAGGAAAAGTCTTCAGAATAGAGAACTTTGTGCTTTTTGTGTTTCTTATTTGACCCACTGCTTTTTCCCATTTATTTGTTCATTTATCTATTTATTTATTTCTTATCCAGAACATGAGGCAGAATCGACGCCAAATCGACGAGCAAATTCAGCAGACACAAAAACATGAGTCAATAAATGAATAAAAATCCAATTCTGTTTTTCAGAATCACTGATTAAACAATTCTCAGTAAGATCACATGCACAAGGCAAACTGAGCAGAACTGCTCCTCAAACGTTCAGTGATGGAGACTGAGCACAGGTGCAGGTGTGATTGTGGGGCATGTAGTCACCATGTTTCTAGACTATGGTGTGTTCTAGGAATTGGAGATTGTGGATTGCATGGGGTTGATGCCGATGAGAGAACAAGGTTTCTAGCTGCTATAACACAAGTTATAACAACTCTGCCTGCCTAGAAACATGGTCACCACAATGATCTTACAATCCCCTCACACACACCATCTTCACACACACACAGTTTAAATAGAGACATTCATTCACACCTTCTTTGTAAAGTATTGCTCAGAGTCTTATCTATCTCTTGAGTGGCTTGTATTAAGGATCTTTTAAAGAACTGGACGTGCATTCGTCTTATCCTGAATGATGTGACATCATGATGAATATCATGAAAGTAATTAGCTTCCTGGTGGTAACAATAACTTGACTCCGACCCGTCATTGCTGATTAGAACATCACACCATTTAAAACGCTTGATACATGACTACATATATATATTTTTTCATCCTTAAAGACAAAGATTGAATGAAATTTGTTTCGTTAATCTGAATCAGAATTCTCTAAAAACAGTTTCTTAATAAACAGCTTTTAAATCAAAAACAACCTGCTGTATCCTCTACTTTTCTTCAATCAGAGATTTTTTTCGATACTCTATCCCTTCACAGAGCAAGATCCAGTTTTGTTTTTGTCTTCCTCCAGTGCAGTGTTTTTGTTTCGAATGAACCGAGTATTGCTCAATTTATTGGAAAAGCACACAGGAGAGGATGTGACAGTGGTGTTTCCGAACTATTATTGCTCAAGTAGCGTACAGACACTTTCATTAAGCTTCCAAAAAAAAACGCTTATGAGATTGTGGGGGGTTGCTGAGAAAGCTGCAGTATTTTCTTTTCTTTTCTGCCAGCGTTGACCTTTTCAGCTCCAACCAATCTCTGTTCACATTGATGATAAGAATCTGGTTGTTTTACGTCCAGATGAAATCCGGTCTGAGATTAAGAGACGTGTTGGTGTTGGCTGGCAGATGGATTCCAGTAACTGCTGTCTTATGGGGATGTAATAAAGGTGTACAATTACTTAACAAACTGGTTATTACTAAAGTCACTAATTTAGTTAATCACTAAATTCTTTCAAAGTTCGAGATGCGACTTTTTTTTTTTTTTCAAAAACTTCCAGTAAAGACACATATGTAATGACTTTCTCTGTTTGCTTGACTCCAGTTTAATCCAATGTTCAGATTCAAGAGAGATTTAAGAGAACATGTAAAAAAATTGCTTTGCCAAAATATTTAATACATATTAATATAGAAAACATTACTCGTGTTCATTTATTAATTTATTTTCCCGGAACCTGGTATCAGGACACAAGGCAGGACTCGGGTGCAATAGTCACAGTCTCAATCACAGGGTGCAATCACACACACACATAAAAACATAGACTCGTTCACACACTAGAGACAATTTAGACATGCAAGTCAGTCTACAGCACATGTCTTTGGACTGGGGTAGGAAACTGGAGTACCCCTGATGAAAGGGGGAGGAGTGCAGATTTCTGGGACTCGAACCTCCAAAACCCAGAAACAAATCTGCTACCAATAATTTATTTTTAACATTTAAATGGTTCAACTCCATCAATTACTGTTGACCCTACATAAATAAACATGAATTTTATCAGCAATATTAGTAAGAACATTAGCAATTCAAACAAACCCAAAAAAATGTCCACAATGTTTCCATCTGCTGACCCTGTCCATGCCCAGCATGGCAAAATGCCAGACTCATTAGTTTCTGTTGGCAAAATTATTCATCTGATTGAATCTGGACACTTTCTACTACAGAGATTATTGAATACTGAAAAACATAAACATCAACTGAAATTGATATGTAAACTTGTAGCAGGTTGAGAAGAAAAAAGATTTTGATTGAAAGACAGCAACACAATCAGTAAATCATAATGATCTCAATTTTCTTCCTCTATCAGCTTTTCTCCAGCACTCAGTCTTAATTTAATACTAATATCAATTATTTTATAGAAATGTTTTAGGAGTAAACAACATAAATTATTTTTTAATAACAGCAGGTTTATTCTTCTTATACCATAATTCACCAACGTTACATTTATTATTAAGAATTATATATTTTATATCCATTTATAGGTAAATTTTATATTGTGGATTGCCTGTGAAATTATTTAGTTCCTGTTCGTATTACAGAAACCTTATTAATCAACAATTAATTAACATCTTTTTTTTAAGAACAGCAAAATTTTCTGTTTATGATTAACATTCCATTATGTAGATCCTCCGAGTCTCTTCAGCGAGCTGTTACTACAGAAAAACAATAATCAACTCATGATTTGAGTTACACCCGAAACAGCCAATCAGAATCAAGAAATCAGAAGCACTATAATAGAAAATAAATTTTTCTAAATATATGGGTTTTTAAAAAAAAAATGACACTAGTAAAACACATACAGTATGATGTCATAAGTGTGGAAAAAACTGTGTCCAATCAACCACACACACTCGCAAACTGATTTAACTCAATTAAGTATTTTCTTAGTTCACATTTGTTGTCTGACGTTATCAATCATTTTGTTGTTTTGTTTGTCGATTTCATGGTTTGACCTTCTGAGGCCTTCCTTCTTTTTGTTCTCAGAGGTCTGACCTTACCTTACCTTTAGGGTTGTTTGCGAAGCATCTGACTGTTTGTTTGACTTCTGTAAATTTGCAGCAACATCAATTAAATATTACACAGCGGTTATAAAAACAGATGACAGAACCCCAGAGAAGTTCATCCACCGGGATTCCTAAGTGGACTTCTCAGCAAGTGCACACTTCTTCCTTCTTCAAAGGTCAAGAAGAGTGTTATTTTTTTTTTCTTTAATTGGAAGTCAGTGTTAATCACGGCTGCCAGAAGTGTGTCCCAGAGCAATGTGTGCGAAATTGGCTGTTTATTTAAGAGACTTGAACGCAATTTAGTAGAAGTAGATGATGGGTCATTAATCCCGAGCTGTGCATGAATAAATGGAACACCCAGGCCCTCTTTAGTAATTATTGCTAATTAACAACTTCAGCCACCGAGTCGCGGAACGCTATGTGTGCTAGCCCGTGCGTGCTGAACTAGTGCACATGATACAGAAAGCCATTAAATGGCAAACAGTTCAATTCTGATAACGCCAAATTATATGAATGTAGATGCAAATCATTCATTCTGACTAAACAGAAAAAATAAACAGCTCTCTTCAAAGGGCTTGTCTTTTCTAAGAAATGCCTGTTGATCTTTTGAATCAGATCTACTGTAGGATTGTCTTTTCATCTCAGATGATTGGATTTATCTTAAGATCGTCAGCAACTTGTGTCATTCCAACAGAAAAAAAGAAATATTACAATTATAAACCGGTCGAGCCTGCATACAGCAAACGTGTGTCAGTGTTGCATCAGAATTATCTGTATGCCTGCGTTAATTTCCTTTTATGTTGATTACCATTAATCAAGAAAATTAGTTTGTAGTTTGGACCCTGTTTTTGTGTCTTTGCTTTGACTTTGGTTTCTGTTTGCTAATCCTCTGACCTGTGCTTGTTTACTCACTCTGAGATAACGTTTCGGACTGTTTGATGAATTGTCCTTCGATTCAGCATTTTCCTCTCATGTAACACATGTCTGAAAGTGTTTTATTCAAATTACATCACAGTACATGGATGATGTATGTAGTTTTCTCTCCTGAAGTTTTTATTATTATAATAATAATAATAATAATAATAATAATAATAATAATAATAATAATAAATGGCTTGCCATTTTAATGAGAAAACCTCAAGGTGCTTCTATCCTGAAGACTTTAATTTACAAGGCCCTGACACAGTAGACTCCTTTAATAAACAAATCTAACCATTGCCTAATGTAAACTTTAACATCATGCTGATTTTTTTCCCTTCACACAAAAGGTCCATGTGTAATTTGTTTCTGTAGGAATGATACCAGGTTAGAAAAAACATGAATATAGACCTATTGTCACGTCTCAGAGGGAACCTGCACTTCAAAGAGAACCCTCCCCCGAATGCCAAGTTACAGGCAATGATCAAGACGGCATAATCCAAGCCTTCCAAGACCAGGTTGAAGCACTGGAAACTTCCAACACACAGCTTCAACAACAGCTAAAACAGCAACAAGGAGCCCAGGTACAAGTCAGGTTCCACTCCTCCTGTTCTCCCTTTGCATGCTGTTTCTCCTCAAATGGCGCTTCTGGAAAAGTTTGACGGATCAGCTGATCGCTGCCGCAGATTTCTCCGGCAGTGTGGGAATTTTTTTTCCCACCAACCTGAACTATACCTGACTTTACCTGACTTTACCTAACTTTCTTTACCTGATAGCCGAGCTATGGAGGAATACATCGAAGAGGCCCTGGCTGCAGAATTTATACGCCCCTCAACCTCACCTGCCTCAGTGGGGTTCTTCTTAGTGGAAAAAAAGGATGGAGGAGTACGTCCATGTATCGATTACAGGGGTCTCAACCCACTCACAGTTCGCTATCCCCATCCTCTACCCCTGGTGCCGGCAGCGCTAGAACAGTTACGGGGAGCAAAGATCTTTTCCAAACTGGATTTACGAAGCGCATACAATCTGGTCAGAATCCGGGAGGGGGATGAATGGAAGACGGCCTTCCATACTGCTCATGGCCATTATGAGTATCTAGTCATGCTCTACAGGCTCACCACTGCTCCTGTGGTTTTTCAGTCCCTAGTCAATGAACTGTTCAAGGACAGCATATATTGATGATATTCTGATTTACTCGCTTGAGGATCTCTTGAGACATTGTGCACTGTTCTTACCCGTCTGCTGCAGAATCACCTATACGTGAAACTAGAAAAGTGTGAATTCCACCATACCACCGTGACATTTTTGGGATACATACTTTCCCCAGAGGGTGTGGAGATGGACCAGTCTATAGTTCAGGCGGTCACCAACTGGCTGGAGCCAACCACTGTTAAGGAGTTACAGCGTTTCCTGGGTTTCGATAACTTCTATCAGCGTTTCAAACAGCACGATTGCTGGGCCCCTAACCTTACAAGGGGAAACCTAAGAAACTGCCTTGGTCTGAATCAGCTCGAGAAACCTTCACTAAGCTTAATATTAATTTCACCACGGCACCCATCTTATGTCACCCAGATCCTGAAACACCCTTCATCATTGAGGTGGATGCCTCCAGCTACGGGATTGGAGCTGTCCTCTCACAACGCCACCTTGACTCTGGGAAAATGCATCAGTGCGCTTACAACTCCAGAAAACTTACGACAGCAGAAGCTGACTATGATGTGAGTAACCGTGAATTACTATCCATAAAGGCAGCCATGGAGGAGTGGTGTCACTGGCTCGAGGGGGCGCGACATCCGTTCCTGGTTCTCACCAATCACCGTAACCTCGAATACCTATGCGGAGCCAAACGCCTCAACCCACACCAGGCTCGCTGGGCCCTTTTCTTCACTAGATTCAACTTCTCTGTCACGTACCGACCCGGGTCCAAGAATGTCAAGGCTGACACCCTCTCTTGTCAGCAGGAGTCCAAAAGCCACCCACTCTGTCCTGACCCCATCCTCCCACCCTCTATCATCTTAGCGCCCATCCTGTGGAACTTAATGAACGAGATCCACTTTGCTCCACCCACAAGTTCTACAATGGATTCATTATTTTCCCAGTAGTGGCCACCCAGGGATTCGCTGTACCACTACGCTGGCTCAACGCTTCCGACATCATGGATTACCATTGCATAGCATGTTTCTGCAATTATGTGTATGACCTTGCCTGTTTTCCTGACTCTGCCTATTGTTTTTGTGTTTCGGTTTCATTTGTTTTCTCTTGTGCGTTTTTCCGGTTTTGACCACATTTTGTTTCTGATCTCGATTCTGTCTGCTGTTTGCCTAATAAACCGCACATGGATTCTACATCTAACACCTCTGATGCGTCTATCACCTTCTGACCAATCAGATTCGAGAACTTAACAGCTTTGTACTGTAGCATAAATATTGGTTTGTGTCCAAGTATCATCTGGATGTTATTGCATTTAGATTATATCACTCATCCTCCATACAGTTACATTTTAATAGTAAAAATGCTAACGTATTAGAACAAGAAAATAGATTTAAACCTGACTCTGGTGGTAGGTGTTATCACATTTATTGAAGTGTATTCGACACCAGCTTGAGCTGTAATCTTACCATTTTGTCTGTGCATGATCACTGTGCAGTGTTTGTTTTTTTCCATCTCCTCAGTAATACATTAAGAGAGCAGTTGGTTTTAACTTAAACTCCCACCAGGCAATCGATTTTTCCCCACGCCAAGATTCTCCAGTCAAGCAGAGCTATCTCTCTTTGCCTTTCTCTCTATGCCCCAAATACATTTTCCTCACTTTCCTCACTCTGCCTACTTTCAACCGATTCCCATAATACCTTTGGCAAGTCGCGGAAGTTGTTTTCCTGCAAAACATTCTCATGCTCGCCAGGCGACAATCACAGATTTCAGAGGTTTGTTTAGCACACATGATATTATAACAGCTGGAACTCTGTTCATAGTGTTAACAGGGGAACATCCTGATCCAGCTCCAACATTTATCTTGTTTAAGGTAAATCTAAAATGCTAGTATAACACAGTGCTGTTGAATTACTGGTTTATATTAATGCAGGTGCAGACTTCATAGCATCTAAGACAAATAATAAACTAATAATTGTGTTAAAAACAAAGATGTATAATCATTGATATGGTGTTTTATTTGATTTTTATGGAAGAAGTCTCTAGTGTCAGTGCTTTGTGGCAGTCAGAATGGTTTCTGGCAGAGGAAATTTTTAACTGAAGAGGTATTCCAGTAGGTAACATGTCAAGTTGTCTGAGGTTTTTTTAAATGTTAGAGAGAATAAAGAGGCAGATGAAGGGGCGTAATATGAATGTAATTAGTAACAAAAACTTGCATCACTGTAAATTATTCAAATGTGTGGGTGGATGGTTGGATGGATGGATAGATGAAGATGTGGATAGATGTATGTATGGATTGATAAAAGATAGATGGATGCATGGATAGATGGGTTTTGGGACATCCCTTCAAATCATTGAAATCAGGTGTTGTTTTTCAGGGGTTAGGCTTGGCCCCTTAGCTCCAGTGAAAGGAACTCTTAATGCTTCAACATACCAAGACATATTGGACAATTTTGTGGAACTTTGTGGGAACAGTTTGGTGATGGCCCCTTCCTGTTTCAACATGATGGCCCACCAGTGCACAAAGCAAGGTCCATAAAGACATGGATGAGTGAGTTTGGTGTGGAGGAACTTGACTGGCCTGGACCTCAACCTGAGTCCTGTCTTCAACCCAGTAGAATAGCTTTGAATGAATTAGATCAGAGCCAGGCCTTCTCATCCAACATCAGTGCCTGACATCACAAATGCACTTCTAGAGGAATGGTCAAAAATTCCAATAAACACACTCCTAAACCTTGTGGAAAGCCTTCTCAGAAAAGTTGGATTGCTAGATGGGTGGATGGATGGATGGATGCTTAACAGATATTACCCCTTAAAAGAATATGGTTGACATGAAATCAAGAAATATATCTAGACATCCAGTGCATCCAGATGAAAATGGACACTAAGTACATCACACAGGAAACTAAATATAATTGAAATGGAAATAATATTATGAAATTAATCTTAATAATGAATGAAATTAATATTAATAATGAATAAATAGATAAATAAACCAGAATTTGCTATAATTAAAATATAGAGGAAATCAAAAAATATAATATAGGAATACAAGTTCAATGGAAGAAACAGTATGATGTGTGAAACTGTGTGATGTTTTTTCAGTTTCAATAAACTATTTTCTTAACAAATCCATTCATCTTGTAAATAAAGCTCATTGTTGCTTAATGAAAGGCTATGGTGAATTTCACAAACTTTCACTGATCCTCATCCTTGAATCTAAACCTAACCCATAATCCATCAGTCCTGGCAATACATAATGACTGTATTCTGAATAGCATTAAGAACTATTTGTCTATTACTGTATATCATTTGTTAAAAAAATCATCCATTTACTGACTTATCATTATGGAAGCATTAGCATAAATGTAAAGTATTAGCACTTGTGCTTATTTGTGGACAGTTTTGTAAAGTGCCAGCCATCAACTGTACTGATGCAGCTCCAATGCAATCGATACAGACCTTTCACTGGACCGTAAAAGATCTATGAAAAGCATTTACTTAGCCTCAAGTTAGGCTTATTTTTCTTTTTCTTCTCCTTCTCTAAAGGAGATTTAGTCATTCTCTGACACCCAGACTGTATGTAAACTAAGCACTCAAGCACTTTCAAATGTGAGAAAAATAATAATAAATGACTGCTGCTGAGAATCTATAGAAGATGTATTTGGTTGATGGCAAAAACAACGCGGCCTAAACGAGCCTCATTTACTATAAATGGCCGCAGGGCTTCTCTGCGTATCCGCTTCATTTCTCTGCTATAGGCTTCTGCTCTAGATCTCCAGCATGACCTCTGCTAGAAATTACAAAATCCACACATGATTAACCTTAATGCTCTGTTCCAGTGGCGAAAGTGGAGTGGTAGTATACATTATTTTATCAGCATGAACCTTTTGTGCTTGGGTCAATTTTCTATACAAACGGGTGAGTAGTATAAAGCAGAATGTCTGTCTTTGTGGATTGTAAGAGTCACGTTTATATCCAAAATGTAGCTGTAAATGGATAAATATGTTCTGTATTAGAGGAATGAAGAATGGCAAGATGAACAGAAAAAATCCTCGTTTTGGTTTATGTGGGATTAGATAAAGGAAACTGTTTATTGTCCTGTAACAGCACATCCAGCATTAAAGCAACATCTCTATGTTTTACACAGCTAAATAGCTTTGCTTTACTTTGAAATGGTCGATTAAACTCAGCTAGTAAACTGCATGGCTACTTTTTGTCATTGTTTTATCTCAGGTTTTTTATTATTTTATTTATATATAACTTATAAATCTGGCAAACTTGTCATTAACCATCCTGTCTTTTGTTCCTCCTTGACTGAAAATGTTACTATCCATTTTTTCCTGAAGGCGCAGCTGTACAAACAATTTAACTTCCCGATCAGTACCTAATCATCATTTTTTTTTAATTCTTAATTTACTGACCCTCCACAGTATTGCAGCTGCATGACTACAAGAGACCCCCTGTTGTCTGTATGACACCAGTGTTGAACACTAAAACCCAAGCTTTATGATGTGACACGTTCAGGCATTGTCTTGGCTCTAGGTCAGCTGTTAAGTACACAAAAAACATTCTCTACATCCTCTTGTAACACAAAACTGACTTTATTACTATGAAGGTACTGGTATGCCTCTGAGCTCTTCAAATTGCTCATTATATAACCATCACAAGCCACTAAATTGACAAAATAGCTGAATACACTACTTTAAGTTATCCACAGCCACTTTTTTTTTTTTTTATAAAATCAAATTGTTCTCATGTGCATCTATTAAGAAACAGATGTTTTTTATAAGCGATGTCATTGTGACAAATGAATGACTAGCAGTGAAAGGTTTGTTTACATCTTACCAAGATAATTCACGTAAAGTATCATGAAAAGTGGAAAGGAAAAAAGTGGAGGACTGATTCCTGCTTCACTTTGTCTTTATTAGCTATTATATATATACACTGATCAGGCACAACATTATGACCACCTGCCTAATACTGTGTTGTCCCCCTTTTTGTTGTCAAAACAGGCCTGATCTGTCGAGGCATGGACTCCACTAGATCCCTGAAGGTGTGCTATGGTATCTGGCTCCAAGATGTTAGCAGCAGATCCTTTAAGTCCTGTAAGTTGCAAGGTCGGGCCTCCATGGATCGGACTTGTTTGTCCAGCACATCCCACGGATGCTCGATTGGATTGAGATCTGGGGAAATTGGAGGCCAAGTCAACACCTCAAACTCGTTGTTTTGCTCATCAAACCATTCTTGAAACATTTTTGCTTTGTGGCACATCGCATTATCCTACTGAAAGAGGCCACAGCCATCAGGGAATACCGTTTCCATGAAAGGGTGTACATGGTCTGCAACAATGCTTAGGTAGGTGGGACATGTCAAAGTAACATCCACATGGATGGGAGAACCCAAGGTTTTCCAGCAGAACATTGCCCAAAGCAAACTCTGCCGGCTTGTCTTCTTCGCATAGTGCAAAGTGGTAAGTGACATACACGCACCCGGCTATTCATGTGATGTAAAAGAAAACATGATTCATCAGACCAGGCACCTTCTTCCCATTGGTCACCCTGACTGGTCTGATGCTATGCAACCTCATATGCAACAAATTGCCTTAATGTCTTCAGCAATTTGAGCAACAGTAGCTCTTTTGATAGATAGAGTAGCACCACTTTTGATAGATACTGACCACTGCAGACCAAGAACACCTCACAAGAGCAGCAGTTTTGGAGAATCTCTGATGCAGTCGTGTAGCCATCGCAATTTGGCCCTTGTCGAACTTGCTGAAATCCTTACACTTGCCCGATTTTCCTGCTTCTAACACATCAACTTTGAGGACAAAATGTTCACTTGCTGCCTAATATATCCCACCCACTAACAGATGCCATGATGAGAAGATAAAAAGCTATTCACTTCACCTGTCAGTGTTATAACACTATGCCTGATCGGTGTATATATATAGACAAATGGGGCAGGTCGATTGTTGCCCAATGATTTTACAAAAACAAAAGTGAACAAATTAGTGTTGGCTTAAATATTAAAAATACACTTGTGTATACAAATGGTACATTCACTGGCATGTCTTTTGATCCTTTTAGTCATATTTTTGTCCTGTTAAACAAATAACAATCAATCCACCCCAAAAGCAACAAAAAACGTTAATGCTTTGTATCTAAGACTATAGACATTCCTGCATAGTGAACTTTTTTCTTTTCTTTCCTTTTTTTTTTTTGCATTTTTCATGACACAGTAAAATACTTTTTGCCAATCACAAGCTTAGATATGCTCCATTAACTGGAACTGCCATAAATTGCAAGTTGGTTATACCAATATCTTTTTTGTTACCCAGTGACTGATTATCATTAATACATGCTGACAGAATTGTAAATCATCAATTCTTTATTTTCTTGATAAAGCCTTATCTGTAATCCAAAATGAAATATGAACTGCAGCATGAATGGGAAAGATAGCAAACTGAACAGCACAACGTGAAAAATATACAGACGACAGCACCGCCTTCCAACCGTATCAAGGTTTTGATGAATGTTTCTTGGCAGTTTTTTTTTTAATTTTTTATAATATTCTTTCTTGTGAACATCAGCAATGATCTTGGTATTTGAAGTCAGATTTTTTTTTTTTACAATAACTAAGTTCTTATTAAATTATCCGTGTGCTGACATTTAAAAGTTGGAGATGATATTGCTCTGCTTTTGCCCTTTTCAGTTCAAAAACATCTTTATATTCACACAATGCAAAGAAAATAATTGCAATCATAAAAAAGGGGTCCGAGCACCTCGTCGCATGATTAAGAAGTATACTTACAATTCTAAACTAGAATTGTAAGTATTCGGCTAAATACATATTAGCTCGGAGACTAAATATATCTCAATAGTTTTACCCTTTAAAAATATTCTTGTGCCAAATATTACTCCAAAAAAAATCTTAACATGTAAATTTGCTATGTTAACCCCGCTGCACAAAGTTGCCATGTGCCGTTTATTAAGCAGAAACCCCATTCATTGAGTGGACTTTTTATACTAGCTATCCTTTAGTTGTACCAAATATATACTTGAGCGAGAATGCCTGACATTTAAATCTACCACAATCCTCCTCTTTGTCTTAAAAACTCTCTACTCCAAAATACCATCCCTACTAAATCTATAGATTTATTTTACTAGTAAAATAAATAATAAAGCTATTGATTACTACCTAGTGAACGTCTTGAGTCACCCCTGTTGTTGAGTGTTCTCAGACGCACTTTTGTTCAAAAGTGATTTGGAAACGAGTCACATACAGAAGAACGAATATAAACTCAATCAGGGTTGCCAGGTTTCAGGAAAATGTGCTAGAAAAGATTTGAGCTTGGAGTCTATCCCAGGGGCCTCGGGGCACAAGGCAAGGGGCAGAACCTAGAAGGAGTGCCAAGTCCTTGCAGGACACAAGCACAAACACTTTGTTTCATGTCACTGTGTACTGCAGCAGCTACTGTGTACAGTTGAAATGCTTCTTGACTTGACTGTATTCTTACCAAATAATATGATTTAATAGTAAGAACTGAGTGATATGCCAAGACTATAAGGAGCGACCCAAACCCACACACACATACAAACACAATCCCAGCATATCCATCCATCCTCTTCTCTATCCATCCATCATCTTCCCCTAAAACACACTTCCCTTCTACAACAGCGGCAGGTGTGCGCAAGTATATTTAGCCCTTCAGCTGCATCTCTCAGGAGCAGTGTGTTGGAGGCTTTTGTATGCAGATCCCCTGTTGAGAGCGGATCACGTCTGCTCTTCAGGTTACAAATGCTGGAAGAATCTCAGCCGTGCCGTGCCGCTTCCCCGTGACAGGATTCTGACGTTTCTCGCATGCGCTTGGATTCTTCCCTCCGGATCCGAAAAACACACATTTGCAATTCCCTAAAAGGCAAAAGAGCTCTCAAATGGTTTAGTGTAGAGTGCAGAATATTAAAAAATATGATCGTTAAACTATTCAGAGGCCTTGAGGACATGCTAAAGCACCCAATTAGACTAGATTAGAGCATTGGCCCTGAACAGACTAAATGTGAGTTTAGACTAAATTTTAAAACCAAAGTGACTCTTTTTCTTTTCTTTTCAGTGAACAGGAGACTTTTTGTAGAATAGATTTTGAAAAATGATTCCGCTGTTCAGTATGATTTTTTTGTCAAAAAAAAAAAAAAAAGTTTAACATGGCAGTACAAAGTAAAAAAAAGACAATGATCTGAATCATAGCTCTGCTCAGAGCAATTTGTCAGTGTTAAACAGATGTACAGTATATTGGCAGGAATTAATGGGAAAAATGTCAGTCACTATGAATGGCACATAATAAAAAAATTTAAAAATTGAAATAAAAGTACTAATTTTTTTTTCAACACCTATGAGAAATAGATAATTAGATCATGTATTTTTTATTTTTTTGAAAGACTCTCATTTCTTTAAAATAACTGACTTTAGTAATTGATCTAATTAGGCATAATATAAAGGATTTCAGACAAAAGTCGTGAAACTGAGATGTATCTAAGTTACAAAGAGAAGAACATTAATAATCAGTAGCACTTCCTACGAACAATGCACATCTAACAGTAAAATATCAAACGTTCAATTCAATAGAATCTAAAGGCAGTTAAAGTGCCAAGCATATGAACATACAATATGTGGACAAACGTATGTGCACCCTAGACCATAACACACGTATGTGGTTCTTCCTTAAACTGCCACAAAGCTGTCAAGAGTGTCATTGTGTGCTGGAGTATTAAAATTAAATTAAATTAAATGAAAAGCTGTCTGCATGACAACACACCTGTGCACAAAGCAAGCTCCATAAAGGAGACACTTGATATCTGAAGATGAAGTGTGAGACTTCATCTTTACTTAACATTTGCCAAAGTTGGAGAAAACTGGAATTAATGAAATTCCTGTAATTATCATGCTCTGATTAGTGAAATCTTTCCTTACCACCATTTTGAAAAAATCTTAAGTTTTCCTGAGAAGGAGTACCATAGTGTGAACCCAAACAACTCTCGGGTACAGTTTGCCAAAATTCTTAATGTTTTTTTAAATCTTCCACCTACACACTGCAACATATGGTTTCTTGACTTGCTTTTTATTTAAGACCAACCAAGAATTATTATGAAAAGCCAAGTCAGAGATCATGTAGTCAACATCAAACACGCATATCATATATAAAACACAGGCTTTAAAAACAGAACTAAAGTGGAAACAAGAAAGAAAGGACTTGGACTTGATAGAAAAAAAATATATGGTGAAACTTTGCAAGAAAGAAAGAAATAGCAGGGTATAGATATATACGCTAATCAAGATCTAACATAAAACATGTGAACACAGTGGGATAGCAAATCAGTGGCTGGACAGAACAGAAACAAATACAAAAAAAGAGAGAATGTTTTAAATCTGATGTAGAAGAATTCTTTTCTTGAGTCCTGAGTGACTGCCAACTTTGTCTTGTGGCTTTGAGTCCATGTATGGAAATTAGAGTGAGAATGAAGGCATAATTCACATAATTCACAGTGAATAGTAGACTGCATGTTAGAATTAGAATGAATTTCCTGGTCACTTTTTAACCATACAGTACACAGTTGTCATCGTCGCCTCTGGCTTGCTTGTTAATAAAAAAAAAATAAAACATTTCTATCCTGAATTTCTAGATTTCAGTCAAGCTACTTTGTGACAACATCCATTATTAAAAGCGCTATTCAAATAAGATTTCAATGAATTTACAGACGTTCTTCAACATTCAACTGCCACAGCTATTATATAAAAAATGGTCAGTGGTGTCAAAATTCTTTGGTATAAAAGGAAAGAGGAACGGCGCTTGTAAAGACACACCACCCCAGTGTTGATTATTCTCCTATAACAGCATGCCCTGGTGTTATTCCTTATTTATGAAGCACCACTTCAATACTACTTCACTTATTTATGAAACTCAGGATGAATTGCGAATGAATGATTTTCATGTCCTGAAACTGAGGTGGTATAATCAATTCCGCATATATATAAAGCACTTGGTGTATCTCTTACAACTTTTTGTTTTAAAATAAAAAGCCCAAATGTCTAGGATGGAACAGGAATGAAATGACTACATCGTCCACAAAAGTTCAGGTTAGAATATTTACAGTAAAAACCTATAAACACACGATCGACGTAATCGCATGAGTTGTGACATAAGAGTTCCATAAAATGTTTTAAGGGTAAAGTCTACACTCAAGGGATGCAGTGTACACCAGATGAAGCATTGAATTTTCAGTGGGTGAACTGAGAGCAGTCAAATGAAATAAAAAAAAAGGGGGGGGGGTTCAAGGATTGAAAACATTCAGAGCATATCTGCTTCTCACTAGTCTTTATTGATCATGCAGTGAGGGAAGAAATGTCAGTGGTTTCATTGTCCCTTGGTGTCACTTGGCCTTTGCTGTTAAATCCTATTAAGCGGAATCTATTGCTGCATCCAAATGTCATGCTGAGGAAAATATACACCATATCCATGAAGGATCAAGAAAGAGTCCAAATTTTACATGAGCTCAGAGTAAAGTTTGCAAAGCTAAACGCTGCAAAGATCTCCACTACAACTCGTCTGTATTTGACATTATACTCGCTTTTCTTTCTTTCTTTTTTTTTTCACAGAAGCTCCTCAGATACATGCAAGTTTTTTCTTGCATAATATCCGTTCAAGCTGGAAGCAGTATTAAGTCCAATGCTACTGTCTGAGAAACTGCTGTTGCGAATTGCAATCTTTTGAACTCAAATCATAATATGTGTGTGTAGTTTTAGGTAGAAATGTAGAAGGTTCTTGTGTTTAAGAGTCTCATTTTCCCCAAATTTCCATCCTAAGTCCAAAAGAAACATACAAGAGAATAGAAAATAAGCCAAAGCTAGCAGTATATGAAAACAACAACAACAGCAAAACTCCACAGTTATTAGTAATTTCTATTTTCCCCCCACTATTTTTATTTGGAAGAAAATATATATGTAATTCCTGATGTTTACCAGCACACTGGTGTTTGATCAACTTCTCAGACATTTTCGGTGTAAAATTATTTTATGGCTGCAAGCCTGATATAAAATGAGTCAGGACTCTGTTGGCTTTCAGTTTTCAGTTTTGTTTTTATCTCTGTTCAGATAGCTGAAAAATTTTAGTAGTTGAAGATAACACCTTCAGATTTTAGATGCTTATAAACAAGCACTTGGGGCATCTCAAAGATCAGAAATGGGTTTGATATCACAATTTACTTTGGAGACAATGGACTTTGGAAACATTTATGGGGGGAAAAAACTAAACATATTTGTTTAGTGGAAGTTGTCTATGAATATATTGCCCCTAGTAGGCGAGATAAAAACAGAAATACTTATGAAAAACTACAAATTCTTAAAGCTCTGGGTGACTGATTTCATATGAGATTCATATTCAGCACCACTGTGGAGTGTGACAAAGAAAGAAAATGCTGAACACAAACACAACAAAACAGGAGCAAATTCCACTTTTTGGACCTGACTGTATGTTGACTTCCTACTTCAACAGAAATGGATCTCTACATTATAATGAAATTGATTAGATTTAATTAGGATTATTTGCTTTAGAGTAAAATCTTGGCTGCTGCATCAATGCACACACACACACACACACTTACATCTTAACAAATTGAGAGAAAATACCATGACCATCCAGGCAACAGCTTTAAAGTGCTGATACTGAGGAAAAGAGAAGAGCAATCAGTAATAAACATCTGTCCAGTGGAAGGAGTCTAATCAATATACACAGGCCTTTCCTAGCAGCAATTTAAGCAACATAGCAAAAGCCCGTTATTATAGACAGAGAAATTAATGGCTCTGTTATGGAAGGGCGTTTTGCTAGCATGATTCGGGTCCACTTTGCCCATTAGAGGGAAGAGTAACAGCGGATCGATATGAAGTTCAGTGCAGTACAAAGTTTTTGTTGACGAGAATTGTCAAGGTCTATGTCATGGGTCAGAGAATACATAGACAGGGTTAAATAAGGCGTATAGATAATGAAAAACAGGAAATATAGAATACAGAAAATGTTTAGATATAACAGGACTAGTAGCGTGATAAGACTTTATTACACAGAACAGAAATAGCAAGGTATAAGAATCATAGCCTTTGAACAGAGAACAGATGAACACATTAGGATAATCAAGCAACGTCAGGACAGTAGCAAAAACAAAGGACACAAACAAAAGCATTTTCTAAATAAAATGACATGAAAGCGGATCTAATTTCATCGCTGAGACACAAAGTTTGTGCCAGTTCTTCATCCAATGATGAACCGTTTCTATCTTGTTGAGTGCTGAGAACAGTGTTCGTCCCAGTTTATCTCCAGAGAATTCAAGCTTATACAAAATGATGCAATGAAACAGTTTATAGCAGTCCACATATAGCACTTCTCTTCCTTCTTGACATAATCTATAGCCTGAGCTCTGTCCAGCTCCGGTAGACTGGTCAGGAATGCAGACGATACATTAACTAGTTAAAATAAGACATCTGTCTGACACCAGAAGGCACTTTATTCCCTTAGACATATCTTGACATATCTTAGAAAAACCTGGAGGCTCATTGGTGGGTGATTTAGCATGCAGTGTCAAAAGTGCACATGCTAACACAGCCATTTCAAGTGCACTTTAACATATATACTACTGAAAATAAATGATTCTATTAATGTGATGCAGTCTGGGATGTTTTAGTCATTTGCAACAAATTTCTACAATTCTGCTGCAAAGATTCCTGGGATTGATTTTCAGCTGTTTCTGCCAATTTGCAATCTTTTCTTTATAATTTTTATTATTAAGAATGACACTTCATACTTCGAGCAGCAAGTGGAACATGGAGAAAGGCACGGAGTTGGGCATCTAAGGAAAATATTGCTCTTTTTTATTTACAAAATTATGCAAGGAGAAATAGAATTAGGAAGCTCTCAGGTGCTGGAAAAGATGAGGTGGTGATGAAGGCTTCAGTGAAGTGTGGGTGAGGTGGCAGAGGTGCAAGGTAGTGAGGTGGACCCAGGAACGTTGCTCGGTTCAGCTGACTGGTGTGTATCATCCTTCTCACAGCATAGGCTCTTAAAAACATAGGCAGAGGGAGAGAGTGAGTACCATTAGTCACCACCCAGAACTCAGAGTTTACCTTCTCTAGTGTTGGACCAGACTCCCTCCAAGAGAAGAGTTAGAGCGTGCTCCTGATTGGCCCGCTGTATTTTTGCGTGCTAGCCGCCCCGCCTTGTAGTCACACTCAGCAGTGCTGGCCTTGGTGCTGAAGTGCCTCTGTTCTTTCAGCACTGCCGGTTTAGAGTGGCAGCGAGAGGTTGTCTCACCAGAGCACGCAAAATCATAAAGGACTTTTATCACCCTGCCAATAGACTCTTTGCCCTCCTGCCTTCTGGGAGGCGCTACAGGAGCCTCCGGCCCAAGACTAGCAGATTTAGGAACAGCTTTTTCCCCACAGCTGTTTCTTTGCTGAACTCTGCCTCCACCCGATCACACACACATTGACTGAGCACATTATTATCAGTGTATATAACCTTTTCTGTATATAACCCTTTCTGTGTACAGTTTACATATGTGTACAGTTTACTTATACAAATTATTATCATGTGTACAGTTTACATATACAAATTATTTATCATGGTATACAATATTTTCCTCATTGCATACATCTATATCATTGCACTCATTGTACATAACTCCTCTGTATACTGTTTACGTATTTAATTATTATCATGGTATACAATACCTTCTTTATTGCACCACTATAATCATTTGCTCATTTGCATTCATTGCATTTACCTCCCACTGTATACTGTTTATATACTGTTATATATGCAAATTATTTATATATTTTTGTATATTGTTTATATATGCAAATTATTTATTGTTATTTACTTATTGTATATGCTAATTATTTGTACTGCGAAAATGCACTTCTGGTTAGATGCTAACTGTATTTCGTTGCCTTGTACCCACATGTGCAGTGATAAAGTTGAATCTAATCTAATCTAATCTTCTGTGTGACTTACGTGTGGTGATTTGTGTGCCTCCATTACAAATGTTAAATCTATACAAAAGTATAAGACAAAAAATGCAGCTTGTCATATTGCCAAAAGGTCCTCCATCCTGAAGACTTTTATTTCTACTAGAAAACATTCAAAAACAATAAATAATTATATCCTCACAGACAACTTTTCTGTATTAACAATTTTCAAGTTTTTAATTTGGTGGATTTGCTATAAATGTTCTTCTGTATTTTGTTTCTATGGGAACTGGAGATGACACTTTAGCATGTAGGATTGCCAGGTTCACTGTCGTCCACCAGCTTGTTATATCCAGGTATATTATTTTATAGAGTATTAATAATTTTGGCCTCAGAGCTCCAGACATCAGTATACCAGGTTCCCTATGTGGATCCTAAGCTCATGTTACTGTCTGTGTTTTGAGTTTTGTTTTGTTTGTCCTCTTTGAGTGTTTCCTCATTCATTCAGTCAGTAAGCAATTAAAGAAATTAACTTATTGATTCATTGATTCATTCAATCAGTAAGCACTTTTTTCCCTGGCCATGGTCTTGCTTGGATCCCGAGATCTCTGGGCGTAAAGAAGGAATCTCATCCATGGCGTGTTCCTTCTTTATGCCCAGAGATCTCAGGATCCAGCAAGACCATGACCAGGATAAAGTGCTTACTGACTGAATGAATCAATGAATCAATAAATTAATTTCTTATACCTTTACTTAAAATGTAGATCAGTTTAAAGGGATGGCCAAAGGATCACTGCTATGTGGTTGGTAGATGATTGAAACCAGTGACATCACATGTAAGCAAATAGATAGTAACCCATAGACCTAATAAAAGCCAAAATGTCATGTTAAGTGTCAGTTTCATAACACCACCTGCTGGAGGTGTATTGATATAATTTGAACTTCTGTATAATTAGGATTCTTTGTTGAAGATCTTGTTGAAGAACACGTTACACACATACATGCACAAACACTTTCACTAATATACAGGCGTCTTTATGACATTAATGTGTTTCTATTGTCTGATAAACAACACCGCTACTCAGAAGATATAAAGAGGCCATTATCCAAGTGTGAAATCTATCTCAGGATTTCTCTGCTCCATTGACCTTAATTAATAACCAGAAGCTGATTGATTCCACTTTTGGCCGAACACAGCGACTGATTTTCATTTTGGCCGTTATCTTCTCACCACAACAGCAATGAAATATGCGTGATCATGAAGCAGGGAAAGTTATTATCTTCTCTACACACTGTTCTATCAGATTTAAAGGCATCTTGTTTGGCTTTGCGTGCGAGATTAATGTGATCAGAAGTACGATAAAACTTTTTGTTTTGTCTGGTTGAATCAGACGAGTGTTGTTTGTTCCAATATGGAGAAAACGTGTCTCTTCTCTCATGAGGAAGTTTTATGTCATTTATTATCTGTGGTTAGATAGCTTCAAAGTACATAAGAGCTGTCTTCCATAGCCAAACAGTCTTCAAACATTTCAAAGGATTCTTCTATGCTTTCTAAAAAAAAAAAAATAGAAAGAAAGAAAATTGGATTGCTGAACCAGTGCACACCATATAATCCATAGACAAGAGCCACGTTCTAAGCCCACTAATGCCACCTCATTTAACTAAATGTTATATGCATGACTTGAATATTATTTTTGAACATGTCAGAAGAAGCAGCAGGGAATCTTTTTGGGAGGTGGAAGAAAGCAGGAGAACCTGCAACACACCCATATGGACAGCTGTAGAAAACTGGAAACTCTGCACAGTACGGTAACCAGAGCTGAGGAACCGGAACCCTGTAACTGTGAGGCACCAAACTATATGCCACCGTGCCGCCCCATTACCCAACAATAAAAAATAATAATTTGTAAAATGATTTAAAGGCAATTACTGTGAGGAAATTCTGGATTTTCAGACTTAATGATACAATACATGGGACTTTTTGTTAAGTCTGAAAAAACATCATGATTATTAGAGAAAGAAACACTCCAGAACTGAACAGGAAAGGCATTAGATAAGAACCGCAGCTGATTTATTAGCCTTGTGAGTGAGCTTCACCATGACTGTTGTTCTGATTGTTCCTTATTCATCCTCTGAGATGCTTTTTCTTGCTCTCATAATAACTGTAACTCATCACTGTTCGTGCTACTTGTCATGTATGTGCTCACACTACAAACACCCTGAAAGATGTTGGAATGCCTGTAGTCTCATCCCCAGCCTCTCTCTCTCTCTCTGTCTGTCAAGCCACACATGCTACTCTCCTGAGATATCAGTGATTCTGACCCCTTCTGCTCTGACCTGCCTAATCCATCCTGCTGCCCTGCTTCTGGTTGAACTTCTCAACACTTGGAAACCACTCGCTGTTGCTCAGGATGAACCCAGACAGACCATTGATGGTACCACTCAGAAACCATGAAGATGGCTTTGGACTGCAATTTATATGAACAGTTTTGCTATGATGGCTTACTATAGCTTTAGGACTGCAATTACCACAGTGCTGCACTCAAGTCTCCAACAGTGAACAGTTGATCACTTCAACAAGAAAGACTTCATGATAAAACTAGAATGAAGTTCCTGGTTATATAATGTTTTATTCATATGGTACACAGTGATAGAAGGGAAATGATTTATAATCACTCGATTCAGTGTCAACCAGTTGAGGATGAGTTTCCCTTTTGAATCTGGTTCCACTCAAGGTATCTTCCTTATATCATACCTTGTAACTGCAACTTTTAGGGATATTTTTAGGGATTTTTAGAAATAAATTCATCAATTTCTAAATTGAAATTTGATATTCTGCATATAATAATCTGAATATAATACATAAAATAAATTGTAATTGAATTAAGGTGCTGGAAAGATCAATGTCAGTCAAATGACCATCTTGGGCACACATAGTGACAAAAAAAAAAAGACTCTTTAGCAACAACTAGAAGTCTGGTATTTTAGACTAGGGATTTTACAACTGTAGAAACTCCATTTGACATCACTACACCGCAGACAGGAATATAACAAGGATATCATTGAAGAAACTTGTTCCCTGTGGGATAAGCAGTACAGAAAACAGATGAGTAGATGGATGGTGTACAACAGATGCAGCAGATAGCATTGCCACCTCACAAATCCATGGTTTCTGGTTTGATCCTGAGCTTGTGTCCACTCTTGGTGTTCTCCATGCCTCATCATTAGATGCACTGGCTACTCTAAATTGCCCCTAGCTGTAAAGGAGTGTATGAGTGGAGCAGTCACATGATAATCCCCCCTCACCCCTATTCCTGGGTCCAAAATAGTTACTTAAAATCATTGAATGATTTCATGCACTAACATTGGGGTTTTTTTTGCACTTATTGTATCAATTATACATCCAACTTTTAACCAAGCTATAACAGAAAGGTTAACTAAAGAAATTAAATATTATCACTGAATTCTTTTAGTTAATTTTTATTTAATAAGGTAAAGATATATTATATTGAAGCATGCTCAATTCCTGGCAGTTGTCCTCCTTTATCTGCTCTGAACAAAGTCTTAAAAATGTTCTTCTATACTTTTCATTAATCAAAGTCAAACCCCAAGGATGTCAAGCTTCTAAGAACCAAATCGTATAAAGTATAAAGAGCTAATAAAAGTAGAAACTATAAAAGTAGTACAGGTAATCTGTGCCATATGATTAGTCTAGGGTCTGAGGTCCAAAATTTCAATTCCACTCGCAATTGCATCTGTCAGCAAGATCTCATTGTTCAGAAGGAAAGCAAGTGACAAGGCAACTATTTTAATCTGAAGAAAAGGGAGCCCTAAAGTCTAATTAGCATACAAAACTGGCTTTGGCTCAAAAGGGGAAAAAAATGAAGGATATGGCATTGTGGGACTAAAAACGAGACTGTAAAGAGACTGTAGAAATTTCATTTGCTCTCATACACAAATCCATATACAATGTTTATCTATGCTTTGTTCCCATGTCGAAGTTGCATGTGAGTGAAATAGCAGCTTAGCAGAAGTTAATAGCACTAAGCTAGTGACCAGAAGCTTAACTGCTCAGCTTCTTTGCTTTTTTCCCCCGCCTCGCCTTCTTTTATTTGCTGAGGATTACAGGGCCTGTCAAATAAATGTAAGTGTATTAATTTGAGTGCACACACTAAGTAAGAGGAGAACAAATTTGCATGTGCGCAGGGCGAATTCAAGTGTGCACATGAATTTTTAAGAGAGGAAATCTAAGCAAGAGGAAGAAAAGAAGAAATCGTGTGAGCCCTTAAGGATTAGTGGGGAAATGAGCAGAAAAAATACAATACATTCCAATAATTTATATGCTCTCATTGTATTCATACAAACACGTCATCAAAACAAAAGAGCATTTATACACTTTAAGTGGCTAAATGAGCTAATAAAGAGACATTAACGAACATTACTGTGAGCACACATCCATGACTAATCTCTCTCTCTCTCTCTCTCTCTCTCTCTCTCTCTTCTATTGAAGCTCAACTTTCTGCCTGCTATCTCATCTATAACCAAATTTCATTTTAAGGCACTTCTTTGAGGCACAGCATTTTTGAAAAGGAAGCAAGAACAAACAAACGCACTCCTCCTGTATATTTTTTTGGCTGAACTAAGTTAATATCCATCCTAGACTGTTGTGTATGATTCATTATTTGATTGATCACAGAATCCTTGGACCTCCTACATGGTTATCTTGAAGACAGATGCTTTGTCTGGACTGGGACAGACGATATAAATTGATCGTTTTTACAGCGAGTGTGTAAAATTGAGTTAAAGGCCCAACTTGGCGACCGGTATGTGTTATCCAAGAGAGAGGCTAGATAGTAAAGAAGGCGTGAAAGTGATTGTTTTTGGTTTTGGTTTTAAATACAGAGGAAATGTTTGGCTTTAGTGCCTTAAAATCACTTAAAAAACTAGAGGACTTTGTGAAGGAGGTGATCACGTAACCGATGCGTAACGGTAGTTTGCACGTGTGTGTGTGGTATTTGGAGGACTTCTGAGGTCAGTGTTCTGCTCTCCCGGGTAAGTGGTTGACCCTGTTTCTTTTGTGTGTTTTTCGTCTTCTCGCATATGATTCAAAAAAGAAAAAGAAAGAAAATTCTCAATTATTAATGCCGCTCATATTCCCAGTTCATCCTTGGGCATTTCCATCAGGCTTCTTTTCTTTCTGCATTATGAAAACCATTTAATGAAATATGGATGTGCTTTAAATATTACAGAAACCGTCTTCTGGCTCACGTCTTAATTCAAAATCTCATAAAGTTCCTGCAGGCGTAATGCGCTGATGATTGGCTGTTTTTCATTCTCTCACACTAGTGAAGGGCGTCGTAATTAGCACACGAGCAGGCTTAAATACTGAAACTGCTTTAGGTTTAAAACATTAGGTGACATGATGACTTGATAAAGTTACCAAAGCTACTAAAAGCGCATCTTCGGGACAGACTGCTGGAATATTAAACATTAACAAGGAACTAGCATCCTTAACTGACTCTGCTGTCTGAGTTAATATGTAACATTTATTTATTTCTTCATATCTTGAGTCATTGTTTCAGTCTATTATTTATCTAGAACATTCCGCCTTCCAACAAAGTTTTCAGCAAACTTATCACCTTTCAACAAACTTTTATTAATAATAATAATAATAATAATAATAATAATAATAATAATAATAATAATAATAATTTATTATTATTATTATTTTTAAAGGATCACCTGCAGTTATTTATTAATATACAGATTTCTGCCTGCTGGAAATTGTACACATGTTAAAGTGTTACAATCTGGAGCTGCAACGAAATCATTATGCCTTGAATGTACACAAAAAACTTTAGTTGTTACAGTAGTTGTTACATAATGTAATTAAACCCTAACAAGCTAGCTAATATAAGGCTAACTCTGACACTGTTTTAAAGCGGTAACCAAGTTCTCAAGCAAGCTACTAACATGAGATTACCTAGATTATCCAAACAATTTCCCTAGCAAGCTAGCTAAATATTAGTCTAAATAAACCAGGAAGTTAGTTAACATGATTAGATACTAGCAAGCTAGCTAACAATAGTCTAAATAAATCTAGCAAGCTAGCTAAAATTATTCTATAAAAGGCCTTGATTAAACAATAGCAAACTAGCTAAAATTAGTCCAACTTATATATAATGTGATTAAACCCTAGAAAGCTAGCAGTAGTCCAGAAAAACTTAACAAGAAGGCTAACATTAGTCTAACTATGTCATAGCATGATTGAAAACTAGTATGCTAGCTAACACTAGACTGACTACTACATTTTGTGAAAACCAGTAGCCATTTTCTCAAGAAAGCTACCTGATTCAATGCTATCTACATTATAAAACTCCACTAGCAAGCTAGCTAACCTAATAAACTAAAACCTAGCCAGGGTTAATGTTACATTGCCTGATACATAACAAAAGAGCAACAAAGTCTTACTAGAACACTTGCTATTGTGGGAGAGACTACAAAGCATTTAGCATGCTGCTGATTAGCAAGTTGAAACATTATTAGCTATATTTGTATACCTGTTGTTTTTACAGTGTAGATGTCTGGTACAGTATATGATTCCTATTCCAACATAGCAAAACATTGTTTTCTTACATCTTCATATATTGTTTCAATTTGCTTTCAATTCCTGGAAAGACAGCCATGATTCACAACACACACTGCCTCAATCCAAAAAACCTTCCTGCTCATAAGGGTTCATTTTTGAATGTCTGGCTCACACCGACACACGTTATTTGTAGGCATTTGAATAACCTTATCTGTGCAATCCACAAAGGCTGAGAGCATGCCAAAACGAACAGAGCGAGAATCACACAGGAAGAAGACACAACCGATAATACGCCATGAACCACCACCCCACCTACATTCTGCAGCTCAAAGCTATTTTAAGTGTAAAAGAGTGTTAAAGATAAAATCATGACTTGATTACTAAAAACTCACACCAGACAGCTGTGCTATTACCGACTCATATGATATGCAGTGTTTACGTTTGTGACAGATGGGCAAGAAACGTTATTGTTAGAACGTCTGCTTGGCCATGGGAGAAAATGTAATTTTTATTTAATTTACTCAGTTATAGCTCTGTGGCTTTGCTATGTTTATATTGATTAGAGTTCTGAACTTCAATTCAATTTATCGTCATAATAATCATCATCATCACCATCATCATCAACATCTTTTTATTAGGTGCATTAATGCCTACAATGGAGATGTTCTTATAACTTATTCAGCATTTGCAAAAATCACAAAACTTCATAAAAGGCAAAGTTCACAGAGTGCTAAAATGATAAAATAACTACTAAATGTTGATAATAAAAATTGTCCAATAATGCAGCTCAGCCACTGCAGCGAATCAGATACCAAACCATACCCTGCTCTATCTGTTCCTCCTTTTATAATGCATCAGCGTAATTCTTATACAAAACTGCAGTAACTCCTGATCAATCAAACAATATTAGTGAGTATTCATAAATGACACAAAAGCATCAGTAGCTCATTTATGTTTTTTTAAAAGAACTGGATTTGGGAACACCACATGATAAACCAGGTCCACTGTACTTATTGGACCACGAACAATTGCAGGTGTTTTTTTTTTTATTTTACCTGATGACAGATCTTAAGAGAGCCTAAAATTAGCCACTGGATCAGCTACACTATATCACAGCCATACTGACAAACACAACTGATTGGTATGCAGCCTCATGCAAATTCTGTTGTCACTCGAGACCCATTGAAGCCATACCAATAAGCGAGGAGTTACAGCCAAATTTTTCTATGCATAATCCTAACTGAATGAGAACATTCACGAGGCACAATCGTAGTTGTGAACAAAGAGTATTTATAGCCGGTGTCTCAACTAATCACACGACAAAATCCCTAGACACATGTAAATTGGCTGACGAATAATGTGTTTATTTATTTATTTATTTATCTCTAAAATATTTTAGCATTTAAATGCTGTACTAGAGCTCCAGATTTATTTTCTTTGCAGTCCAGATTTATTGGCTCCCTTCATGTGAAAATTATATTCTATAAAATAAACATTTCATGCCTGGATATGCAGTGATTTAATTTTTTTTTTTTCATAGGAGAATTTACACAAGAAATGTTGCATTAATGGTAATCAAGAGGTTGCCTCTGTGAGAGAATTACAACTTGACTGAGATCAAGAGCATTTAAGAACAATACATTTACAGAGCCAACCATGGAGATGTGTTTATAAAATCACTCTACAGGTGTCTCCAATGTAACAATGAAAAGGCCCAGTGCTGGTATTTTCTCCCGGAGAGGCTTCACCAAATATTATCTAAAGTGTCAATCAGTTTTAGCACAAAATGTCAAAATAGAATTGAAAAAAATATCAAACAATTGTGTTTGAATAAAGATCTTGAGCGCCCCCATATGTTCAGGCTCAAAATATCATTCGCTATATGTGTCAATTTTGTTTACACATGAAGGTTTGTGACACTGTGAGATTTTGGAGTTTGTTGTACAGTATGTCTACCCACACCTAAATAGATTTAAGGAAAGGTCACTTATTCTGGCAGAAATCCCAGCCACTCTTATTGTTGTAAACCAGAGAGCTCTAAAGGCTTATCTACTCTTCAATGAAAAATGGAGGAATAACGGTGCTTGCTGAATGTCACCCGAGCTTGGTGGATTTGTGCAATATCTTCCTGACGTGAAGCTAATTCCTTCTTTATTGTTCGTTGCCCCAGCTTCTGAAACTTGTGTTTCAATAATAGTGTCTTAAGGAAAGCTAACAGTCTCCTAGGTTAATATTAGCTTTTTTGCAAAAGCTTTTCGTCTTGTGTCAATCGAACGTCTTAATTGAGTTTGGAATCGAAAGAAGTGTCTGTACATGTGAAGTGTCTGAGTCAACATGCTGCTATTTCAATCTGGTTTGATGTATGCTTTCTACTTCAAATATGATTTGCGGAATTAATTCTGTTTTCTACACCGCTGGTTATATTATATTTAAACATTAAATGATATCTACAGTCTTCATTAGATCGATTGTTTTATTTCTCTGGAACTCTTGCTTTTTGTTTGTTTTTTTTCAGTGATGGCTGCTCATGAATTTTCCCAAAATCAATCAGCACGCTTAGATGAAAACAACTAATTTGGATTGATATCTATCTTTGGATTAAACAACCTTAATGTAAACAGTTCACTTGACCTTAAACTGAATAAAATTTTGATGGGTTTAAACGCTTGAATCCAAATATTTTCTCAACCAGATTCAAAGATACCTCACTAATCTAGCCATGGGGTCACAGTCCAATGACTTCTGTGCCAGTCCCAAGCCTGGATAAATAGAGAGGGTTGTGTTAGGAAGGGCATCCAGTGTAAAACATTTTTTTAATTTAATCATGCGAATCGTCAGTACTCTGAATCTTATACCGGATCGGTCGAGGCCTGGGTTAACAATGGCCACCATCGGCGCCGTTGACCTAAAGGGTGCCGGTGGAAATTGGGCTACTGTTGGTCGAAGAAGTAGAGGAGGGAGGAGAGTATGCAGACAGAGAGAGAAGAGGAAAGGTAAGAGTGTAGGACTGAGAATAGGAACTCTGAATGTTGGTACTATGACAGGGAAAGGTGGAGAGCTGGCTGATATGATGGAGAGAAGGAAGGTGGATACACTGTATGTACAGGAGACCAGGTGGAAGAGTAGCAAGTCTCGTAGTACAGGAGCAGGATTCAAGCTGTTTTAGTTTGTGAGGAATGTTCTGGAGGTGAAGAGAGTGTCAGACAGGGTGAGAAGTCTGAAGTTAGAGACTGAAGGGGTGATGTTGAATGTTGTTAGTGGTTATGCCCCACAGGTAGGTTGTTAGTTAGAGGAGAAAGAGAGATTCTGGAGTGAATTAGATGAGATGATAGATAGTATTCCCATGGGTGAGAGAGTGGTGATAGGAGCAGATTTTAATGGACATGTTGGTGAGGGGAACACAGGTGATGAGGAGGTGATGGGCAAGTTTGGAGTTAAGGAAAGGAACCTTGAAGGACAGATGATAGTGGACTTTGCTAAGAGGATGGACATGGCTGTGGTTAACACTTGTTTTCAGAAGAGGGAGGAGCATAGAGTGATTAGAGTTGTACACTAGGTTAGACAATAGAGAAGGACTTGTACAGGTTAGCTAGTCAGAGGGACAGAGATGGGAAGGATGTGCAGCAAGTTAGAGTTATTAAGGATAGAGATGGAAAGGTGCTCACAAGTGAGGAGAGTGTACAGAGGAGATGGAAGAAGTACTTTGAAGAGCTGATGAATAACATTTACATTTACATTACATTTCTGGCATTTGGCAGATGCTCTTATCCAGAGCGAGATACAAAAGTGCTTTAAGTCTCTATCAATGAATATATTAACACTGGTTCAATATGTTAGAGACTTAGGATACAATTAGCCTAAAATTGAGTTGTTGTTTTTTTAAACATATAACAATACATAAAACAGGGAAAAAAACAAGAGCTAGTTTAAGTGGTTCAGGAAAAGATAAGTCTTCAGATGTCGTTTGAACACAGTCAGTGACTCAGCTGTATGGACATCTAGGGGAAGTTCATTCCACCACCTCGGTTCCAGAACAGAGAAGAGTCTAGATGTATACCTACCTTTTACCCTGAGAGATGGTGGGACCAGTTGGGCAGTGCTAGTGGATCTGAGGGAGCGAGGTGCAGTGCGAGGAGTAATAAGATATTTGAGGTAAGATAGTGCTGGTCCATTCTTGGCTTTGTAGGCAAGCATCAGTGCTTTGAATCTGATGCGTGCAGCTACCGGAAGCCAGTGGAGGGAACGCAGCAGTGGAGTAGTGTGGGAGAACTTAGGCAGGTTGAAAACAAGCCGTGCAGCTGCATTTTGGATCATTTGCAGTGGATGAATTGCATTCAGAGGAAGACCTGCCAGTAGTCCAGTCTAGAAATAACCAGAGATTGAACAAGCACTTGAGTAGCCTGTGTGGATAGGAATAGTCTAATCCTTCTAATGTTGTACAGAAGAAACCGACATGAGCATGTCACATTAGCAACATGGGAGGAAAAGGACAGTTGATTGTCCATGGTTACCCCAAGGTTGCGAGCAGTGGCTGAAGGGGAAATCATTGAGTTGTTCAGAGATAATGCAAGATCCTGGGCTGGGGATGAATCACCTGGGATGACCAGCAGTTCAGTTTTACTGGGATTAAGTTTCAGCTGATGAGCTGTCATCCAAGATGAAATGTCCACCAGACATGCTGAGATTTGAGCAGAAGCCATGGTATCTGAGGGAGGTAAGGGGAAGATAAGTTGGGTGTCATCAGCATAGCAGTGGTATGAAAAGGCATGTGAGGATATAACTTTGGCAAGAGAGTGGGTGTAGTGGGAGAAAAGGAGAGGACCAAGTACTGAGCCTTGTGGGACACCAGTAGAGAGTCTGCATGGAGCAGATGTCAATCCCTTCCATGTTACCTGATATGAGCGACCATCCAGGTAGGAAGCAAACCATTCCCATGCTGTTCCACAAATTCCAAGACTCCCGAGGGTGGACAAGAGAGTCTTGTGGTTAACTGTGTCAGATGCTGCAGAAAGGTTGAGGAGGATGAGGACCGATGACAGCTTGGCTGATCTAGCAGCATGTAGTTTCTCAGTGACTGCCAAAAGGCTGCTGCTTTGAAGCTGGACTGGTTGGGATCATGGAGGTTATTCTGCAAGAGATAGTCAGACAGCTGATTATAAACAATTAGTTCGAGAATTTCTGAAAGAAAGGAGAGAAGTGATACTGGTCTGTAATTACTGATGTCTGAGGGAACCAATGCAGGTTTCTTCAGTATAGGGATAACCCTTGCTTTCTTAAAGGCAGGTGGTACCTGACCAGATGTTATGGATCCATTGATGACTAGGATGGAGCAGGTGGAGTCAGATGGTGCAGAGAAGATGTTGTGGAACTTGTGCAGAAGCTTCAAGCTTTTCCTTGTAGAAGGAAGTTTTGGCAGAAGTCACGTTGAAGAGAATCTGGACAGGAGCGTACGATAAGAGGTGAGATCTGCGTCCAGTCAAGATTTCTGAGGAAATGAGGAAAATGAGAGGGAAAAATAAGTAGAAGGGGTGAACTCTGTGGAACAGAAAGTAGATAAGATTAGAAAGGATGAAGTCAGGAAGGCTTTGAAGAGGATGAAAAGTGGAAAGGCAGTTGGTCCTGACAGCATCCTGGTGGAGGTCTGGAAGTGTCTAGGAGAGGTGGCAGTGGAATTTTTAACTAGTTTGTTTAACAGGGTTATAGAGAGTGAGAAGATGCCAGAGGAATGGAGAAGAAGTGTATTAGTGCCGATCTTTAAGAATAAGGGTGACGTGCAGAGTTGCAGCAACTATGGGTGATAAAGTTGATGAGCCATACAATGAAGCTATGGGAAAGAGTAGTGGAAGCTACTGTAGGTTAAGGAAGGTAGTGGAAATTTGTGAGCAGCAGTATGGCTTCATGCCAGAAAGAGCACAACAGATGCAATTTTTGCTCTGAGAATTTTGATGGAGAAGTAAAGTGATGGTCAGAGAATTTTTGTAGACTTGGAGAAAGTGTATGACAGGGTGCAAAGAGAAGAGCTGTGGTACTGTATGAGTCAGGAGTAGCAGAGAAGTATGTAGAGTGGTGCAGGACATGTATGAGAGGAGAGTGGTGAGGTGTGCTGTAGGTCAGACAGAGGAGTTCAAAGTGGAGGTGGGACTGCACTGGGGATCGGCTCTGAGCCCCTTCCTGTTTGCTATGGTGATGGACCAGTTGTCAGAGGAGGTCAGACAGGAGTTTCCTTGGACAATGATGTTTGCAGATGACATTGTGATCTGTAATGAGAGCAGGGAGCAGGTGGAGGAAAACTGAAGAGGTGGAGGTTTGTGTTGGAGAGAAGAGGAATGAAAGTCAGTCGTAGTAAGACTGAGTACATGTGTGTGAATGAAAGGGAGGGAAGTGTAACGTAAGATTACAAGGTGAAGTGGTGAAGAAGGTACAGGATTTTAAGTACTTGGGAAAGAGGTAAAGAAGCGAGTGCAGGCAGGTTGGAATGGGTGGAGAAAGGTGTCAGGAGTTCTGTGTGAAAAATCAGCGAGATTCAAGGAGAAGGTGTACAAGACAGTGGTGAGACCGGCCATGCTGTATGGTTTAGAAGCAGTGTCACTGAGGAAGAGTCAGAGCTGGACAGCTCATGTTGGATGTTTGGGGGACTAAGTTAGGGAGGCCAGATTAAGATGGTTTGGACATGTTCAGAGGAGGGAGAGTGAGTATTTCGGTAGGAGAATGTTGGACATGGAGCTGCCAGGCAGGAGGCAAAGAAGAAGGCCCAAGAGGAGGTATATGGATGTAATAAATGAGGATATGGAGCTAGTGGGTGCAAGTGTTGAGGATGCAGAAGATAGGGATAGGTGGAGACAGATGATTCGCTGTGGCGACCCCTGACGGGAAAAGTCAAAAGAAGAAGAAGATTCAAAGATACCTCACTCCCACGCAAAGTGCAGCAGTATGAATGTGACGGCAGACTTTCTTCTCTTCTTTAGTTCAGAATCTTTCTAAAGCACAGGTGAAGGAATATTTGATTCAGACTGCAATATAAACAGTATCACAGGGAATCTGCGATCAGATCGAATTCACTTGAATGATTTCAAGACTCTAGATTTCAAGATTTGTCACATACACAGTTGTATATAGTACACAACTTTCATGGAAATGAAAAGCTGGCTTACTCCTCTATCAATCAAATGAATAGAAATAATAATAATTACGAAGTTGTCTGAATAATATGAAAAAGAAATAGTATATAAAGTGCATTATGTTACATGTACAGAATGTGAAAACAGTGCTGAATGGAAAGAGATGTACCAAATGTGCAGGTGTGTTACATGCAGTAACAGTAAAAGTGCAGTGCACAGAATGTCAATGGAATAACAGAGTCTTATGGACTCTTAATGTCTCAGAGTGATGCAGAGTCTTGGTCCTGCTATCTATCTATCTATCTATCTATCTATCTATCTATCTATCTATCTATCTATCTATCTATCTATCTATCTATCTATCTATCTATCTATCTATCTATCTATCTATCTATCTATCTATCTATCTATCTATCTATATAAATAGCATACAGTATGAACACTGGATGCCGACTCTTGAATGTGTGTAGCAGCATGTCTGTATGTCTGTGAGCAGCCTGTTCATACGTGTACTGTATATGTGTATTTCTCGGAAAAAATTGTCACGCACCAGAATCATATCATGAACTCTCATATGGAGCTTGTCATATTCTCACCACTACGGATTGTAGGAGTGTAGATGAGCTCTTGGGGAAAAGTTCAGCAAGTTCAACATCATGTCAAATTCTCTCTTTCCAGTTAAATCCCACTGACAGAAAACTTGCTTGGAGATTACACCATCCACATCCTCCTCTAGACTGCTGACCTTTTTACATTCTATAGGAAACTTATTCTGTGGTCGCAGCACTTTTTTTTCTGCTAGTGCCCACAACACTCCTTACACATTTTGCACACAAAGGCGACGCTTTCCTTTGAACAAAATATACATAGATGTTGGTTTGGGATAGAAGAGAAACAACAGGAGCTGGGGACCGTTCAGCAAGGTATCAGTTGGACCGAGAGAATCATTGATTAGCAAAGAATGTTGTGTACAAAAGAATTTTCACCTGCCACTGCACACCTGATTGAATACTAATAACACTATTCATTACTCAAGGAAACATGATGGAGTCTGAGGGTTTCGGAGGATCAGGATTTGTAATGTGTTGAATTTTCTGTTAACTTTTTTAGATTTTTAGGGTTTATTCTATGTTTTCTGCCAATATTAGACATGATAAACAGATACGTTGTAACTATCCTGTGTATTGATAATCTGACATTTCTAACTGTCTTTTTTCAAACTCTGGGCTAATGGTCTTATGTTTGCATATTTGTCATGACAAGAACCATGATTGGATAAATACAGCGTGCGACCGCTTTAAATAACGACTTGTCTCGTGCTTTCACTTCATTGAAGAAAATTACAGGTCCATATGAGCATGTACTGTTATCTTTCTCAAAGTTATTTTAATTTTAGTTAACTTTCTAAAAGTTATTTATTTATTTTTTGTTTGTTTGTTTTTGTTGCGTAGTTGACCAGGTGTCCACTAATTTTTCAGTGTCACGTACTTCCTCCTTGATACGACACATTCGCATCATGTTCCTTGTTTTGCCACCTGATGCTAACTAATGAAGTGTTGCTTCGTCCGGCTGTCATGTGACATGAGGCACACACTGTTCAGTTTCTGATTGGGTGTCTGTTATAGGGTTCAGGAAGATCAGTGATATTTTAAAATAGCAAAATTAAAACCAAAACTAAAACCTATGCCAAAATGTTGGAACGGAAAGAGGGAAATATCTCACAATGTTTGTAACCTTTCCTTTCCCACCACATAACAAACCTCTAACTGAGAGAAAGTCGAAATGATGAAAAAAAATTTTTTTTAAATAGTTCAAAAAGATTTGAAAATGTGTACCTTCGGGACAAATAATTGTAGAAGTCCTTTTTGTGTGGTTCTTTGTTCCTGGTTACATTCGATTAGCCGGTTTGAAAAGGACGCATGTGAATGCTAATCTGCGGATTGAACTCTCTGAGATTTCAGTAATTTTCAAAGGTACAACACTCAGAGAGAGAAACTGTCACTCTTTAACACCTACTTATTTCACATCAACGAGGAGAAAATAAACAGAGGCTTATCTTCTTCTGTTGTAGGCCTTGGTTTTACATCTCGGATGCAAAGCAGAAATCAAAGAGTCAAACCTGCGTGGTGCATTGACAAGGATACAAAAGGCTCATGCTGAGCAAAATATCTGAACCTGCCTTAGCCAGAACATGAAATGATTTATGTGGGCAATCTGTTAAGAGCAAACCTTCTCAGCTTTAGTTACTTTTCTCACAAATGAGTTTTGAAAAGTTAAGTAATTATAATTACAACCAGCTGTTATATGCTGTTATACTATATATGATACAAATATGATATAATATATGTTACAAAAGACTGCCCACTTGCTGCCTAATATATCCACCTCTTGACGCTGATGAATTTTATATACAAACGGCAAATCTCCTGCCAAAATTTCATTTTAGCGGCAAAAAGACCGATTTGTTGTAAAAGTGGAAGGCAAGTTTGTCCGCTCACTTATAAACGTTATTATTATGGAAACCAGTAATAGGAACACCTACTAGTGACTTCATAGTACAGTGACTGGTGTTTTGTGTGTGGATGTAGTATTAGATGAACCAACCAGATATAATTATATAATATATATAATGCATAAGTGACGTCAGCCGAAGCATCCTGAAACATTAGTGACATTCTGATGCTCCACCTTAACTAGACACTCCCTTGACACTGATTGCTTAGAGGCAGTGGAGACCTGATTTCCATCATCTTGATTTGCTGTATCATCAGCCCTAAAGTTTGCAGACATCTTGTTTTTGCGTGTCGGCAATCTGATTGATCATTCCACCATGCTGAAGCGGAGTGACCTGCCAAGGTAAACAATTACCTCCCTATCAATGACCTGTCATGTAGCACATCCATCTAACCACGCTTCATTTTTCCCATGCCTAGTGATAACAAATAGAATCCAGCCCAGGGTTCAGTGTCAGACATGTCACCTGGGAGCCAACCAGGCAGTTAAAGATGATGGTGGTGGAGAACGTTGGATAGCTTTGAATGGCTTGAACGGGGGTGGATGTGATGGTGGTCTGATGATGTGTCCAAATTGTTTTTATGGTCATGTCTTAAAGTGACATGACCATAAAAAGCACCTAAAGTGTTTTTTTTCTCCTCACAACAGCTCAATTGTAGGTTAAAGTACAATGCATTCCACAGCGTTGATGGATTCTCAAATCTAATTGGTCAGAAAGTGTTGATTCGTTTATTATAATAGCAGATCTGACAATATTCCTGTCTGTAATTCATATGATAGGTTTGTATTAATGCTTTTGGTCTAGCACATCTTCGTTTCTGTAGTAACACAATGACTCGATGGCGGACAGTCTACATAATCGAATGCTAATGTGGGAGAAGGCAGAAAAAAACACACAATATAGAACACTAGGCTAGACAAGGCAAGGAAACGCGAAAACAAAATTATTCACAGTGTAAACAGTAACCACAAACATGGAGAATCATAAGCATATGACATTCAACAACAGTAATTCTTGTAATTACTTCAACAACTAATAGAGAAATACACGGAAAGGCTGTCTATTGGAAATGGAGCAGACACCAAAAGAAGAGAGTGCCCTCTAGTGGACTGGAGTGGAATTATAAGTTGTGGCCGCAACATGCTGCAATTGACTAAATCATAACTCATAATTCCTTCTCAGAATTTCAGAAAATTCTTCTCAAACCCAGAGCTCAGCCAGGTTTGGCTTGCTTGCTGATGAACAAGGAGGCATCTTTTGTTTGACACCATTCCAATTTCAGTCTTTCCACTTCAGTTTAATAAAAAGCAGATAAAAATTGATCCTGCTTAACAAAGAAAAACATATAATGATTGATAGAGTGTAGCTCTCTTTAATGAAGGAGTCTCCAATGACAAATGTAGTGTCCAGGTTTTTTAGAAAAAGAAATAGCCTTTTTTTGTCACATATACATTATAGCACAGTGAAATTCTTTCTTCGCATAGCGAAGGAAAGGTTGGAGGTTGGATGAGAATGCAGGGTCAGCCATGATACAGTGCCCCTGGAGCAGAGAGGGTTAAGGGCCTTGCTCAAGGGCCCAACAGTGGCAACTTGATGGTGCTGGGGCTTGAACCCCCGATTTTCCAGTTAATGACACAGAACCTTTACCACTTGAGCCACTACCACCCCTTTTCACTGCAGACTTCAGGACAGAGTGTTACTGATACCTTATTAACTTCATGAAGAAAAAAAAAATCAGATAAGGATATTAATTCACTTTGGAAGGTAAACACATTGTTGATTATCTTGGTATAACAGCACGCTTCATTGTGTTATGTTGCCTCCTTAAAGTGATGTTTAGGTGAGTCATAGAAACACACAAACTTGCAAGGTGACTCCCAATGACAGCAGATTTTGAGAGTTGATAATAACACGCTAAGCGGGTTATAAATTGTGGGACAAAAAAAAAAAACACAGCTCTTTGCTCTGTTGTTGGCCCAAAGATAGCACATCTTATCAAAGGGAAGGGCATACGCTCCCTGAAGCCCAAGACGAATGAGCTCCAGTCAAGCGTGCACTGTTTGACCAGAGCAACTTGAAGTCCGTGATGAATGGCCATGTCACTGTGTGGTTAACCAGTTTTGCCCTGATATTACATATGCATGGAGACTATGGGGTGGGCCGAACCTTAGTATCGCTATCATCATCTTCTTCTCAAGGCCTCTGCCTCTCTCTCTCTCTCTCTTTCTCTCTCTCTTTCTCACTTGACAAAGAACCAAACCCTGATGGTGCGATAGAACATATTCAAACAATGATAAATGCACAGTATCTGTTGAAAATGCTTGGTATCTCAAAGGGTATTCAGGACTACAGTACTTGATGACGTCTTCCTTCTACTTTTGGTTGTTTTATCTTCTCTACTGGCTTTAAGAGACCTTTCTTGGCCACAGAGGCCACTGACTAAGTGCACATGATTGTTTGGCTTGATAAGAGACGAGGCTATCAGCATCGAAAGGACCACTGTGAAGGAAAAGGAGTCGTATCTTTTTCTTTTTTTGCAAAACGAACGATCTGTTGATCTTCATCAGAACTCTAAGATTGTTTGATGATTTGCTATATAGTTTCAACAGACCTTGAAAAACCTTTCACATCTGCCAGGTCCCTGTGTTCTAAACAGCAATAGATAAGAGGACGATCAGAGTCTGGGTCAGCAGAGTTGGTGTCCCTCGTTAAGAGATTAAAGAAGCCTCCGTCTTTCCTTCCTTGACTCCTGACTCCTTCAGATGTGAAGTGGCTAAAAAGCTTCAGTAATGAAGACCGAAAGCAGCGGCAAACACATTTTGCGTCTTATCATCTGCCTTTCCACAACATATCAAGCAAAGACAGATGATAAGTGTTGTTTGGCTGGATTCAGTGTAACAGAATAATGAACTAATTAATTACTACAAGAGCTCCTTCAATGCAGAGGCCTCCTACAGAGAGCACACATCATTCTTCTGTCATAACGTGTTCTGACAGTTCAACCCATTTCCTGCAACACACATTTATCTTTATTAGAGAATATGGCCAAATGTTTTGATATAATGTTTAATCTAAGAAACATAGCGATCCTTTAGCAAGTCTAAGGGTAATTGAAAATTGACGGATGCTCTGGGAAGTAATTAAGCATTTCCCTGTGTCAGTGCAAAGTTTGGAGGTTTATGATTAATTAAATGTTTAAAAAAATACCTTTAGCTTGGCATATATACAAGTTATATATACAAGTGCACTTTGACTTTGTTGTTCCATGTTACTGTGATTTGCTGCATGTATGCTTATATACTTACACCAATCAGCCATAACTTTAAAACTGCATTTTTAATATTCTCAGGTCTGCCCTGTTGAGGCATGGACTCCACAAGACTTCTGTGCTGTGATATCTGGCACCAAGATATTAGCAGCAGAGTGAGGTGGGGACTCCATAGAGTGGACTTCTTCATCCAGTTTATCCTAAAGATGCTCGGATTGAGTTCTGGAGGATTTTGTAGGTCAGGTCAACACCTTGAACTTGAATTCTTCAAATTGTACTAGAGGTTGTTTTTTTTTTTATTTGCAGTGTGGCAGGATGGATTATCATGCTTAAAGAATAGAATTGCCATGAAGGGGTCCATGTACTTGTTGGCAACAATTAGGTAGGCAGTATGTGTCAATGAAACATCCACATGAACACCAGGATCATCAGACCAGGCCACCTTCTTGCATTGCTCCATGGTTCAGTTCTGATGCTGACAAACCCATTGTAGGTGATTTTAGTAGTGGACAGGGTTCATCATGTGCATTCTGACTGGTCTGAAGCTACACAGCCCCATACACAGCAAGCTGTGATCCACTGAATGTTTTGACACCTTTCTTAATCATTAAATTTTCAGCAACTTGTGCTCCACCAGCTTTTCTGTTGGATCAGACCTGACGGGCTGGCCTTCTCTCCCCAAGCACATCAATGAGCCATGAGCTTCCATGACCGGTTGTCCTTCCTTGGACTATTTCTGGTAGGTACTAATCACTGTATATCAAAAAACACCACACAAGAAACTCTGACCCAGTCATCTAGCCATCACAATATGACCCTTGTCAAAGACACGCAGATTCACCCACTTGCCCATTTTTCCTGCTTTCAACACACCAGCTTAAAAAACAGACTGCTCACTTGCTGCCTTATATAGCCACCTCATGACAGGTGCCACTGTAACAAGATCATTAATGTTATTGCTGATCAGTTAAATTAACACGCTGTGTGAGGAATCTAATCAATGACATCACATGGTGTGATCACTGCTTGAATGAGCCGTTACTATAGAAATGATGAACTATTGCAAGGAGCATACAAATATAAACTTGTGATTTGAATTCCAGCTGCTTCTGCAGACACCTTCTGACCAATCAGCAACAAAATGTTACAAATAACAGATGCTTAAGTGAGTTTCTGTATTATTTCAAAGGAACATCCACTATAAAACATGCACTATAAAACTCCAATAAACTCTCAAAGCAAGTGTTGACGTGGTCTTATAAGAAATTTGTGTGTGTATGTGTGTGTGAGTGGAGAATATTTTCTAGGCAAGCCCATCACTTTTCAGCATCATTTTTTAACTGTAGATTGCAGCTGCTGGTGCTGGAGGGTGTCTTGTAAATACGTCCTGTCCTTATAGTCGTTCCAATCAACAATAAATTTATTCTGTGTGCAGAGGGGAAAAAAGCTTTCATTGATATTCATTGAGGTGGTTAGCAGTGGCAAACTTTTGCTTGACCGAGTTCATAGCAGTGTGTTTATGAATTCTGCATCCGTGGCTTTTTTTTTCTTCTTCTTTTTTTATCTCCACCACTACAATTTTATCCCTTTGATATGGTGAAAATTCAGAGTTACCTTCAAGCAGAAAGTCAAATCTTCAGAATGCTGATGACTAAACTGCAACACTCTTCTGGGATGTTATATTTAAAAATGGCCACACAGGTGTACAGTGTGTGTGTGTGTGTGTGTGTGTATTTCTGTTCAATTCCTTGTAGGTACAATCTGCTTTTTTTCACACTCAGAGCATGGATCTCCCTAAACAGCCCCTAAAAACCTCAACACTATGCTGGAATTGCCTTCATTCAAATAACATGCTCAAATTGGTTTGAATATGAATCTGATTTTCCTGCATGATGATAAATCCTGGCTTTTAATACCTCTGGAAGTCATGACATTTCCTTGTCATGTTGTTTAGCGTTTTTGCATAACGTATTCTGTTCCTAATCACCTAAAATACAACTTATGCCATAGATAGTCATTCATTCTATCAGTTAGTTAGGAGCAAGCGAGCGGAAAACAGATTCAGGGATGAAAAATTGAAAGACTTCTAACAAGCCTTCATTCTGGACTCAGAATTCATTTATACAACAAATCATTTGTTCTCAGGAAGCGTTTTATCTTGTTTGTGGTGGATCCAAGGAATATTGGGTGTGAAATCAAAATACATGCGTAACTGGTGTAGATGCAGCTCAATTCACCCAAATCTCCAGAGAGAGAGAACTGAGGACCTTGGAGCTATGTGATGGCCTAGGTGTCTGTCCTTATACAGAATACAAATATCATTTATAGGAACACTTTACTTAAAAAAAGCCCATGTGGAATTCATGTCCTGTTACTGACTTAATGTGACATGATGTGAGCTCATGCCTGTATAACTGATAACATGCAAGACCCTCATGCGAGGAATAATGATGACATGTCCCTCATCATTGCAACATATAAGCAAAAGCAGTGTGACAAAAATCTCTCATAGCGGCTTTTTTTCCCTGCAGCGCTCCAGAGTTCAGTGGCTTTTCCCCTCGTACAAATGCTTCATGTCATGACAATTGCTTCAGCACCAAAAAAAGAAAAAGTAAAAAACACTCAGTGCATGTTTTGCTTTAGAAATAATTTCAGTGTAATTCTCAGTAACAATTCTCAATAACACCACTGTAAATCATTAATTCTATAGAAATTGGATTTATGAGAGGTCAAAAAGTGGACTTTGCTCCTGTTTTGTTGTGTCCATGTTCAGCATTCAATGTCTTTGTTATGTCACACTCTACAGTGGTGGTTAATATGAAGCTCATATGAAAGTAGACACTCAGAGACTGTAAAAAAAAAAAAAAAGCACAAAAATGGTTATTTTTTCACTCAAATTTTTCTAAATGTTGGGATATCAAACCCATTTCTGCTCTCTGAGATGCCCCAAGTGCTTAAAGTATCTAAAATTTGAAGGTGTTGTCTCCTTGGTCAAAAGGGTTAAATCTGATTGACCACATATTTATTCAGAATTGAATCAGGCAACATGAATCAGTGCAAAGAAATAGTAACAGGTATTAAGTAAATTAAATAATATTATTTTTTTTTTAAATAAAAAAAAGAATCTCAAGGCCGAAGTGTTTTCTCAGCCAAGCTGCTTTAACACAGTTCTCTATCAACCAATTAGCAAAATATGCAAAACTTCTGCTTTGAACATCTGTGCCAGGGCTATTAATGTCATCTAATTATACATATGTATCAGCACGCAGAAATGGTTGTCTCCATGATCCTATTGGAAGCAACATATGTGGATTTAATAGGTGTAAATGATACACTGCTAAATTGAGTGCAACTCTAGCTTGGCCTGAAAACGATCATTTAAAGAAAAACAATTAAATAATTAACTATATTGCACAAAGCACACTGCTCAGATGTGTGTTTTTAGAAAGATCCTCTTCAGGGATGAAGAATGGGTCCTTGATTGTTGCTATACTGAAAAAAAAAACATAATAGAGAGAGATTTACTCCACATAATTCAAGGTTATAATTTCCACAGTAATAAGTGAAGTCTTGATAAACTTTTAGGTTTCCATGGCACCAAGATTTATTTTTGTAGCAAATGTAATTAAATATGGCTACTGATTTTTTTTTCCATTAGTATATATTGAGTTTCTAAGTTATCTTTATTTGTCACGTATACATTATTGCACAGTGAAATTCTTTCCTCACATATCTCATCTTTGAGGGTTGGGGTCAGAGCGCAGGGTCAGCCATGATGAAGCGCCCCTGGAGCAGGGTGGGTTGAGGGCCTTGCTCAAGGGCCCAACAGTGGCAGCTTGGCAGTGCTGGGGCTTATCTTTCGGTCAACAACCCAGAGCCATAACAACTTGAGCTACCACCACCTAAGAACTCTTTAAGCATCCATCCATTTTCTGTAGCGTTTATCCTACACAGGGTCATGGGGGTCTATCTCAGGGGAATCGGGGCATAAGGCAGAAGGAAAAATTAAACACACACACTTATTCACACACTACAGAGTATTTAAAGATGCCAGTCAGCCTACAATACATGTCTATGGATTGGTGGATGAAAACAGAGAACCCAGAGGAAACCTACAAGCCAGGAATCAAACCCTCAACCCTGGAACATCATGACCTCACACAAGAGACAAAGTAATAAGCACTTACAACTTAATTGTAGCAATAACAGCTTTCATAAAGATTCAGTTGGCAAAACTCTAGATTAATTCTTCTCAGACACACACAGACACAAATCTGACTGAGAAACACAAAGCAGGTGAACCAAGAGAATGTTTACCGAAACCATTTATCTATCAATACATTTCGTAATGCAGTAGCATTAGTCCTTAAAGCAACACAAAACAAGAAATATATGTATATGTATATATATATATATGTATATATATATATATATATATATATATATATATATATATATATATATATATATATATATATATATATATATATATATATATAAATGAAAACTACAAATGGATATGCAAATCGAAGGTGCCCCACTTTCGTTTTTTCCTTTTAGTGTGCAATCTTTGAAATAAACAGGACGTTTTGTGAGCCCTTGCAACATTTTACCTGGTAAAGTAAATTAAAAAATCCACTTTAGGTTTTAGACGCATATTTACATGCATTCATTTAGAACAGAAGTTAAAGCAATGAAGTTGTTTGAATCATTTGTAGGTTTTTTGGTTTTTGTTTTTATCATGTCTACTGAACCAATGAATTTTCTATAATTTTCTGTAGCACATACAAAACACATTTTTGCTTCATTCAGCCTACTATGACTATTTTACTTTGAAATGTAATCATTAAATTTGCATTTGTGTGTGAATCCTTTTAACATTTTAACATTTTATTTTAGTATCATTTCAAGTCATGCATTCAACAATTCATGTTGCATTTAAATTTCCTGAAGAGCAAGAGAAGTTCACTCAGATCTGTTTTATTTATTTATTTATTTATTTATTTATTTATTTATTTATTTATTTGTGTTACTGATTTTGACGTAAAGTAAATTATAAACCTGTAAAATTAATTTTTTTATTATTAAATTAATAATAAAAAAAATAAAATCTTGCAATAGAATGTCCTTAATACCACCATTTCACATAGATGCTAGTTAAGAAGATTTTGTGTATTTTTTAATACTATGCTAAACAATTAACACTCAATTAACAGATCACTGTTAAGACTCGTTTAAAAGCAAAATACAGCCATTGTTAAAATAATAATAATAACAACAACATCAACAACAACAACAATAATAATAATAATGATGATTTAGTAATAAAATCACTCGTAACTATATGATCACACACAAGTCACTAGTCACTGAACTATGAAGTAATTACCTGGTGTACTGTTTGCCATAGTAATAACCTTTCTCAGTGGGTGGAGCAACTAGTGTTCCAAATATATATATATATATATATATATATATATATATATATATATATATATATATATATATATGTATGTATATATATATGGGGTATAGATAGATATATATTCATTTTCAAAAAAGCAATCATATCATCAGTTAATTAGTTAAATTGTGGTTGGTTTGAGTGATTTTGTGCTGGTGGTTTATTAATGTTGTCTTTAAATCATGGAATGAATTGAAACGTCTGTAAATCACTATTCCGCAGACGTCTCACTTGACTCTCGCATGCAATATAAAAGGCTGTTTTATCAGCAGAGTAAAGACAGTGGAGGGCTGTTGGGGTGACAGTGTTTGAGTGACACTTGAAAGGAGATTTGTTTGGGAGGGAAAATGGAGCACAGTGACCTTGTGCTAAACGCTTCAGAATTTCAGCATAGAACTGCAAGGCGAAATCCGAGAGCGGTCTAATGGAGGGTCTGATGTTGAGCATGAGAGCAGATTGATTTCACGCAAGCCTGTGAGAGTGATTGTGTTGGATATCATAAAAGCGAATTGTTATACGTTTGCAATTGAGAGACCAATGACAGGGTTTCATTATTTGTATGTTTTCAAATAAAATGGATCATGAGACTAAAGCTGCGTCCCAAATGGCATACTACACACTGCACTTACACTGTGCACTAGGTACTCTACCATCAAGTAAGCTGAGCGTTGAGTGCATGAAGTATCCAACATTCCACAATACCTTTTGTCTGGTTGAATAAGTGCACCATACAAGTACTTGAAGTGCAGTGTGTAGTGAACATACAATATTGCTTAATTATGCAATTTGGGATACACCAAAAATGTATAAATATTTTATGAAGCTAGGGTTTTGTCCACATTTAACCACTTTGAATTTTGTCAAAATTGTCTGAAATTTTAATCAGCAGCTCTGACATAATGCTATAGTAAGTCAATGTTTATATAGTTACAAGTACACAGGGTCTTTTATGATGGACGTTACACCAAGATACATTAAATACTAAGAACAGGTTGATATGGTGAGGTTTGGAAGGAGTCTCCAGTGTCAGTGTTTTTTTGTCAGCACATTCAGAAGTCATAATTTTCAGGTTTACAGGTCCTCAGGACAAAGGAATTTGTCACATGACCAAAAAAGAAATCAATATATTTTTTTGCTTTAATAACTTTTAGAAATTTCAGGACCAGTTCTTTATACCATGACTGGCAACTTTAACCAGTTTTTCCAGAACATTAAACATGGAATAAGTTGTGTTATGTGTTATAAGAGGAATAAAACAATGCAGCACATAAAGTTAAATAATCAACCTCAGGATGAGGAGTCCCGCCCCAAGCTGACTGCTCTTCTGGGATCTTAAGATCAATTGTTAGATGTTATCTAGTTAAGCTGAGAAAATACGTGCAGCATAGGAAACCTGGAGGCACATTGTTTTAAACAGGAAGCCAAAGAATAATGAGAGCAAGAAATAAAATCAGTTTACTTCTCTCTTTATCCTCTTTTTCCTTCCACCCATAAGAGACTATGCTTAATCTCCACAAGCAGCTACGCCTCTAACGTGAACTGGCTCACTGCCATCCAGCCAGCTGCCATGCCTTTTCTGCTCCATCTTGATAGCATCGTCTACATAACACGCGAGCTTTGAGGGTCTTGCTTTTCTAGGCTAGATCGTCATTCAAGAAGCTCTTGCTTCATCTACCGAAGACTGAAAGGGCGTCTGCTGACCTTTTCCACCGTGATGTGATCACCTCCTGCTAGTAAACATGCTCACATGCAAAGATGAATCAGTAATTGATGACCTGTAGAGGCTGCAGAAGCAGAGTAACACCAGGAACACTGCTGCCAAGCCTTTTCAAAGGAAATGTAGTTAAGCTGTGCTCAAAATGTTGGCAACAGTCACCAGATGACATCATTGGCTAATTTGCACATTCATTAAATCTTGATCTTGATTTGAATATCAAAAGTCTACACTTAAATATAAGCTTTAGAGAACATAAAATGAAGAAAAAAAAATCCAGAACATACAGTGGTAATCAGGGATTAGTCACTGGGAATAACTGTGATCAGTGATTGGTTGTTAAAACAAATGTGATCAGTGATTGGTTTTGGGAGCAGCTGTGATTAATGATTGGACTTTTGGAACAATAATTATCAGTAATTGGTCAATGGGGCCAGTGGTGATCTGGATCTGGATGTTGGGAACAATGGTGATCAGTGATTGGATGTTGGGAACAATGGTGATCAGTGATTGGTTGTCTGAACAGTGGCGAACGCTGTTGGTTTTTAGAAGCAATAGTGATCAGTGTTCAGTCTTTGGGAACAATGGCGATCAGTAACTGGTTGTTGGAATCAGTGGTTAGCTGTGATTGCTTATAGGAAGCAATGGTAATCAGTGGGTGATGTTTGTAGCAATGTTGATAAGTGATTGGATGTTATGAAACAATGAATGTCAAGGATTGGTCGTAATCATTGATGGGGAAACAATAAAGAACAGTGATTGTTTTTTTAGGAACAATGGTGATCACTGAGTGGTTGTTGATAAATAATGATTAATAATTGGGAACAATGGTTTTCAGTCATTGGTACCTGAGGTAACATTTTTTCAAGAACCACAGCTTGGGAAATCACAGCTCAGTCAGGCTTTACACCCTGTTGTTGAGTTGACCCTGTCTGCTCCCTCAATTCATGTAACCAGTAACTGTGATTTGAGCTGGAGACCCAGACTGAGTGCAGGACAGTGTCGCTACAGAGGTCTAAAAAAGTCAGCTAGTTTAACAACAGAATCTGGAAGTTTTGCAGCACCGATCAATAATACAACACAGGAAGATGTCAGCGCTCATAATACTGATGACTTTCAGAAATGCAGTAAATTGATTCATTTGTTAAATTCTATGCATCAAATCCAAACCTAATTGAAAACCTGTTTAAATCTCCAGAGGAGCGAACACAGACTAATCTATTCCGAATGTCTCACCTTAAACAAATGCAGATTTGTGTCGAAAATCTCTCCTGAACACCTTGCTCGCATTTAGCTATCCATTTCCTTTTCCCCTGAAACTTTGATCCATACTAATTTAATCTTTGGCTTTCTTCTACTGTCTCTATCTGTCTGTAGTGAAATTTGGAGTCTGCCTTCAAACCACTGATATGAAGCAATATCTCTGTCTCTTGATAATTATTATTACTCTGTTAATTTTATGATTGGCTGGGCAATTCTAATTAACCCCTCCATTGAATCTGAAAAGTAAATACGACCCAATATGATTTTTAATTCTAAATAAATATTCAGGTGGCGATCTGGCTTTTAAAAATTATTAATAAATAAATATACATTGTTGTGGAACAATAGCAGGCAAGATGCTATAACCGATGATATAGCTTTGGTCATGTTCTAATTCGAGTCATTGATAAAGCTCTACTTTTGTCAGCAAAAAGTTCAAGCAGTGAAACAGTGAGGTGAAACAGAGCACGTTCCCGTGCCAGCCTTTGCATAATAATAACAACTTTTTTTTAATACTCGGAAACAGGTGCTGCAAAGTTCTTGTTCATTTTCGAGGCTGACAAGAAACCACGGTGGAGAACAAGACAAAACAAACAACAGAAAAAAAAAAAAGATGCAGAAGGCACTAGGTCATCTGAGCAAGCCAGCTGAATTTTAGCCATGTGGACAGACACACACACACACACACAAGCGCATATAATTGCTACTTTTGTCACGCTTGTTTGCTTTTTCTCATGGTGACTTGGATTGGGACAGTAATCAACATTTAAAGCCAAACTTCACTCGAGGTATGTGTCAGCTTTCCATTTTCATTGTCGCACTAGACACACAATAACGGTCTCACACACACACACACACACATATCCAGAACACATTCATTTACACCAAGCTGGCAGCCTTTGATATCCAGACGCTTCCATATCCATGAAGCGTATGATATCAGATGACAACTCCATTCTGCATGGAAACATGGTGAAATAAAATAATAAACGGTTACAAAGCGTTCACTCGACCGCTGTGTTTCAAAATAAATGATAATGTTTGCAATGCAGAGCAGTGGTTGCTGTTCTGTTTAAATATGTATATTTGTATGGAGACATTTCTAGAACGTTTCATGCTCATCTACAGACCCCAAGAAGTTTCTTCTGTAGGTTAATAAAGTTAATCCTCAATTCACACTTTCAAGTATTTTATGAACATTAAACTTTTGGGAAAATACAGAAGCTCCATCAGCTCCATTCACTACAATCTTGGCTCATGTTTAAATGTGTAAATCGAGTGAGAGATCATGCTGGAAATTTGGGTTGATGTCTGTAAAGGATGGCCTGAAATTTCACACATGGCACGTCTTCACATAGAGATTTTTTTTTTTTTTTTTACACTTGCTGTGATTTTGGGAGCTAAAGGTCTGACTTTGGCTGAAAAGATTTGCCAAGGGCTTGAGAGCAAGCCATAGGAAGCCCACATAAAAGCCAAACTTTCATCACTTTCCAGGGCACTTAAAGGAAAAAGTCATTACAGTGGCATCAGTCTACAGAGTGAAGCACATGATGTAATGATCCTGAGTATTCCTTTTTGAATTACTTTTTTTTTTTTTTTTTAAGATTGCCCTTTGCAATGTTGGCTTAAAAAGCAAACTGCTTCTAAGATAGTTACGGTTTTAGCTTGGCTTGTAACAGCTTTGAAACATAACCAACTTGATCAGAAACACCCACAAAATAATGAGGATTATGTACAAAACTGGCGCCCCACCCTTAAACATGACCCTTAACAGTTTCTCCAAAATTTCTTAGAGTTGGTTGGAATTGTTAGGGCCAAAGCTGCTGTGACTTTTTAAAGATTTGCATACTTGTTTCTGCAGAAAATTTCAATTGGCACAATTTCAGGTTCAATTTCAGAATGATCATTTTCGGTGATAGCTGTACGAAGATGAATTTGCATTGTGATGACCTCACATGATGCTCTTTGGGCTAAATCTACAGAAAATCAGGGTTGATTTTGAAAAATACATATGCTCACATTAAATGCTCACATATATACAGACATATATACACAATATATATATATTTATACAGCATTTGATAAAGGATTCAATTTGTAGCCGTCTAGCCATCTTCAAACTATCTTGCCCTGTGACATCATCAAAACAAATACGAGCTTTTATACTTCTTGTAGTTAATGGAGTAGAACAAAAGTGACTGAAGTGAGAACTCATAATTCCTCACCATCATCATCTTTCTGTTAGTATTAACTGTAGATGTAAACATTGTGTCTTTCAGTGGAATTTCACCAGCAAAATAAAACTCTTTAAATACATTTTGTTCTCTTTTTGTTTTGGTCAGATAGCAACATGTGGAATCCTTAGACGTAGTTGAGTAGCATTCAAAAGAGAAACAGAAATCAGTTGAGGAAAGCCTGTAGGTTTCATAGCTATAAATAATTGACCATGTGAACATTTGACCATGTGAAGGGTTTTATATTCTTCCAAGTAAATAAAAAACCTGGATATTATATAACATCCATGCTGTAGTTTTTTAATCCCTCAGCCAAAGGAAGAGGAACACAACAGCATTTCAGTAAGATGCTTAAAGAAGGTTTGCAGCCAAACCACCACTTATTTGTCCTGTCAACTTCTTATGCACTGTATATTCATGCCAGGTATGTGTAGGTGTTCCTGTTCAGGCTCAATATATTCATGTATGTATCTGTATTTTGGATTTCCACAAACATCTATGCAAACTACAAGCATAAAGTAACACAACACAAATGTATTAGACAGTGTTAAACATTTATGGTCTTGAATACTGATTGTGTTTTTTTCACCTCAAGCAAAACTTTTTCCAACTTTTTAAAAATTTTCCTCCACCCTCCCCTATGTCTAATCTCATCCAAATGCCCTGTGAACCTTTCTGCTTGTAAGAAAATCTAAATGAATCATGTGCTCATATTTGTATTTCTTTAGAATACATTATCTGTTTCATATTTATATAAAGTTGGAAGAAAGGGAATTTGATTAGACATAATGTCAAAGGTTTGTGCGGAGCCAAGAAATCACAGTCGCATTGCTGCTCCAGGTTGCCTGTCCCCGCTGCCTGGGTTCAATTCTGATCATTTTCTTTGTGTTTGAAATAGCCTGAGGCTACCGTACAAATGTGCCATGTCACAAGTCTGTCTGTGCCCCTATGAGTCATACTCCAGCCTAAAGGCAGCAGGAGACCTGCTGGTGCATGTCTGCCAGAGAGAACCTCCAACCGCACACTGGCTCAGCCATGTGAACATCGCTACCCAGAGAACGTTGTTGGCTAAGTTTCATGGATCGAAGGTATGTTTTATTAAAACAGCAACCAGTCGATGATTCCGCGTTCGTTAATGCTCAGTCGGCATGTTAATGCTGTCACTGGAATCTTCTGCTGAGAGAAGGATTGTGTTTTTGCAGGAGCAGCCTCAGGCAATGGAGGTTTTAATGTAGAGACGTCTGACCGATTGGTGCTGCTTTTCTCTGATCAGCAATACCATAAAAGCAGATGTGTTGGCATCTCTCTCTCTCGCTCTCTCTCTCTCTCTCTCTCTCTCTCTCTCATTCTCTCTCTCACCTTTACCTCTGCTCTCTCTCTTCACTGCTCATTTACATGCATAGAAATAAAAGTGCAGAAACAAGCAATAACAAACCACCAAGTGCAGATGAGTTTAACAAGTCGAGTGTTAGATTAGTAGAATCAAAATGACATTAAACAACTTATTTAAACATGATTTGTACATGATTCGTTTAGTATCAAGCCCCTATTATTCATCTTCTTTGACCTTTCGACATGTTTCATGTTTCATGTTATCCGCAATAAGCTTGTCCATGAGCAGACCATTTAAAATTAAGCTAGTTACCATATATGGTCATTTAGGGGCGTGTCTTTACACAAAGGAGTGCAGCTGTGGTCAAGCAATTTAGAGCTTGTGGCATTTATTATTGATTTCTCATCCATTGTGTACAGCTGTGCAGTTCTTAAGCACAACTGTTCTCAGTATGCTTTGATAATTTAGACTGCTGAGAAGAAACTCTGATCATTAGTGATACGATTTGTTCTTTTCTGAGGCTTAAACTTTCTAAGCCGTCACTGAAACTGGAGTCTTTTCCTCTTTTCCTTTTCATCAGGATCTTGGACTAGATTCATAGACTATCAAAAAAATGAAAGGGATTCTCTTAAAATTCACACAAATGAGCTGGTAAAGATACTGCTACTGCTAATCAGCCTCCTCGGCCTAAATATTTTATATTTTTATATTTTTATACAAATAGTTGTTATATTTTCTTTAAGTATTTGGATGACAAATTCCCAAAGCCTAGTGACAATTCTTTTTGTATTATTCATCCTAATTAACACTGTGGGGTTTTTTTTAGCTTGTGAATGCCTGTTTGCACATCATACTAACTAATACATACCTATTATTATTATTATTGTTATTATTATTATTTTATACTTTCAGTCCCTTCATGATTCGAGAGAAGCTACGAGGGGAGAGAGAAAGAAATAGACGAGAACTGAATCCAGTGCTGTGGTTCATATAATTGCTTTTTTTTAAATGTTTTTTTCTTTTGTATCAAAGCAGTCTTATCAAAGGAATCAATTTGTAAAGAAAAGGCTTCTGTCCTTATTGTTTAGCATATATAAAAGCAAAGCAGGTAGAACATTAAAGGAGAGTACGGAGATGGAGAGTAATGGCGATGCATAACTATTAGTTCAGGCATCATTATGAGGCTTCGTGGATTTTCTACATGCTTCTCTGAATATTTGTGAAATTACTATATATATATAACATTCTATTTTTACACATTTCATTTATCTAATATTGAGACATGATTCATATACTTAAACGTATAATTTTGACAAATGATTAATTTATTTAAACATATGGGTTTGCCACATGATTCATTTTATACATATGATTTTGCCACAAGAGTCACTTATTTATACATATGATTTTGACATAATTCCTTTATATTAACATATGATTCTGACACATAATTGATTTATTTTCGCAACAGAATTTTATACATGATTCAGTTATTTACACAGATGGGGGATTCTTGTCTTTAATGACTTGAAGGAGGCTACAAAGAGAAACAGAAATAGATGAGAACTGAATCTAGTGTCGGGATTCATATAATTGCTTTTTTTTTTTAATCATCGATTATTTTCAGTTTAATCAAAGGAATCATATTTATAAAGCAGAGGCATCCATCCATATTGTTCAGTGCATATATAATAACAAAGCAGGTAAAACATTAAAGGACAGTACGGAGTTGGAGAGTAATGGTGATGCATAACTATTAGTTCAGGGATCATTATGGGGCTTCTCAGATTTTATGCAATGCTTCTCTGAATATTTGTAAAAATGTGAGAAGATATTGGTTTTGTCAGCATACGCCAATACTTACTTTCTGCTTCGCCATTAGGATTCAGAGGTACTGCAAAGACCAGTTAGGCAGATCTTCAATAATCCTGATGACCACAATCAAAATGTGACTGTACAGTATGCAGGATTTTCAGTCACAAGTGTGGGTAGGCATGAGTGTACAAGACGCTTTTTTTCGATTTATATGTCTTTGCTTGCGATAATTAAAAGAAGCCGAGCGAGGAAACGACACGCTTGCACTTTCTCTGAGCATCAATATGTACAATATCATCTGAAGTATCTGAATCCATTCATCACCAATTTGGCAAATGAGTCGTACACATGCTAAGAAAGATGAGGAACATACCAATAGTGCAACATGCAGAAACAAGATTTTTCATTTACATTTATGGCATTTGACAGAGGTCCTGTCAGTGAATACATCCTGATGCTGGTTAAATAGGTCACAGAGTACCATCAGTCTAAAAACTCTGCTGGGAAGGTAATATAGCAAGAAAATGTCATTTGAAGACAGTCAGTAACTCAGCTGTTCAGAGGAAGTTCATCCCACCAACTTGGTGCCAGAACAGAAGAGTCTTGATGAAAGATTGCAAGATCAGTCGAGCTGTGCTAGAAGATCAGAGGAAGTGTGGTACAATGCAGGGTTTGTTAAGTGCTTTGAGAAAACAGGCCTGTTTTTGGCTTTATATAGGCAGGCATCATTGTTTTAAATCTGATTGTGATAAATCTGGGCAGCTCCAGAAAGCTAGTGGAGGGAGAGTAGTAATAGAGTGGTGTGGGAGAACTTAGAAAGGTTGAAAACAAGCCATTCAGCTGCATTGCAGAGGTGGAATGGTGCTCAGAAGCAGAGCTGTCAGGAGCGAGGTGCAGTAGTCCAGTCTGAAAATGACAAGCAACTGAACAAACACCTGAGTGGCCTGTGTGGAAAGAAGTGGACAAGTCCTTTGGATATTGTAAAGGAGAAATCACGAGAAAGATTAGCAGCATGAGAGGAAAATGAGAGTAGTGACCAGAAATTAGATCAACAAGGTGTCCAGAGAATAACAAGATCCTGACATGGGGCTTGATCACCTGGGATGAACCACAATAATGTTTATTTTACTTTTTTTTTTTTACTAGTGTGACAAAGCAATCTTTAAACAGAGTCAAAAAGTCAGAAAATACTACTTTTTGTCACAGACATACATGTCTTGGGGCGAGATTCCCTGATCTCATCTCTGTTAACCTAATGTGTTTGCTGATAGAGGAATTATTCACCTTTCAGGACGTCTTGGTGCCTGCAAATCCAGTTGTTAGTCTTTTGCTTGGTTTTGAATGTTAGTCAAAGAGAAAGCAGTCATTTGAAAGAGAACGAGTCAAATGATGTACTGCTATTTATTATGCTGAACAATGAGTATTATTAGAGGACAGAAAAAAATCAGTGAGTGAAAGGGTTACTGTCTGTAATATTGAGTTGTTCAGGAAGAATGGACACAAAATAATGGCATGAGGGGTTTAATGAAGATCTGCAACTGTGATGAAAGACAATATGAATTGTGTGCTGAGAGGAAGTAGTATTATTTTCTTTATTTCATTTCTTTGTTGTATGAAAGTCAGGTGACTAGTGACCTCATTTCAACTCATGTTTTTCAGATGGAGACCCACCTGTCTTGAACCTTTTTTAGCACATAAATGTAAAAAAAAAATGATCATGTAAAATATGTGTCAATACTGGAACTGGAGACTGACTCAAATTCCCAGACTGCTCTGGACTACAGCACTGCCTACACACTCAGTTCTTCCCAGGGAATGATTGCACTCACCTCTAAACACACTCAATACAAACACTCCACTGGTGCGAAGTATTGCTCAGAGTATTCATAACTGAACTGAGGGCATGAAGCCTTTATTATCGCCACCAGGGGCATTGCTAGGATTTGAAAACATCAGGGGCTGAGCCCGAAACATCAGGGGCTAAGTAGGGAGAAGAGATAAGCAAGAATAACATGTTTTGTAAGGGCATTTTTAAGTAATATTGTTTAATAATAAACACAAATTAACACAAATAGTATGAAACATTAGAAAATTTCATTCAATCTTTTTTTCTGACACCTCCCATCATTTCAGAGTCTTGCAGAGTTCATTAAATTAATTACATTTTCTCTCTCACACAGGTATTCCATACAATATTACCTCTTTTACAGCTTGTGTGTGAAGCAGTGCTGTGTAGATCCTTTTATTATTATTATTTTACAATAATCTATATTATACTTGCACCTTTTATTTCATTCCTCATTTATGCTGGCACTATGTGTTATTTTTTTTATGTGTTATATTTTTTACAGCCTCTCTTCTCTTCTTGTTCTCTCATCTCTTATTCTCTCATTTGTCTTGCTGCTTGTATCTTGTCTACTTCATGCTCTTGGTGGCATTTCTATTCTATTTCTTTGAGGGTGGAATCATCAGAGAGTATCTCTGAGTCTTGAGTTGAGCAAAGCGGTCAATCACCATACTAGTATTTATAGTGCTGAGAATTCCTTTTTCAATAGACAGAACCGCCAAATGATGGAGTCTTTTCTGGTCCATTGTTCACTTAAGCCATGTATGTATTTTAACTTAAATACTGCATTAGTTGAATAATAGAAAGTCATGATGTTCAGACTGTAATGTCTTAGCGCTTTAACAGTTTATATTTTATTTAGATCTATCTTTAGGCTTTTTTAATTTAAGGCTTTTGTATGTCTGTAACGCCCAGACACCCCCGTCCTGTGTGGGGCTCGAATCCAGACCTCCATGGTGCTGTCTGCACTGGCACGCCGTGGAGATAGGCCCATACGCAGGATTCAATTAAGCGCTGCTTTATTAACATAAACACGAGACTGGGGGGAAACTAATGTGAACACTAGACATGACACTAATCAAAGGAAACATGAAACAATAGCCGACAAAGACAGGTACAAAAGGATCCCTATTTATAGGGCACAACATTAGGGCTAATGGAGAACAGGTGATACAGTGGGAACGAGAACAATAGGATAGGCGTGGCACAAGATACACACAATAAAGCAGGCTCCATAGAGTCACCTGCCAGCCCCTTCTCCAGGCCTGGCAGGTAACTGTCCAGCAGTTCCTGACATAGTCCCCCCTCTAAGGCACGGCTCCCGAAGCACCTCCAACATAGCCGGCAGGTGTAGTCCTAGAGGGGAGATGCGAGACATGGCATAGTTCTTAACTGCAGTCCACAACAGTACCCCAGATCCTGAGGATACAGTGACATCCAACACGCACATGAGACGGGAAGGAAGCATCTTCCACCTGAGATGCCAAGCGACATCCTCCACGGAAACTCCATCGTGGAGCAGCGTCCCCAGCTGGCGAGGTGCTGAAAGCCACGCTTCCAGTGGGTCCGATAAAAAGGGAGTGCCCCCCATAACATGAAGTCAAGCGGCGTCCTCCATGGAAACTCCATCACGGAGCGGCATCCTTGACCGGAACAAAGATGGAGGCACCTCCCTGGGGAAATGGGGAAGGAGGGCCACCTGCTCAAACTTCCTCTGAGGCAGGTGTTCTGTCGGATGTCATCCGCTGGGGTCCTCGCTCGTGGACTGCAGTACCTGATTGTGAACAGGAACTTACTGGGAATCCCACTGGGTCTTCAGGAATGGTTGGCTATTCTGTAACGTCCGGACGCCCCCACCCTGTGAGGGGCTCGAACCCGGACCTCCATGGTGCTGTGTGCGCCGGCATGCCGTAGAGATAGACCTATACTCAGGATTCAATTAAGCGCTGCTTTATTAACATAAACACGAGACTGGGGTGAAACTAATGTGAACACTAGACATGACACTAATCAAAGGAAACATGAAACAATAGCTGACAAAGACAGGTACAAAAGGATCCCTATTTATAGGGCACAACATTAGGGCTAATGGAGAACAGGTGATACGGCGGGAATGAGAACAATGAGATAGGTGTGGCACAAGATACACACAATAAAGCAGGTTCCATAGAGTCACCTGCCAGCCCCTTCTCCAGGCCTGGCAGGTAACTGTCCAGCAGTTCCTGACAATGTCTTAGGTATGGAATAATATTCAAAAGGGTCCTTATGTCAGGTGTTTTCATAATCACATAAAGACAGTGGGCCTTTGACACAACATACATTTGTTAGCCTACTTTTATCAACTGTGTTAACATAAAAATTAAAAGTTATCTGAATAATAACATTGTTGTGTTTTCTGAGGGTTTTTTTTTTTTGCTGTTGTGCTCAAGGGCTGTAAGGTGTTTTAGTCACATGGTGTGACAGCGGTGCTGCGCAGACCGATAGGTGTATGACGTTAATGTATCATGAGAGCGGTTCTAGAGCATATTCGAGCGCACACTCTCACAGCATTTTGGCGTGTGTGTGTGTGTGTGTGTGTATGCAGAGAGAGATGTCAGTCAAAATCACATACAGTAAACAGCAACAGTGCTCAACTAAAATTACTTAATTCCTCTACACTCTGGTGGCAAAGCATTCAGGGGTAGATTAAAATCATTTGGGGCTCGAGCCCCGAATGAATAGCCCTAGCAACACCCTAATCGCCACACATACATTACAGCACAGTGGAATCCTTTTCTTCGCATATCCCAGCTGAGGAATTTGGGGTCAGAGTGCAGGGGCAGCTATGATACAACACCCCTGGAGCAGAGAGGTTTAATGGCCTTACTCAATTGAACCCCAATCCTCTGATCAACAACCCACAGCCTTAACCACTTAAGCGACCACTGCCCCGTGTATGGCACACGTGCCAAGCCTTAATCTTTGTTTATGATATTCTTGGCAAAGGGACTTAGTGGTGAGCACACCTCCATTAGTGGGGGTTCAAATCCTGCCTCCACCCCATGTGTGTGGATTTTGCATGTTCTCCCAGTGCTTCAGGGTTTCCACCAGGTTCACCGGTCTCCAGTCCAAAGACCTCCAGTGTACCTACATTGACTTATCTCTAAATTGTCTATGGTGTGTGTGTGTGTGTGTGTGTGAGACTCCTGGGTGTCCCCTGCCTTGTACCCTGAATTCCCTTGGGAGAGTTGTTTTAGGTGCCTGTGGCTCTGTGTAGGATAAATGGTCCAGATACTGGATGGATGGATAGATGGACTCATGTTCATTGTAGTAACAATTAGTTATAAACCAGGGAAAAGGGTACCAATAATTCCTAAGGTATAGAATAATATTAATGTTCAGAAGCCTAATATTCTATTACAGTCATGTGTACTGTGGTATACTGTACCATCATGCCCCGCACTATCTTCTTAATGTTACAAAAAAATAAATAAATAAACATGCACACATTCACAGGCGACAGTATTTAAACACTTCTCACAGGCAAAGCGAGAGACGGTGAGAATGTGCTATTAGATTGATAAAACTGTCTTTTATTTTTCCAGTGTGTAAAATCTCAAGAGTCTCTGTCTCTTTCTTTTTCTCTCACTCTCTTTCTCTTTCTCTCTCTCACTCTCTCTCTCTTTCAAAACATATCACCCAAGGTCAAGAGCCATCAACGATTCATCTCACACACAAGGCTTGAATATTCTTTTAATCAACAGCACAGGAAGCCGATTCAGGCTTCAATCTGTGATCGTGTTCTCTGGGGTACTGGAGAAAATGACCACGTTGTTAAAGCCAATTCTCTAGTCCTTTAAAAAGCAAGGAATGATGTGTTCTGAGATGTTGTGAAAGATTGTCAGGACTCACTGGAGTTGTAAGTAACTCAAGCTGAAACAGGTATAAATACTGGAAAGGATATAAGTTGAGGAACACAAGCTGAAGTGCTGTGATAGGAAAATATCATCAATGAGTAATAATGATTTTCCAATAACAGCAGTGTTTTATTGCTCTTGTACCACATCATTAGCAAAAAAATACCATAATAATGTAATTTTCATTTTTATGTTATGCATATGTTATCATTATGCTATATTGGCTGTAAACAGTCCTGATTCACCAACCTGCTGCTTTCGCCTTTAAAGTTAATGAGTGTAAACTCTTTTATCATGTAGTAGAAAATGTAATTGTTACAAAATGCTTACACTGGAGACTACTTCCATAAATTGTCAAAAAAAAAAACCTTCACCGTGTCAATGATTATCGATTTCTATCGATCTATCCCTGGACATTTCAGAACAAAATCAAACACACACTCACACACTACAGATGCCCAGGCGCCTCTTTGGACTGGAGGAGGAAAAGCCTGAGGAGACTTCTGAAGCACAGGGTTTATATTTGTTAAATAACATGTTTTTTGTTATTAGACTTAAATCATGTGGCACATCTGTCATCCTTCATCCATCATCCAAGTGCATATTGCATCACATATTAGTACTTCATACTTCCAGTATATTCTTTCAAGACTTAAAAGTATGTTCTGACATAATGCTCATCAGCAATGATGTCAAATAATGAGAATGTACTGGATGTGTACATGTGAATTTTGTACTGGTAATATTGTAATTATTCCCCCTGTATAATTAGTAATAAACAATGAGAAAATACAGAGGTTCCAGGAATTAGAACAGAAATTTCATGAAGTCACCTTTAAAGTGTTCATTATTTTGTTCATGATAATTAAGCGCAGGCCATTTTTGGTGAGGATAGTGGAGCAATAAGAGTAATCATTTCATCATGGCTCTTTTATTGGAGTTTTATGGAGTATTATTATTAAAGCTTGATTACAAATGCTTACAAGGAAGTAATGGCAATTTCCACAGAACTCTAAGCACATTCAAAAGGTTAATGAATATGCCATTTATTGTGATTTCATACAAATAAAAGGTGCATTAGAGTTTAATTTCTGTAACTGGGTGCGTGTTGGGAATGAGATCGTGTAGGATGAAGCAAAAAATAAAGTCAGGAAATTGGAAGCTTTTTACAACTTAAAATTTAATATTTTAACTAGTATGCTCATTGCACATGTTTCTTGTCACTCTAAAATAATCCTTTTGTTATCACTATTTGAAGGAATTTAGAACTATTTGAAAGAATATAGTACAGGTCATTAAGAATGGCATGAGGCTTTAAGGACTTCATTTTAACTCACAGTTTCAGAGCTTTTTCTCTTTTTATCTTTGAAAATAATAATAATCACTATCAGATCTACACATTGTGACAGGTTACATAACATGATCTGCAGAAAATCCACGAATATTTGCGTCTATAAATCTGTCTCACTTTCTTTTGACATGTTGAACTGTTGAGATGGAGCTACTTTGCCTTCTTTGACTGTCCGTCTCTACATGTAATGACCTGTAATCACTTGGACATGCTGACAGAGATTCATTGCGCATGGACCAGCCTGGCACTTGCTCCCTTTAGTCACAAATACAGACAGGAAAAAAACAGACAAATGGCAGCCAGATGGTGCACACAGCATCCGTCCTCCCAGCATCCCAGCCCCTTCCTCCCTCTTTAGATCCCAATGTCCCAATGTTTCAGTGTCACTGTTTTCCCCCTGCAATATCTTTATCCTTGACCATTTCTTCTTGTCAGTTTCTTTCACGTTCTGCTGTCATTTTTATAGCTGTTCTGAGTGACAGCTGAGGAAAAAAAAATGCGACAGGCTACAGACAGCATTAAGACTTGTCCCTAAGTGGTACACTGTGTGGATTTAGTCTTAGATTTAGATGGATGTGCATAAAATGTGACAAGGGACACGAAAAACACAGCAGCATTTGAGCGGCAACCTGATGAGGAGTGAAGAGGCCAAAGCGTTCTGTCCACACCTCATGACTCACACCTCATGTCACACCTCAAACCTGCCACATCACACCTCATGTTACCCCACACATCACCCCTCACACATCACACCTCATGTTACCCCACACATCACCCCTCACACATCACACCTCATGTTACCCCACACATCACCCCTCACACATCACACCTCATGTTACCCCACACATCACCCCTCACACATCACACCTCATGTTACCCCACACATCACCCCTCACACATCACACCTCATGTTACCCCACACATCACCCCTCACACATCACACCTCATGTTACCCCACACATCACCCCTCACACATCACACCTCATGTTACCCCACACATCACCCCTCACACATCACACCTCATGTTACCCCACACATCACCCCTCACACATCACACCTCATGTTACCCCACACATCTCCGCTCACACATCACACCTCATGTCACACCTCAAACCTGCCACATCACACCTCATGTTACCCCACACATCACCCCTCACACATCACACCTCATGTTACCCCACACATCACCCCTCACACATCACACCTCATGTTACCCCACACATCACCCCTCACACATCACACCTCATGTTACCCCACACATCACCCCTCACACATCACACCTCATGTTACCCCACACATCACCCCTCACACATCACACCTCATGTTACCCCACACATCACCCCTCACACATCACACCTCATGTTACCCCACACATCACCCCTCACACATCACACCTCATGTTACCCCACACATCACCCCTCACACATCACACCTCATGTTACCCCACACATCTCCGCTCACACATCACACCTCATGTCACACCTCAAACCTGCCACATCACACCTCATGTTACCCCACACATCACCCCTCACACATCACACCTCATGTTACCCCACACATCTCCGCTCACACATCACACCTCATGTCACACCTCAAACCTGCCACATCACACCTCATGTTACCCCACACATCACCCCTCACACATCACACCTCATGTTACCCCACACATCACCCCTCACACATCACACCTCATGTTACCCCACACATCACCCCTCACACATCACACCTCATGTTACCCCACACATCACCCCTCACACATCACCCCTCACACATCACACCTCATGTTACCCCACACATCACCCCTCACACATCACACCTCATGTCACACCTCAAACCTGCCACATCACACCTCATGTTACCCCACACATCACCCCTCACACATCACACCTCATGTTACCCCACACATCACCCCTCACACATCACACCTCATGTTACCCCACACATCACCCCTCACACATCACACCTCATGTTACCCCACACATCACCCCTCACACATCACACCTCATGTTACCCCACACATCTCCGCTCACACATCACACCTCATGTCACACCTCAAACCTGCCACATCACACCTCATGTTACCCCACACATCACCCCTCACACATCACACCTCATGTTACCCCACACATCACCCCTCACACATCACACCTCATGTTACCCCACACATCACCCCTCACACATCACACCTCATGTTACCCCACACATCACCCCTCACACATCACACCTCATGTTACCCCACACATCACCCCTCACACATCACACCTCATGTTACCCCACACATCACCCCTCACACATCACACCTCATGTTACCCCACACATCACCCCTCACACATCACACCTCATGTTACCCCACACATCTCCGCTCACACATCACACCTCATGTCACACCTCAAACCTGCCACATCACACCTCATGTTACCCCACACATCACCCCTCACACATCACACCTCATGTTACCCCACACATCACCCCTCACACATCACACCTCATGTTACCCCACACATCACCCCTCACACATCACACCTCATGTTACCCCACACATCACCCCTCACACATCACACCTCATGTTACCCCACACATCACCCCTCACACATCACCCCTCACACATCACACCTCATGTTACCCCACACATCACCCCTCACACATCACACCTCATGTCACACCTCAAACCTGCCACATCACACCTCATGTTACCCCACACATCACCCCTCACACATCACACCTCATGTTACCCCACACATCACCCCTCACACATCACACCTCATGTTACCCCACACATCACCCCTCACACATCACACCTCATGTTACCCCACACATCACCCCTCACACATCACACCTCATGTTACCCCACACATCTCCGCTCACACATCACACCTCATGTCACACCTCAAACCTGCCACATCACACCTCATGTTACCCCACACATCACCCCTCACACATCACACCTCATGTTACCCCACACATCACCCCTCACACATCACACCTCATGTTACCCCACACATCACCCCTCACACATCACACCTCATGTTACCCCACACATCACCCCTCACACATCACACCTAATGTTACCCCACACATCACCCCTCACACATCACCCCTCACACATCACACCTCATGTTACCCCACACATCACCCCTCACACATCACACCTCATGTCACACCTCAAACCTGCCACATCACACCTCATGTTACCCCACACATCACCCCTCACACATCACACCTCATGTTACCCCACACATCTCCGCTCACACGTCATACCTCCCACATCACCCCTCACACCTCACACCTTACGCCTCACACATCACACCTTACGCCTCACACTTCACACCTTATCCCTCACACATCACACCTTACGCCTCACACATCACACCTCACACTTCACACCTTATGCCTCACACATCACACCTTACGTCTCACACTTCACACCTTACGCCTCACACATAACACCTTATGCCTCACACTTCACACCTTACACATCACACCTTACGCCTCACACATCACACCTCACACATCACACCTTACGCCTCACACATCACACCTTACGCCTCACACATCACACCTCACACTTCACACCTTATGCCTCACACATCACACCTTACGCCTCACACTTCACACCTTACACATCATACCTTACGCCTCACACATCACACCTCACACATCACACCTTACGCCTCACACATCACACCTCACACTTCACACCTTACGCCTCACACATCACACCTTATGCCTCACACATCACACCTTACGCCTCACACTTCACACCTTACGCCTCACACATCACACCTTACACTTCACACCTTACGCCTCACACATCACACCTCACACTTCACACCTTACGCCTCACACATCACACCTCACACTTCACACCTTACGCCTCACACATCACACCTCACACTTCACACCTTACGCCTCACACATCACACCTTATGCCTCACACATCACACCTTACGCCTCACACTTCACACCTTACGCCTCACACATCACACCTTATGCCTCACACTTCACACCTTACACCTCACACATCACACCTTATGCCTCACACTTCACACCTTACGCCTCACACATCACACCTTATGCCTCACACTTCACACCTTACGCCTCACACATCACACATCACCCCTCACACCTCACACCTTATGCCTCACACATCACACCTTACACATCACACCTCACACTTCACACCTTACGCCTCACACATCACACCTTACGCCTCACATTTCACACCTTACGCCTCACACATCACACCTCACACTTCACACCTTATGCCTCACACATCACACCTTACGCCTCACACTTCACACCTTATGCCTCACACTTCACACCTTACACATCACACCTTACGCCTCACACATCACACCTAACACATCACACCTTACGCCTCACACATCACACCTCACACTTCACACCTTACGCCTCACACATCACACCTTACGCCTCACACTTCACACCTTACGCCTCACACATCACACCTTACACATCACACCTTACGCCTCACACATCACACCTTACGCCTCACACATCACACCTCACACTTCACACCTTACGCCTCACACATCACACCTCACACCTTACGCCTCACACATCACACCTCACACTTCACACCTTACGCCTCACACATCACACCTCACACTTCACACCTTACGCCTCACACATCACACCTTATGCCTCACACATCACACCTTACGCCTCACACTTCACACCTTACGCCTCACACATCACACCTTATGCCTCACACTTCACACCTTACACATCACACCTTATGCCTCACACTTCACACCTTACGCCTCACACATCACACCTTATGCCTCACACTTCACACCTTACGCCTCACACATCACACCTTATGCCTCACACATCACACCTCACACTTCACACCTTACGCCTCACACATCACACCTTATGCCTCACACTTCACACCTTACACATCACACCTTACGCCTCACACATCACACCTTATGCCTCACACTTCACACCTTACACCTCACACATCACACCTTATGCCTCACACTTCACACCTTACGCCTCACACATCACACCTTATGCCTCACACTTCACACCTTACGCCTCACACATCACACCTTATGCCTCACACATCACACCTCACACTTCACACCTTACGCCTCACACATCACACCTTATGCCTCACACTTCACACCTTACACATCACACCTTACGCCTCACACATCACACCTAACACATCACACCTTACGCCTCACACATCACACCTCACACTTCACACCTTACGCCTCACACATCACACCTTATGCCTCACACTTCACACCTTACACATCACACCTTACGCCTCACACATCACACCTAACACATCACACCTTACGCCTCACACATCACACCTCACACTTCACACCTTACGCCTCACACATCACGCCTCACACTTCACACCTTACGCCTCACACATCACACCTTACGCCTCACACTTCACACCTTATGCCTCACACATCACACCTTACGCCTCACACTTCACACCTTACGCCTCACACATCACACCTTATGCCTCACACTTCACACCTTACGCCTCACACATCACACCTCACACTTCACACCTTATGCCTCACACATCACACCTTACGCCTCACACTTCACACCTTACGCCTCACACATCACACCTTATGCCTCACACTTCACACCTTACGCCTCACACATCACACCTCACACTTCACACCTTACGCCTCACACATCACACCTCACACTTCACACTTCACACCTTACGCCTCACACATCACACCTTACGCCTCACACATCACACCTTATGCCTCACACTTCACACCTTACGCCTCACACATCACACATCACCCCTCACACCTCACACCTTATGCCTCACACATCACACCTTACACATCACACCTCACACTTCACACCTTACGCCTCACACATCACACCTTACGCCTCACACATCACACCTCACACTTCACACCTTATACCTCACACATCACACCTTACGCCTCACACTTCACACCTTATGCCTCACACTTCACACCTTACACATCACACCTTACGCCTCACACATCACACCTAACACATCACACCTTACGCCTCACACATCACACCTCACACTTCACACCTTACGCCTCACACATCACACCTTATGCCTCACACTTCACACCTTACACATCACACCTTACGCCTCACACATCACACCTAACACATCACACCTTACGCCTCACACATCACACCTTACGCCTCACACATCACACCTCACACTTCACACCTTATGCCTCACACATCACACCTTACGCCTCACACTTCACACCTTACGCCTCACACATCACACCTTATGCCTCACACTTCACACCTTACACATCACACCTTACGCCTCACACATCACACCTAACACATCACACCTTACGCCTCACACATCACACCTCACACTTCACACCTTACGCCTCACACATCACACCTTACACATCACACATCACACCTCACACTTCACACCTTACGCCTCACACATCACACCTTACGCCTCACACTTCACACCTTACGCCTCACACTTCACACCTTACGCCTCACACTTCACACCTTATGCCTCACACTTCACACCTTACGCCTCACACATCACACCTTACGCCTCACACATCACACCTCACACTTCACACATCACACCTTATGCCTCACACATCACACCTTACGCCTCACACATCACACCTTACGCTTCACACTTCACACCTTACGCCTCACACATCACACCTTACGCCTCACACATCACACCTTACGCCTCACACATCACACCTTACGCCTCACACATCACCCCTCACACCTTATGCCTCACACATCACACCTTACGCCTCACACATCACACCTCACACCTTACGCCTCACACCTTACGCCTCACACATCACACCTCACACATCACACCTTACGCCTCACACATCACACCTCACACTTCACACCTTACGCCTCACACTTCACACCTTACGCCTCACACATCACACCTTACGCCTCACACATCACACCTTACGCCTCACACTTCACACCTTACGCCTCACACTTCACACCTTACGCCTCACACATCACACCTCACACTTCACACATCACACCTCACACCTTACGCCTCACACATCACACCTCACACTTCACACCTTACGCCTCACACATCACACCTTACGCCTCACACTTCACACTTTACGCCTCACACATCACACCTTACGCCTCACACTTCACACTTTACGCCTCACACATCACACCTTACGCCTCACACTTCACACCTTACGCCTCACACTTCACACCTTACGCCTCACACTTCACACCTTACGCCTCACACATCACACCTTACGCCTCACACTTCACACCTTACGCCTCACACATCACACCTTACGCCTCACACTTCACACCTTACGCCTCACATCTGAACATCATCTACGACTAATAAAGCATGCAACAATAAAAAAGATACAAACGTTCATTTCTATATGGAAGGATTCTCCAGGTTTTAGTAGTAAGTGAGTTTTCCGTCTTCAACATAATTGAACATTCTGATTTCTTCTCATGTCAAACTTTGTGGCTTTTTTTTGCAATATTAACTTAAAAAGGGTTGAGAGGTGAAAATGAAAGTCATACTAAAAATAAACTCATCATGCAGGTGCCCCACAATATGAAGTGTAAATATGAATGGATTAAAAAAACATTTGTATATGAAAAATTGTACCCATTGACTATAAAACTCATTAGACATGCAGTTATTGGACAATATTCAATACTTTGTCTATCTGTCTTTCTTTCTTTCTTTCTTTCTTTCTTTTTTTCTTTTTAAACAACACACCTTGAAGTGTTTTATTTCTTACATAGTTCCTGAAGAACAAACAAAAAAAGCTAAGTACTGCAGAAGTCATAAAGGAAGGACAAAAAAATAATTACACTGCTAAAATATCAATTTAAAAATTGTAAAAAATAAAATAAAATAAAATAAAAAAATAAAAAAAACTGGAATTTGAAAATAAAAAAAAATTGAAATTGAAAGGTTTTTTTTAAGTTTTTAATTTGAACTTTTTTTAGATTGTAATTTAAATCAAATTGATAAACTATGTCTTATTAGAAGATAATTAAACCTAATATAAGATCATTAAAATTTTTCCTAGACATCTTAGCATTATTGGCAGATTTTTTTTCTTCATTTTAAGCATTCACATCTAGACAAAACCATAATTACCTGTCAACTGAATAAGAAATTTTAGGTTAAAAACCCTAGATATAGGCATAATAATCTTGGTTTATTGAAATAAATATTGAAATATGGTTTATTGTAATCTTATGCTATGAAACAGCAGATCAATCGGATATATTCGTATTTTTCAAATGTTCAGACACATGGCATAAAAGCACTTGAGATGAAATGAGTTCTCATCAAAGTGCAAAATGTGTGCCAAGGAACTTTTATAAGATGTTTCAAATGCCGTCTTATGGAATAGAAAAAGATGGCTGAATAAATGAGGGTAAAAAGGTAACTCCAGCACACACACACACACACACACAGAAAATTGCTAATCAAAATGGTCCTTAGGGCAGCTTCACACTGGAAATCACACTGGAGCTGATTTCTCAAACATTCCAGAAAGTTCTCTTTGCTAGCTTGCTACCATGTGCTTTTCATACGTATATACTTTTTAAATACTGAAGTATTTTTCGGAGCTGATCTCACTTCCAAACACAAACATACCACCTTGGTATAAACCCCACCCCCAACAATGATTGACAGGTTTCTATGAATTGCGATTCCATTTGAGTTTAGTAAGCTCCTTTTTTGTGTACTGTAGTTTCTATTGTTCTATAGTTAACATTGTTTCTTTTCCATTTGAAAATTGACGGATCTTGTACGTTCTTGTAAAAATAATTTACTACATGACTGGCATTTTTATTTGTGTTATGATACAATTCATTTGTCCGCAGATAGGAAATGCAATTACTAATATAAATAAAATGTGCAATTCCTTTTTGAAAATGGTCCGGAAAATACTTCCATATTTAATGCTTACAGGAACTGGTAAGAAAATGACATTAGTCATCAATCATCAACAATTCTTCAAAAACAGGAAAGTTCAAAAAGTGGAAAGTTTGATAAGCTTCAAAGAAATTCTAATAAAAATCAGTGGAAACACTAATGGAAACTAGACTGAGCCATTAGAGCTGAAGAGGTGTCGTTTTGTATTCTTGATTCTGAATGGTCACTTAATTACCACGGCGCATAATTCTGGAATCTGATTGGTCAGAAGGTTTTATTGCATTATTTTTTGTAACAGAAATTCTTTTGTTCTATAGTTAACATTGTTTCTATGGTAACAGTTACTTCAAAATAGTAGTATTTGTAATAATAATGATTTAACAACATAAAATAACATAACATAACAACATAAACATTTATATATATTCAGCTCTCCAAAGTTCTTTGAAAGTTATAGGAATATTATTATATTATTAGAAAGTTATGTGTTGAAGCAACCCAAACTTTCTCCATGCTTCCCCTTCAGCTTTCAAACTCTTCATGCAACACTTCACTGGCCTCAGGCTGGAGGCCCTCAAAAACCGGAACATCGTCAAGAAGCGTGTCCACATTTAGCTGAGCAAAGCAACTAACCCTTTACCTGACGAGCGCCGCTGCCAGTCAAAAGTTCTCCAACACCTGGAGTTTCATCTGTTTATTAGAGTCTATTGTTGTCTAAGAAAATGGCACCGTAACAACTAAATTAGCCAGAAAGTTAAACTTCTTTAGAATAAAGTTTATAAAGTGATGACACTCAGATGTTGATGCGCTGAAGGGGAAAAAAAGCTTGTTAGTTTAAATTTGTACACCAGTTCCACGTGAATGGATTGAGGGCAATGTGAATTGATCATAAATTTTGAATGAAAAATACTGAATTCTACTACTGAGTTTAGGATCAAGCTCAGGTTACTGCAGTGTCTAAGTTACTGCTGTACTATTTTACCAATCATGGTTTAATTGGGACAATTTTATGCTCTAGATACTATTCCCATCAGTACTACCATCCACAAATGATTTTGTTTTTTGTTAATACTATGTGAATTGTTCATGTTCATTCTACTTAATTCAGTCTAGTAATTAGATTCTTGTTTAGTTCCCTGGTGCGCTAGAAACTAAGATCTGTCTGGTTTTATTTGCAGCCAGGGAACACACGCAGAAGCTGAGTTTTGAACAATCCAGTGCATCTCTCAGAACTGGTCCCAAGATCAGACAAAACAGAAGGGTTGTGTCATGGCATCTGAGCCAACCCAATTTAATCAATCAATAGTTTTCAGCAAAAAAAGCCCAAACAGCAAGTGTACAAAAACATAAATAAACCTTGAAATCCTAGAGGGATTGATATGTACAAATTTAGGTCCAAATCTATCATTCCATAAACTGTTTACTAGATACCAAGACTGTTTACTAGATGCCAGACACCAGAAAATCCAAATCACAAAGTCATCCGGAAAGAAATAACTAAAATGACAGAAGGTCATGAGAATGCTACTATAAAAGAAGTAGACAATATTTGATCAAGATTTGGTCTGGGAAAAGGTACAGAAAAACTAATCCAAGAACTGAATAATTCTTCAGATGTACAGCAGATTCAGCTAAAATGTGGAAGAAAGAGAGAAAAAAAGCTAAGTGCCAAGATAGAAACAGGCTGTCAATGACATTTTAGAGTTTTGAATTTTGTTTTTCCTTTTTAAAAATGTCAGACGTTCATTAAAATTTTTCTAATTAACATGAGCTGTCGTTGACAACCCATTTCCTTCTTATTTGCCTAATTGTATTAGCTAAAGATTTTGACTCTGGAACAGAAATCTGATGGCTAATTACCCTCGTTAGCAAGCTATTCATGCGGTGCGAAATCTGCATATTCCAAAAAAAAAAAGAAAAAAAAACGGATGAAAAATCCAGTATTGTTAGTGTTATGATGAAGAGATGAGATAAATATTAGTTTATATCATGCATCAGGATTAACACCGGTGTCTCTTTCTTCTATCCAATATAATTGAAAAATCATTTTATTCATAATAGGTGCATCACTCGAGAAAGGTGCACTATGACTAGGAAATGCAACAAGCATCCATTTGTGAGCGATGTTTAACTCATCCGGATGTGTCATCTGTCTGAACATAATGACAGTCATTTCAATTTATTTCCCATTCTGATGAGGGCCTTTCCACCATAAATTGGCAACATGTGATAAAGAGCTTAATAATAATTATTCCATCAGAGACACTAGACAGGGGAACGCATTGGCTGTCGGTTGTTTGGCTCTGAATTATTCTGCATTATGAGCCTGACAATGAGCACATGTTGTGGTAGTTCAGTATCCTAGGACTATTGCTGCGTTTTGCAAAGAGGACGTGTGAGGTCGTGTTATAAAAGTTGACATTTTCAGCATTTAGGGTTCCAACAATGGACAATACTTCCAGCCAGTTAGGTGACTAAAATACTGGTTATTATTAGTTAATATTTTTTAAAACAATTTTTACCAATTCATTTTTTTATTGAATTATTTAATATATTTAAAATAGTATGTTATCAAAATAGAAACATTAAATATTATAAATAGTTAATAAAATGTTGTAAATATAAATGTATATTTTTAATTATTATTATTATTTTTTTTTTTTTTACAAAATAAAAATTATTAGATTTCTGGGTAACAAAATAATCATAACACAATCAATGCAGCCTTTATTCTTAGCATGTAGTTATCTTTAACTGATACATGCATAACATATGTTCAACAAGTTTGGCTAATTAGCTCCTAACTTGTTAATTCAAGATGTTTCTGTTTTTTTGTGACGTTTGTCAGAATTGTCAGAACTGATCCTGGAAATAATTGCCTGCTTTTCACCAAACAAAACAAGAAAATATACAAATTAGAAATTTGTCTTGGATCAGGACTTCCATACTCAGCAGCCTGCATTTTTCCAGGATTACCTTTTCCGTCCTTCAAGTTTTCTTTTATGTCATTGTCAGCAGTCTTGTCTTTTTTTTTCTTTTTTTGATGTTACCTTCTCAGTTCTCGATGTACTTGAAAATTAAATGTGGCATCTCCTGGAGGAAGCAGCTGTAAGCTTGAGTGCATTACTGAGACGGAGCTGCATGCACAAAATCTCTCTGCTTTCTCGTTCCCATCAACCATCTTCTCCATCAACCTTTTTAAAAATCTACCTTTAAAAATCCCACCATTTTGTTTTTAAGATAGAAATGTTCCAAGTAGCTACATGTCAATAACATGTTCATGTGTTTTAACAGTATTCTGCATATTAAAAATACAAAAGAAAAACTCATACAATTCTCTCACAAATACATTGAATTCATGACTAACATCCAGATTATCGGCAGCATTTATATTTCTGGGATAAAATCACAAATGTTGTTTAAATATGCAATAATATGTACACTACTGCAAGCTTTTGCTTCTTTAGAGCAATTTTTCATGCAGTATTTGTGTGCCATTTGCACAGCATGAAAGTGCTTCTCTTTTTTTTCACTCTGACGCTAAAACGCTTTCACTGACAAATTAATCCGTTTTCTTTTCATATCCCCAAAGCCCAATATTAAAAAAAAATGTTTATTCAGTCTGTCAAAAAAAGCAAAGTGCTTATTGAATTGTATTTTCTTGCATTAATTTCCTCCTCGCTAATATGGCCTGTATGTCCCCTTTTTGACTGTAGTACATCCAGAACAGAACACAAAAAACTTGCACTCCATTTACTTCAAGGTTAATGCTGTAAATTTTTGGTCTGCAGAGATTGTACTGTTATTATTTGAATGATTAATGTTGACAAGTTTGGCAGTCGGATATGACTACATAAGAATCTGAAAGCCAGTGCGATCGGCTAGGAAAGAAACTGTAATAAAATGAAGGCTTCTTTGGTTAAGTAATAATAAATATTTCTGTGGTCCCCACGAGAATTTTCTGACTCTGATTTTTTTTCATACTGAGAAGAGACCAGTGGGCATTTGGCTAAAATTCAGACAACTGAAACACTGGTTTCAAAAATTCAACATAAGAGTAAACTGATGTCTGGCAAAATTAGGAGTAGATGTGATTTAATTAGGTTAGAATTTCATACTGTAGCAGGTGTGGCTTCCTGAATGTGTTATACATACATAAAAATAATACGTAATAAACATTTTTAAAAGTGGGCAGGATAACATGATGTGTTTTTTTCTACAGCTATCATTTATATGGCACCTAAATCCTTAACCCCTATCTATAAAACGTGATATAAATACTCTGAATCATTGTTTCCATTTTCCACTGGTTACTTCTTGGTTATTTTTTGCTCTGCTACTCTTTCACGGCATGCAGAAGCTTTGATCTATGTTCTTTTTCCTCTAATCCACGTTTGATAAACAGTTTTAATGAGTATGAGATGTATGGATAATGAAATCCAGAAAATATCCATATAATCAGATAAAACCTGATAAATGGCAATAAAACCTGGTGGAACCGAATGAAACTAAAATGAAAATCAATAAAACCACACAGACCCAAATAGAACTATAAATATAATGAAAATGTAATAAAATGAAAATAAGATAGAAAATAAAATGGAATAAATCCCAGTGAAACCCCCAAAAATCCAATGAAATAAAAATAATATCCAACTATACCCCATAAAAACTGTAGAACCCAATAAAACCCAATGAAACTCAGTAAAGCACCATAAAACCCAATAGAATTCAATAAAATACAATTAAAGAAAAGAAACCCCCCAAAACTCAATAAAATGACATAAATCCTAATTAAACTCAATGGAATCCAGTAAAACCCAATGACACTCAATAAAACACCCTGTTAGTAAAGTACATGATGTATGTAGAATACACAGACTTTGACATGATGTTAATGTAATAAAAATCCAGTGACCCCATAAAACCCAATGAAATCCAGAAAAACTCAATGTAACCCACCAGAACACCATGAAAAACAAGGAAACCCAACTGAACACAATAAAACCCAAAGAAAAGATTATTCACAAACGTATCTAAACATGAGCTTTTTTCATTTAAAAAAAAAAAACCCTCAAGAATGCAGAACAATATTTATTTTCATACCTTTCATCTAGTCACAATCCAGTGGCTGATGTTGAAATCCATAACACTATATAATAAGAACTTTATAGCACAGAAGTATTAATCTGCATCAATCTTTTATGAAGCAATGCAGGAGAATGGCTTTCTTTCAGAACTTGTGAGGTTACGTTTGAGGTTTTATTTGAGCACAGCTATGAATGATGGGCAACTGATTTTTTCATGCAAACCTTGCAAGTTATTATTGTTTTATTAAGCCCCAAAATCATGACACTATGAAAGTTGTTTTATCTATATGTATAATTTCTCTAAAATAACCGTATAATAAATGGGAAACCGCTGGACAGCTAAAGACTGGAAAAAGACCGTTTTTTGTTTTTTTTTTTTATTTTCAGCTATCTATTCTGGAGGAGTCTGTGTCCATGATCATGAACCTCAGATTCTTGCTCTTTCCTAACAGCATTGGAACACAATGTGATCTTCTGCTGTTGTAACACATTCCCCACATGTTTTGATGCATTGTGCATCTCATCATGCTGAGATGCTTTTCTGCTCACCACAGGTGTATAGAGTGATTATTTGAGTTACTATATGCTTCCTGGAAGCTTATACCTGTTTCTGGCCATTCTCCTCTGATCTCTCATATCCATGAGGCATTTCTACACACAGAACTGTTGCTTATTTTTAAAATGTCTTTTGTTTTTCACACCATTCTCGGTAAACTCTAGAGACTGTTCAGACTGAAATACTCAAATCAGCCTATCTGGTAACTGTAATGGTTTAAATCTTAGAGAGCAGACCTCTTCTTTCTTGGTGTGAACATTTAATTAAGCTCTTGACCTAAATCTTAGGATTTAGGATACTTGGATTGCACAGCTGCCACGTGATTGGCTGATTAAATAATCTCATAAACCAGCAGGTGTTCATAATAAAGTGGATGGTGGTACAGTAAAAGTAAAAGTGGACATAAAGTGGACTTTTTATAGGATTTAAAATTGAAATGTGTGAATGTGCTGTTTGGAAAGACAAAATAAAAAAAAAAACTGTAAACAAGAATGAATGATTATTCACCTTTTTCATATGAAGATGATACAGTAAACTTCACAACAACATATTATTGCATTTCTAATGAACATATTGTGAAGCCCCAATGTTTAGATTTAAGATGAAGATTTATGGATCTTAAACAATAAAACCTGATCAGAATTATTCTTATATATAATTATTCTTATATATATAGACGGTTGAAACACTTTTTGTATTTTCTTCAGTTTCTCAGTGACCATTTTTAGTAGAAAGCCAAAATTTTAATATATTACACTTAAATCTGTCAGCTACTCACCCACATTGTTGTAACATCCATACATGTAATAATATATGAACAATGTAAACTTTAACAGACAAAGTAAAATGTTGCAACTGACCCCCTAACAGGGGACGGTTGCAACAGTCCACAGGGACAGTTGCAACATTCATTAAAATGTAATTAAAAAATACATTATAATACATCATACTGCAATTTCTTTATTTTATTTGTGAACAGACAGAGTTAAATTGGTTAAACTGATAAAGACAAAGAGTAATAAAATTAACAGAGGTCGTAGGGTGAGGTCATAGGTTCTCAGGTGAGAAATCGATACGGGAAGGTGTCTCTTGGGCAGTTCCAGGAGGTGCGGGCAGCACAGTTGGCAGTGGTTAAGCAACAGCAGCTGGAGACAGGATCTGCAGGAGGTGTAGGCAGAGCAGATGGAACTGGTGGAGCTGCAGTGGATGGAGGAGGATGGTCTGTCACCAAAGATGGTGCAAAGTCAACATCTTGAAAGACCTCCTGATTAAATGGCCAAATGCCAGTGCACCTAAAACCTGACTGCACATTTGCTGGTGTTGCTGCCAAAGGGAGGGCCAACCTAACAATCCCAGGAATGTCATAAATTGACATTGTCTGCCCTGGGTGGCTCTTCAACCATGAGGCACAGAAAGAGTTCACAGCTAATTTTAGAGGACCATAAGCAGTACGATCCAGTGGCTGAAGTTTGTGAGAGCAGTGAGGTGGAAAGGAAAGCAAGACAATTCCATTGTCTCTACAGAAATTTATTCCTGTCAGAGACAAAAGGGATGAGTGGTTGTCCAGTATAAGCAGGACTTTAGCGTCCACTGAGGACTGTGGTGTTGGAAATGCTTCAGAAACACGATAAAGTCTTCTACCAGCATCCACCCAGATGCACTGGCTGTTCCAATCCATCCAGGTGGGCCATCACGGATAAAATGTTCTTTGAAATGGACACAAGGGAATACAAAGTGAGGTGGGATCATATTCCCCACTGACTGCACAAGCAAGGGTCACAAGTGTCCCTCTTTCTGCTGATGTGGATGACCCAAACTGTCTACCGCCATGCCTGGCAACAATATTTTCTGGGTTTTGGACAGTTGTAACCCCTGTTTCATCCATGTTCCACACATCCTTTGCATGAAATTTGTTGCAACAGCAAGGTGGGATGGTTACAAAACCTTGTTGCAACTGTCCCTACTCTGACAGCCATGACAAAACTTGCTATGCTAGCTAGACACAACAGCTTTGACACTTGCTAGCTATGCCTATTAGAAGCTAAGAAAACACTGATTTAAATCATATGAATGAATAATGCTTCACAAAAACAGTTTAAACAGTATGAGAAAAATTCTGAGCATTAAAAAAAAATACTTTTTTACTTTGAATTTTGCTTTTTCTAGAAGGAATGGTCACACATGGCTGATTTCTTGCAGATGGGGGGAGGGGCTCACTGAGCATGTACAGTATGAGTATTGTCACTCTAGCTCATTCCTGATTGGAGAAATAAGCCTTGTTGCAACTGCCCCATGTTGCAACCGTCCCCACTCTCCCCTACTTTTTAAAATAATTTCTTCTTCTTCTTTGTATTATTATTATTATTATTATTATTATTATTATTGTTATTATTATTATTATTATTATTATTATTATTATTTCAGCTGATATATTTGTAGTAATAATAGTAGATCTGTGGGACAACCCCTGTGGCTTTACTAGGTATCTCTTACTGTTGAGGATTCAGATTCAAAGTCTTCTGAGCTCTCACAGACTCAGTACTAGTTTAGTTTGACATCTTTCTCTGTGTGTGTTGAAAAAAGGGGGATTTCAGGATTTCTTTAGATGCATGCTGTGTAGGTATGCCATTGTGTTGATTATTCCACTGCGATTAGAAATAATTCAGTGTCGAGCATTTTTTCAGGCTGAGCATGCATGATTACTTGTGCCTCTGTTTTATTTAAAGTCCATTTTACAGATTCTACATGACTGACATCTGCTTTAAAAAGAAAAGAGCCAGCAAACATGGAGGCATCCAGGTTGATTCAATTTTGTCAATAAACAGCATACGTTCTTAAATTTACAGCTTGTGTACTGTAAAGTAATTATACTCAGTGGATAATTTTTATTTAAAGGTGCCTCCTGACACTGTGTCAAGATAATATCTCTAACAGTTAGGTGGAGTTTTTTTCCATCTAAATTTGAATAATTTCTACTCCATAAGTCCTCTTCTTCTGCTTGATATAACCAAGTTATAAAAATTATAAACACACAACATTCGGCTCATGCTGTTCTAGGAGCATGGTCACGAATACATCTGGTGTTTTTTCTTTTCTTTTCTTTTAATTTTTTTATATAAACAATGTATTGACAAGCCACTGAAACGAATAAAAATTTTGTAGAAATTGCAGTGTGGCTTATTCTCCATCCAGTTTTAGTGTTTATTCTGGTTTTACTGTTTATGTTTTTTGCAGGGCATAGCGTCATTATTTCACATCACACTGTAAAAGTATCCGGCTGTGCTGAGCACTTGCTGATTTCATACTGAAATGAAGTCATAAATTCAGGGTTCAATATAAATTGCCTCTGGACAATAACACAGTTTTCAACACAGGGTTTTCCCAGCTTCTTAATACTCATAAATATTTATTTTTTTATCATTTTCTTCAATATTTTACCAGGTCATATGTACAAGTAAGAAATTAATGTTAAAAAAATTAAAAAATTAAAAATGTATTTTAAAAAATTTGGGGGGAAAGGTCCTTCAAGTGATTGAGAACTCACTTGTGAGAGTGTATGAAAAAAAAAAATTATGTGTTTATATATCATTTATAGAAGGAATCTCCAGTATTATTGCTTTTAAACAATAGTACTGTATTGTTATTATTATTATTATTATTATTATTATTATTATTATTATTATTATTATTATTATTATTATTATTATTATGGTTGTTGTAGTTAAAGCAAGTTGTTAACTTGCTTTGCATTACATATGGATTAAGGTTTTTTTTTTAATTAAGAGCTTTTTATTTTAGAGTTCGTTAGAGTTATTCTCATGATCACAGACTTCTGAAGCTTTCCATGATGTGAAAAGCTGTGTGAAATTTACCCAATGTTTCAAAGTCATTACAAAATGCTGTGCATGTTCTTGATCTACATCCAAATTGAGATTGCAGCTTCAGCCAAAGCAGTGCCATGTGTTGTTTACAGCACGCGCACACACACACACACACACACAGCAGGGTGAGATTTCTTGTTTTTGTTGCAGAACGTTTATTTTTCACCTTCCGTGATTCTTTGTAAATTGCCTACTTGATGCTAATAATCGTACCTTTCTATATGATTTATTGTATGAAATTTAAACCCATCACCGTCTTTCATTCCAATTCCAACTGTGTTTTCAAGTGTAATTAAAGAAACTGTCAATTGTATAGCAGTACACAATAAAACGCTGTTCCGTTTTCATAATCTACTAACAATTATATTTGAACACAATCTTGTTGAGTCCACAGCAGGGTGACATTTCATGCTTTCAGGGATCTTCAGCCTCCTGTGTGTTATAAATCTGGCTTTGTGCGTTGAGACAGTGGGAGACTGCGGATGCTGCTGCTGCTGCTGACAGGGACCAGTTTAAATTGGCTGTTAGAAAAACATGTATGCTCTACAGGCAGCAGGCTCAGAGACGGCTGGCCATCAGAGCTGAGAGGGTCAGCGGGGTTCACTTTCACCAGAGACCAGGCCCTGAAATGTGGCTGCATCATTACCTGTGACCGCACACACACACACACACTGAGGCTTGGAGGGGTTTACTCTATGCCTGGTGTGCCACCTATAAGAAGAATAACTAGTTCAAATTCAGTGAAAACAGCACCGCTGGCATAAAAGACGTAGGAGGTAGAAATCCCTCTTACTGAAATTTTTGTCATTCGATACTTTTTTTCTGAATGTTATTTTTCTCTCTTCCATCTTTTAGGTGGTGTTCATAGGAATAGATTTTCTTATTATTCTTTCTAAACTTATTGCCACCTGAATATAAGATTCTGTTAAGTATCTAGACGATTGAACTCAGAACGTACGTGGCTGCCTCTGCCAAGAGGTTACTACATGATCATCCATAAAAAGATTGATAACAAGATAATTACTACAAGCATACACCGAAATTTGAAATGGCTTCAGAAACAAAGCACTTTTTATGCAGTGGCATACAATCTCAGTCTGCAGATCAGAGGTCACAACACAGGCAAACATGGCATGTCCATAATTGAAGCACAAGAGAAACAAATCAGGGCCAAACCCAGGAAATGTGGAAAACAAAGCTCAGACAGTAAACAATACAAAAATGCAGAAAAGATACTGAGATACAGCAAACACTCATTAGCGTAAACACATAACAGGTGGACACAGTCAGGTAACAAGGCAATGCCTGGACAGGGCTGGAGACAGGACTAGAGCAAAGGCACATGGCAAAAACAAACAGAATAAGAATGCAGCACTCATAATGTTGGGAAGCAAACCACATGCTGAGACAAAGAATTTGTGACAATAAACTGTAGTCCCCTCACCAGCCACGTTTTCCTTTTTTTTTAAAAAAAAAAAAAAGAAGAAGAAGAAAATGCAGCTTGTCATGCTACCCCAAACACCAGACTTTCCTATGTCCAGTTCTGACACTGGAGACTCCTTCCATAAATGTACAGTCTGCTTACAGAAAACCTCACCGGACTTTTTTTCAACAAATGTCATGCATCCAAGTGCCTTGTTACTATAGAAACAATAACGTATTAGATCCTATTAGAAATGACCAGTAGTGTGGTATAACAGTTTTAAAGCACAAAAGCAGGTGAATCTTACACAATGTAAAACATCAGCATATGAATGAGGCATTTTGGGAAACAAAAAAAAGGAAATATTGCATCTGGAAATAAACGCTATGTTCCTCTGTGCAGATGCTTGAGCTTGAAAAATCAGCCTCCTGCACCTTCTGGCATTTCTGTGGCATTACAGAAGCACTCCTTTCCGAGAACTGACATGCTTTGTATTTGTTTTGCTCACTATTTTGAAACAAAATTGAAAAGGGAATTAATTCCCCCCATTGCGCCTGAACTTACGATCTTCATTCCGAAACCCTCCCAAAGGCCAATATAGATGCAGGGACGTGACTGGGTTTATAAACATGTGTGTTTTGTTCTTAGCCTGATTTTATTCTTTTCATAGAAGATATATAAGAACTTTTAGTATTTTGCAAAAAGTATTTTCTAGTTCCCATTTTTATAATTAACTAGGAGAATACAAGTCTAACAAATTTAGATACATAGATGAAATTAAATCCAATAAAACACAGAAAAACTCTGCAACTCTGTGTGTTTATATGGAGTGAACTGAGTAAAACAAAGGTCTTTTTATAATTGAGGCAGTATAAAAAAAAGTGCTGAAAACTTTAATGTGTTTCTTGACACTTTATTCAGCAATGCTGGCTGAAGCAGGATGAAAATAGAAACAGAAGAAAATATCAGCCAATATGGAGCGAATGAGAAATATACACACTGTGTTCTCACTTGACATGACTGTCCCTGATAAACCGTCTGAGTCTACAGTCTGTGCTGGAAAGAAATCAGACTCTTCATCATACCATGTGTATTCCATGTATTTTGTTTTTTACTTAAGACCACTGGTGGTGCTCTTGCGCCTGTTTCCACCAAAATCCAAAATAATTTTAAGATGTGTGTTAGGATAGATTCTAATAAACTAGTCAGGATTCCTCGTGTTATGCTCCGGTGTTGACCAAGTTCTTTCCCACGTGTGTTTACAGGTGTCTTTGTTTTAATTCATGTCTGGTCTCCACCGCTTTTTTGTTATTGCTTATGTCCTGATTATTCTCACGTGTTTTATTTTCCCCTTTTGATTAGATCCTGTATTTAAACCCTTGTGTGTCATGTCTTCAATCTGAAGTGTCAGTGTTTTAGCTTTGTTTCCTGTTTTATGCTATTAGCGCTTGTCTTTTGACCTCAGATCCTGTTCTTTGTTTTCTTCCTAGCTAGGTCCTGTTCTCTCCCTAGCCTGTTAATGTTCGTTTGCTGATCTCCTGACCTCTGACTGCTCATTGGATTTCGATTTAGCCTTGGTGTTTTGGATTGTTTGCCCTTTCGAGTGTGTTTAATAAAACCTACTCTACCTGCGCTTGCATCCGCCTCTATGTTTCAACCCCCCACATGACAAACTAACCTCTTTATGTTTCGTCACAAAAGGTGACACATATCTATTTATATATAATTAAATATTTAAAATATAATATATATATATATATATATATATATATATATTATTATTATATATCAGTGGTGGGCCGTCAGGGCCAGCAAGGCCTTCTCTTCTGGCATAAAGAGAAGTGATCTGAATCACTGACTTGCATTTTAATATATTTAATATATTTTTCCATGAATGTGTATTAAATTATTCCCAATAGTCTATTCTCTACATTTCATAGCTTTTCTCTTGGTTGCACTGCTTCCAGTAGTGTATATTTATGATAAGAGTATTTATTCAATCAAATTTCAGCCAGTGGCCTGACTCTTGCCAGGGTGAAAGAAATCTGCCTTAGCTTAATTTTTTCCCATAGCTTAAAATAAGTGGCAAAGAAATTGTTACATTAACCAATCAGATTTCGAGATAGCATCACTGGGGCCATCTAGCAGGCATACGATTACTTCAGCAATTTCCCGTCCTTTGATTGGATAATTGGAGTAGTCAGAGGCAGCGAACTTCACAAACTAAATAAAATATTGCAGTTTGCTGCATACGTCATCAAGAATGTCTTTTTTGAGAAAAGTAACCATAATAAAATTGACTATTCCTTGTGAGGTGTGAAATACTGTAGACTAATTTCTTTTTTACTTTGCTATTTAACAGTTGATTAGTATCTATTGCCATGGCGTAATAATGAGGGTATAGAGGTGAATTAATTCAGGAAGGACACCAGTGAAGGTCTAGGTGTGAAATGCACGGCCCGCCACTGATAAATATTAAATAATCATTTAAATTATTGAATATTATTATTGAGCCCAAATATGTATATCTTTCTTTAAACTTTTTCTTACCTACACTTGGATATGATGATTTATTACAATGTTACATAACAAAAGCTAAAACACATTAACCCAGAATTCTTAATATATTTTCTGAAATATTTTGTGTCAGGCTTAACGTCAGCTTTTCGTATCCACTCAGTAGCCACTTTAGCAGGTAAACATGCCATGTCTGTGCACTTTAGATAATTAAGTCTTGAAGTGGAAAAAATAAGTGCTGTTTCTTTCTTGGCATGTTTGTGGTTGTTTTACTAGATCTAGGATTCCATTAAGTAATTCATAAACTCTGCCTCATGATTAAGACACTGAAGGATATTAAATGTTAGGAACATACCATGTAGTATTACTTTTAAAAAAAAAAAAAATTAAGAACACAAAATGTTAAATTACTGAACATCATGAAAATGTTTAAACATAGTAACATGTACAAAATTTTGTAGGTAGTTTTGGCTTACAATGCCACAAGTGAAGCAGTGGACTGTTATAAAAAAAAGATTCCGGACTTCAAGTCCCAGAACCACACCTCCTACACACACACACACACACACACACACTGTTTAAAAAAAAAAAATCACACAAACTTTGTGACCTAATGCCTTTCCTGATCTAGCCTTCTGTCTTGTTTATTGCTATCCTAAAAAAATTAAAAGTTATAATACTTGTGAGTATCAGCCCATTTCTAGTACTGCTTTGCACCAATACAATCTCTAACACCGATGTAGTGGTGTGTCTACTCATTTTTTTCACATACAGGGTAAAGGGCAGCTGACAAATTGTGCATATCAGCAGATGGGCTACAAAATAATAGCTGGAAATAGAACACCCTGGATTGCTCATTTTATTTTTCATTAGTATGATTATCCTCGATCATCATCCGCAGTGAACCAGGAATAAAAATTATACTCTGACCTGCAGGTGATGAGCATTATGCAAATCATAAAAGCCATCAGTGGTCATGAGGCCCGGATTAGAAAAACACATCTGTAGAAGCTTTGAAGAATATTAGTTTAAAGAAACTGTGATATAAAAGATAATTCAGTGAATAAATGGATTGATAGGAAGGTGGATGTCTTGGGCTTAATGTGCTTTTTGTTCATATTGTCATTCCACCTTCCTGTTTAGAAACAGCATGTACTTTAATTATAGTTCTTGACTCAAATCCAAGGTTTAGTACTTTTTTGAGTGTAATTAAAGTGATAACAGGAACCACCATGATTCTTGGACAGGGCACAACATTACACGTAACTATTAATGATGTAAAAACTGGATACATGTAGGGAACGGGAATATTAAAAATAATGCTCTGCTGTCCAACCTGTTTAAATGTTCCAGCAGAGCGACATATGAGACACTGCTGAGAGGCTGGAATCTAGATGATGTGTATAGTGTGTGTGTGTGTGTGTGTGTGCATGTGTGTGTGTGTGTGTGTGAGAGAGAGAGAGAGAGAGAGAGAGATGCAATAAATAAACTGAATATCCCCCATCATCTTGGAATCTGTCACAATTTCTTTCTTTCCAGTTAGATTGTGTAGATATATTGGGAGCTAAATTATTATGCTATTATTACGTACTTAATTATGTGCAATGTTTAATATAAAAGTATAATAGTGTATGAAGTATTTATTTAAAAAAAAATTGCACCATATAAATATCACATCTATGGTTCTATGGCAAAGAATTAGCTATAACAACATACAGTTGCTATAATACTGTCTTCACGCATTATATTATACATAAAGGGAAATTTCCAGCTATTCCTTTCATCTTAATAACCATTTGAATAAAGACATAAGGACTTGAAAGCAGTGTCTATATTTTTTTTATGTGTATTAGTTTGTAGTTTCAGCTACAGAAGACCAACAGACTAATTTCACCCATCATAGTAAATAATGGTACAAGATGATGATATTTTAGCAACATCTCTAAATTATTTCAATTGCTTGTGTCTGTAAGGCCATGCTTGTATCCTAAAATGTGAATCAAGTTTTCTTCTTTGGACCAGTGGATGAAGATTGATGGCTCAGTGGAAAAGGTAGGTAAGTAAGGACATCCAGGATTCCCCACATTCACTAAGAGATATTGTCATTTTTACTTCCACCTCACTTAATGAATCGTGAACTGCCATGATTCAGCCCATTCAGCAAACTTTAATGCATTGCCTTCACTTTTTCCTTGGCTGACTTTGTACCTTGGATTAAGTTTTGGATGTGGTGGCTATTTTACATGCATCAGTCTATCACTTTACCTGCAGTGCAGTTTGGTCAGTTTGAGAATAGTATATTATCGTACTTGTATTGATCATTATTAAGGTTTAATCTTCATGTTTGCAGATGCTTATCCAAGTTTTGTCAAGTTTCATGAACCTCCAAGATTTACCCTTTAAATCTAATCTTTGCTAAGAGAGAAGGGACTTGTTCCTTCACCAGAGACTGGGGATGACGTCTTAAAACCATGAAGCAATAACGATTTAAAATGGTTAAGGGTTTAATGTCTCCCATGACCTACCCCAGTTTCACTTACTCTTATATTGCATTACATCATCTAGTAGATGTTCAGATTTCCTTTTCATCAGTCCATTGTGTCTTCCATGGTTTATTCCACTCTCGGAAGGGAAATGTTTTCTTGATGGTAGGAAGTTCAAATGATCTACTTACAATTAAATGACACACAATGAAACTCATTTCTAGCTTTAAATACTCGAGGCTCAAACTGGTTATGTGGTTATCTTGCCCAGTTCTCATGGTGGAAAATGAAGAATCTCCCAGTTAGTCATAGAAGGTTTGTCATGTTGGTACTGGTTATCTGAAAATAGCTTGCCATTGCTAGCAAGAGATCAAGAGAGTCTTTCTCTCTTCATTGCCTTGAATACTTCCAGGATTACTTCCAATCTGAGATCTGAATTTCTTGCTCAAATTGTTGAGAGTGTATTGCTTTGTCAGCTTTATTCCACAAATGTAGATTATGATTATTGTTAGTATTTTTGATGGTTTCTTGTTTACCCATAATCTACCTTTATTGTTTGCAGATTCAGGAATTTCTTTGAGTGACCCTTGGAGACATCTGCCCTGCTTGGGGCAAAGGATGTGAAATCTTCTAAGCTTTTGTCCATAATCCTGGCTGCTTTTCATTTAGGCTAAACAGTCTAAAGTTAGTTCTTTTTGTCCCAGCTTTACTGTGATGTCGACTGCTCACAAATCCACTAGGCCTGCCTAAAGCCAGGTGTTTGTACTTATATGCCTTGGCAGGAGATTCCTCTGGGGGATTTGGCTTTTCTTTCCACCTTTCCTGGTTTTATCTTTCCAGACATCAGGCATTGTGCTTCGCCCAATCCTGAAGTCAGATTGGGATTTAATAATGGTACTTGTGATCTTCCTTTTCCAGTTTTCAAGTACTTTCCCAATCTTTCCATCTTTATGTTCAGCTTCAGGCTATAATCCCAGACTCCCAGATATTTCCCAGACATTTTTTTTATAACTGATACACCAGAATCAACTAATTTTATCCATTTTGGTGACACCTACATGTTATCAATAAAACATAACAGTTTAATTCAATCCACACTTGGGAGATGTATATTATTAAGAAGAAGAAGAAGAAGAAGAAGAAGAAGAAGAAGAAGAAGAAGAAAAAGAAGAAGAAGAAACAAAAGTAAAAGAAGAAAAGGAGAATGTAGACCTGTAAGTATTCAAATGGATGACACCCTGCATGGATTTTGTTCTAATATTGATTTCACGTTATCTGGATTAGTCTGTTTCTTTCAATAACGGTTTGCTTGTTCAATCTGATTAAGCAAGAGGAGATAACAAAAAACAAGAAGCCACTGCAGGAAAAACAAATGTGTTTGAAAATATAAGATGCAAAAACATCCCATATTAAAATCTCAAAAATGCTCCAGAAATGCTTCGATAAATGTATGGTAATTTTGAATTTTTTCCGTTTTAATATAATTGTAAAACGTCATTTCTATTGTCTATTCGTGGTAATTTTCAACCCAGTTTCATCCGTGTGCATCAATTATTTATGCCACTAAATTAGCCATGGTTTGTTAAATCTTAATAGGGGTCTGCACTTGCAAAAAAAAAATGTTATAGAAAAAAAAAAAGTTGACTTCAAAGCCAAATCTGAGCCATTCTTCACAGGCCTTAGGGGCAGATCTTATATATTGCCTACTGTTGTCTGTAATTAACCTTATCCAAGTGACCGAGACCCTTGGTTGTGCTATTTTTAACAATGTTCAAGCAAGCTGACGCCTGAACCCAATCATTCTTTACAGGCAAAAATAGTTTGGTTCAGGGATTTTACAATGCTCCACAAAAATGACTGCTGTACATGCATTATGTGGAAAATTTGCATTTAAATATTACACACCCAGGGAGACATCAGAGCCCAGGGCTTGTTTTGGTGTAAATAGTGTTATCGTTTGTAGTTTAGCTTTTGTGCCAAGTCAAATTTTCAACTTTTGGTCAGTTAATTTGACCAAGTGTGTGTGCTTCAGTCTGGAAGTTTGACTTCTAAATTACACAAACTTCAAAGTCATAGATGTTCGAGTTATTTCAGATGCTAATGAGCTGCATTTTTAAATACCTGCATCATTATTTCAATATTAGAATAGTAAGACTTCATTTCTATGCTTTAAAGATGGTGTGAGAGAGTGGGCTCAAAAAAAAAAGAACAAACTTTTCAGGTGATTTCTTCACTGCAGACGCACTTATCCTAGATTGCACATTTCAAGTCCCTGTTTAATGACTTTGACTATTTCCATGCACTTATCTAAGTGTTACATAATAAAAAGAAAGCTCAATATAGCCACCTGACACCAGACCCATATGAACTCTATGTCCATAATTTCCATTACAGTGATAATGTGCATGACATTTGGCCTTCGTATATGTAAGGAGAATACCAAAGGAGTAAAAATAACTCAGAATTCTTACTGCAATTGCACCCTCATATGTTCCACATTTCTACTGCCTGTTATTAAATAACCTGACATGACACATTGCCTCTACTTGCTAGTTAACTTGTAATAGTATACTAACACTTACTTAAGGTGGTTATTAATCAGATATGAATTTATAAGACCCACTTTGTAGTTAAGGTTAGATCCTCATTAGTGTGTGATTAGTACATCATTAGTACATCATATGACAAACATATGTCAAAAAAAATATGACATAAAAAAAGCAAACGTAGCTAGCAAGCTTTTACCTCTTTTGGCAGACTGAATAACTTCTTCTTATCTTCTTATCCTGATCTTTGCTGGCAGACAGCCAAGGGACGGTTAGACAATAGACAAAATAAAAACATTTCCACTTTGTTTTGGTGAGGGTTCGTCTCCATTTTGATGATGATATAATGGCACAGGAGCATGGCACACATTTTGACAACTGGTGTCTGATTGAAGTGATTAGGATTTCCTGTATTATGAAGAAAGCACATCGAGTTAACAAGGCTTTAGGCAGACTGATTAGCTCCTTACACAACATGAGATTCTCAGGCAGACAGCCAAGGCACAGACAGTAGACCACAGAAAACCCGCATTGTTTTGGTAAAATCTATTTTTTGTCCAAATGTAATGCTGGCAGCCATTTCAGTCGAAAAGCTGACTTCCTTTTTTTGGATGTTTTCCACAATTCAGCTGCAGAAACATCTGTGAGGTTTTCCCTGAGCGCCTCACAAATGTTCTCTGTATGTAACGCTGTATTTACAGGACATGTTTGGTCATAAATCTTTTCCTTGACCCTTGTGAGACATCAACTAAGAGGCTTAGTAGATAACAAGGCATTTATTGTATGACACATGACTGAATTTCTTATTTCAATTAAAGGCTGGTGTTGAAAAGGTTGCCATCCTGATTCCTAAGCTTTTTAAGCAGTGTGAAGAAAGTGCATTGTCAGTCACAGTGGAAGCAGCTCGTTAGTGAGGAAAGTGTCAGACGTCTCCTGATTCATGCTTGATGATTCTTCAGCTGTCAAATTTCCAAATAAATTTGGCATCGCTAATTAGATCAAACAGTTCATGCCTTAAGACCTAAAATGCCGCAGCCTGTACTCTTTATTCCCTGGTAGGATTAGAAAGCTTAGTTCATTCTCACCTTAGTTGGTACAGGCAGGGTTAGTACTGGTGTGGATTCAGGATTGTTGCTCTAATAATCATATTAGGATTGTGATATCATGAGACAGACACTGCTTGTGAGCAGAAAGCATTTATAAATTACATAAGCAATTAATCTATTGTTCTAGACGGTGCTCTCATGAATTTAGATCTGTGGATTAGAGAGGAACTTATGGAAACAGTTCAGTTCAGACAACTTTCTGACATGGTGCAGTCTGTGGCAATGCAATCGGTGAACAATTTGCATCAACATGCCCAAGAAAGCATTCCCCGTATCATTGCACAATCGTTACAACAAGCCGAAACTGTTGGCACAAGACAACTGGGGTCAGTGAATTCTGAGATTCATCAGGTGTCTGCTGTAGCATCAGATTCCTGTTCTGGCTTGGAAGAAATGGAACTCAGTTGTGGTCATCTTTACTGTTAAAATCCATCAGACTTGTCTTGAAGTCTTGTGCTTTCTGAGATGATTTTCATTTTGGTTATTTGAACCAATCAGAGCAGTTTGCTCATTCTCCACTTCATATTTATACATTCTTCTATGTAGAGATGTGTTGTGGAGATCAGCAATTCCTGTCTGACACCAACAGCAATATTTATATCTACATGCATTTTGCATTTATGCATTCATATAATTACTGTACTGCATTTATTACATTCTGTATTGTCATACATATATATCTTGAATTTAGCATTACATTGTATTATTTTTATTATTAGTAGTAGTAGTATTTATTTATTTATTTATTATAGTTATATAAATTATTCTAATGATTCTCATATTTATGTTCTATTATAGCAATATATTCCATTATATAATAATATATTTTTTATTATTTATTTATTCTATTTATTACATTTAAAGCATTATATTTTGTATTATAAAAGTGTATTGTATTATATTTTTTTAATTTGATTTTTATGTTTACTACATTTTGAAGTTTTTTTTGTTATAGCAACATATTGTATTTAATAATAATATTTTTATATTATTTTACAATGATCTTTTATTATTTGACTATTATATTTATTTTATAGCATTGTATTGTATTATCCATTCATCATCTATAACTGCTTGTTCCTAATTAGGGTCATGGGGGTCTGCTGGAGCCTATCCCAGCCCACATAGGGCGAAAGGCAGGGGTACACCCTGGACAGGTCACCAGTCCATTACAGGGCCACACATAGACAGACAACCTATGGGCAATTTAGAATTACCAATCAACCTAATGTACAGTGGGAGGAAACCAGAGTACCCGGAATAAACCCACACAGGCATGCACAGAACATGCACAGAAAGGCCCCTGCCTGTTCAAACCTGGGATTCGAACCCAGGACCTGCTTGCTGTGAGCCAACAGTGCTAACCACTAAGCCACTGTGTAATAAATAATTATTTATTTGTATTATTAGATTATTTTATTTATTACTTTTTGAGGTATTACATTTGGTAATATCACCATGTATGTATTACATAATAATTTTATTATTATTTTTAATATTGATAGTTTTATTCTTTGCATTTTAAAGTTTTCTCGTCGTACAGATTGTACTTTTCTGTAGCACAGTTCATGTGAATCTATCAACTAACAATGTGTCCAGGTGAATAAAATAACAAGCATGACCACTTGTACCTGCTCAAATGTCAGTGAATGTTACCCTATAAATAATCTTCTGGCAGCTAACGAGCCCTTATCACAAAGTTAAACTAATTAAAAGAGAATGACGTGGGAAGACAGGATGTGTGGAGCAATTAGGAGCCAGGGGGCTGCTTTCGTGATTCTTGCTAGAAGTGGAAGCTGGTGGGAGATGGTGATGCATTTATGTATTACTGTGAATGCCATTGGGTTTATAAACCCCTTTTTTTGGTTGGAACTTAACATGATGACAAGAAAGTTGTCCTCCTGTGTGTGATCTCAAAGTTCTGGCCATTAATAGACACTTAACCCTCACTTATTTGTCCAAGTATGCTGGAATTGTGCGTTTGTTTAAATAAAGCATCTGCCAATCATGTGGGTTTATTCTTCTGACCCTAAGATACCTTCATCTTCACGATGAAGGAAGTTTTAGTCAGAAATATTGACAAAAATGTCTCAACCGTTCCCTTTATTTGTATGAGTGCTGATCAAATGACAAGTAATCAATTCTCTTCATCCTTTGCTTGAACAAATTTTATTGACATTCATTTTTCAAACATAAGTATTATGGAAAGCTTAATCTGCTGAGATTTGGTAGATTGTAGATACGCTAGATCGGAGTCTGCTTCTTTGCTATAATTACCTCCATATGCTCCTGACAGGAAACATGACAGCCCGTCAAACACAAGTGCACCTGAGAGCAGGCTGAATACATCGCCTTTCTATTCCATCTATTTCTGTCACAAAGCCACAAGCCTCCAGTCACTCAGTAAAGACATGGGGGGCTGCACAGAGACATCCCTGACCTTGGCTTATGGGAACAAGATGCCCTAATCACTTCCTGATCAATTATCAAGCTTGATTCACCATCATTCATCATCCCGAGACGGCTATCTCCCGTATTTTACCATCAGTAATTAAGGCCAATCATCTCTCTGTCAAAAGCACAAAATGGACTGATTCATCCCTTCTTTTGCGTTTTACTGTCCTGTGGATGAGCCTCGCCTGCTCCATTTGGCTGCATTCATAATAGTGCAATCATGGACATAATTCCCAGCCATTAACTAATTGCAGGTTGTATTAAATAGCACATATAAATCTTTTTATTTTGACACCACTGACTGAAAGACTGATGAGGGGATTTGTCTAACTTTGAAGGTCAGCAACTAGTCAACGAGCAGCAGCAGTAAAATACTCGAAAAAGGATTACACCATGCCTCAGCTGAATGCTTGAACCTGTCGATTAGTTATCTATGATTCAAATCACAGATTTATTCAAATAGATTATCGTTTCCATAGTAACAACTCAATCTTGTATTGAAGATTTGTATTGAAGACTTACCATGATAATAATTGATGTCTAAATGTAAACATATTATAAAAATGTGTTATATAACAAAAACAAAAATCTGACTATTGTTACATTTGATGATGCTTTCCTGCAAATAAAGGAGAAGATTATTCAGAATTTATGGTCTCCAATATCAGTCAGTGAGTTTTCCTCCAAAGGAAAAACTTGTGACCAATTTTTGTTTCATAGAAAGAATTTTTAGATGCTAATAAGCCTACATTGCATGTCACTGGATTAGGGGGAGGAAACTGAAGTACTCAGAGCAAACCCCTGAAGCACAAGGGCAGAGGCAGGAATCAAACCCATAACCTTAGAGGTGCAGTCAATTCTGATTGAATCAACTGTGACTAGATAATCATCCTAAAGATATTTTTTTTAGATTCTGTTACTACTGATGCTTTTAATTAACAAATAGCAGAAAGGATTGTGTCGTGAAACCATTCCCGGTGACAATTAGAGGAATGCAATGAATTCGAACGGCTTTAAAAAAGAGAAATTCTCCCCACAGCGGTGTTTCGTCTGGAAATGAGAAATGCATCGACCCAAGACACATAATTTGCATTTAATTTCTTTTTCAGAAAGGGTTCATTTTCAGTCCCAGTTGAAATTGCGACCAATTAAAGAGATTTGAAACACAGCAAGCCATGGATAAAAAAGGAAGGAATCAAAGTAAAAGAAGGGAAACAAAAAAAAAACATGATGCCAAGCATCATTTTTCAGACAACTGTTTTATTTGGTGATTCTATTTATTTAGCCGTGCTGGTGCGAAAATAAGTCAGCACATTTAAACAGTTTGGATATATAAAAAAGAAGGAAGGGAGAAAGATTAAATGTTGTAGACAAATGAAGACAGAAGTTTAAATGAACTTGATAAATAATAATACATTACAGTTCCGTGCCGCTGTGCTCTGTCTCTGCACGGCCCTCATTTCCTGGCTAATTAGAAAGCTAGAGCTCAGATGGATGCTCGAGTGAATGAATCTGTCTGATTTCTTTGTGTTTCTGTTCTTCTGGGTGCTTCATTATACTCGCACTGTGAGGAGAACCAGGTGTTGGAGACAAACATCAGGTTAGAGACATTAGCTAAAAGAAGTTACTACATCTCATTATGTTTTTCCAAAAAATGGAATTTGCTCCTGTTTGGTTGTGTCAGTGTTCATCATTGAATGCTTTGTCATGCTACACTCCACAGTGGTGGTTAATATGAAGCTCATATTAAAGTAGAAACTTAGAGATTTAAGAATTTGTAGTTTTTTTTATAAGCATTTCTGTTTTTACCTAGCCTACTAGGGCAATATATTCAAAGGTTTCTTTCCACACAAATGTTTCTACCTTTAAAATAAATAGTGATATTAAACCCATTTCTGCTATCTGAGATGCTCCAATTGCTTCTTCATAAGCAGCTAAAATTTGTTATCTTTAATCACTAAAATTCTGTGTAGGTTATCCAACAGAGGGAAAAAAAAAACATCTCACACTGAAAACTTGACTCATTTTATATCAGACTCACGAGCATAAAATAATTCATTTATTTACACTAATTGAAAATGTCTGATAAAAATGGTTAAATTACAGCTACAGACATGACAATACAGCATAAGCTATTGCACATATCTATTGGCTCATAGTGTAATGACTTGTGCTCAGCAGATACTTGGCTTGGCTGGGCTAGATAGCGACCTCCAAGATGATGTCTGAAGTATTAGAGTGAAAGATGAAACGTTAGAAGAACAGAGTGTCATCTACACTCCGGGAAGTCAGGAAAGTGCTTCTACTAGAAGGAAATATCACTAGATTTTGGACATTTCTGGAATTTTCTGCACAACACCCAATACCACAGCACAGCACATATTGTATAAATTTCACTAACTGAACACATCTGCACTTTCTGCACTTTTTCTGTTCTACCACTGGTCCTATTCATATATAATATCTTTTTATATTTTTTTTCTTTGCTTGTACAAATAATTATATTTCTATATATTTTATATTATATTTATTTACTAACAACTTTTTTAATTCTACTCTTTATGACATGAACAGTCAAACAGCATTTCACTAAATGTCATGATGTATACGGTTGTGTATGTGACAAATAAACTCCGAATTTAAAATAAGCAGGCCAGAAGATCTAAAGTGCTGATGCATCACTCTCTTTAGCAATAGATTACTTCTTTGTTTGTGGTTAATGCAGGAAACAAGTGCAAATAGACCAGGGAAACAGACCAGTGAATATATTCATTTGAAATACTGATAGACAAACTTTTATCGAACTAGAGTTTTATGTGAATAGAGTATATTACATTAAGACGTCTCGCTGATGCTCATATTCACTTTACATGAAGCAACTGCGAGGCTTTACAGCCAACTGTATCAAAAGATAATCATCCAGTAACAAAATAAATTTGTCTCATTTGTAACATTTTAGACTAAGTAATAAAAAGTTAAAATAACATGAACATAATTGTCTAAGTAGCAAGTCTTTGATTTGGATGCCTGTAAATTGTTTACACTCCATTTTAACATATTATTCAGTGCACTAGTGATTTGGACTATAGTCCAAAATGGTACTGTATTATGTTTTGAGGCTAACAGCATGTTTTACAGTACATTTAGATTATCTTGCTAGTTTATGTAGTATTTTGAACACTTAAAAAGAGACTTGGCAAAAAGTTAACTAAGTGACTACTAGTCGAAGTTATGCAGCTTCTGAAGCTTCGAATTACTGTAAATGTATGTTTGTATTGTCTTTGTATGTATGGCTTTGAGGGAGACACACAATGCAAACAAAAGGAGATAAACACACTGCTAATTACAGGTGTGAACTGTTTACAGGGGGTGTGGTCAAGGTGGGGCAAGAAAAAAAAAACAGGAAGTAAACAAGTGAGCTCTTCAATGTCTTTACAGTATGTCTGAATTAAAAATCATAATACATCAAATTTATTCATGTTTAAATCTCCAGTCATGGTTATGAGACCTTTAAATCACTTGATGCCATTTAGTGACAATTCAGGAAGTGCCAGTGAATATAAGACCCTAATTCTGCAACAACTACAACAAATCATCCCTGAATTAAAGTCTAATCAAATAGACATCTGTTTTTAGATTTTTTTTTTGTGTGTAGTTACCAGAAACATGACATTTTAAACTAATGGGCAGATATAAATTTTAAAAAATATATACATACATACATACATTATGTATGTATGTATGTATATATTTTTTAAAATTTACTCTAGTATCTATGATAGATTCCAGACTATATGCTTCAGATTTCACTGGCATATCTGCCCATTAGTTTAAAATGTCATGTATATATATATATATGTATATATATATATATATATATATATATATATATATATATATATATATATATATATATATATATATATATATATATATATATATATATATATATGTGTGTGTGTGTGTGTGTGTGTGTGTGTGTGTATGTATGTATATAAGTATCAGATGCACCATATAAGGCAAAACAAAAAATTCTTTTTTTAAAAAACTTTTTTTAAGACCAGACTAAGTCTGCTGCCTTCCCTCTGGAAGACCCATGGCTGTTAATTAGCAGGAAGTGGATAATAGTTTTCTTGTGATGATCCAAAGTTTCACTTCATCTGTTTGATGGCAACACCACACACACACACACACACACAAGTTCAATTTGCACATAACACTGAAAGTGACTTGCTTGAAAACGAAGCTGCAGCAGCAGCAGCAGGCTGGAGTCTGAAATGAAATCGTGTCTTCTGTTCTTGCTTGTAATCAAATGGCTCATGGCCCATTCTGCACTTCATCATGTCACCAGTCAGTCATTCAGTCTGAAAGCTTGAAGTCTGTACGCTTCAAATGACTCTGTTATGTCAGTATAAGAGAAAAATAATAAAATAACCGTCTAAAAGTTTTGCAGAAAACAAATACAGAAGCTACTTAATCAAATTCTAATACAGCATTGCAAAGTATTAACAATCAACTGAATAAAAAATAAAATAAAAATAATTGCGGGAAAAAAAAATTCAGTGTTTAATGATGCACAGACTGTCAAAGATAGACATTTTCAAAAGTAAATCTACATCATTATTTTCTGTATGTTTATCATATTACATATGATAAACTATTGTACTATAATATATAATATACTATTATTCCACACTATTAAATTATATAAATATTCTCTAATTTAATGTTGTATAATACAAATCTTACTTTTTACAGAATATTTTTTTAATCAACTCATGCCCCATTTTTTTAAATTATTGTTTTATATATAAAAAAAAAAAGTACACATATAAATGATTTTTTTTTTTATAAATAATTTTGTCAGATGATCATTTTAAAAGTTGTAATGCTTACAATAGAATGAAATATATCTGTATCTTTATTTTGACTCAAATTGCTACATAGGATAAACTTATTTTATTATAATTCTACACCATTACACTGTATTATAAGGATTTATTCTCCAGCTCCATTGTGTATCTGTGTGTTTCTTCACTTTAAAGGCACATCCTATCTTCTTGTTTTTAATTATTATTAATTTATTCTTTTTAAAGAGTTGATACTTAAAGGATTTCAGGTTTAACAGGCGGAATTCTTTCTCATTGCTCCCCATATTAACATAAGGTCCGGCGCTGCCTGTCGTGATCTCATACATGACTATGAGCCGGAGGGGGCGGGGCTTACTGGTGCTAACTGCGCGTGAAGTGAGTACTTAGTGAGCACTCGGTATTGGTGGAGCCAAACGAGCAGCGACCAATCAGGATTAAGAGCGCGGGGTGTGTATTAGTGTTGGTGTAGTAAAGTAACGGGGGCAGAAGGAGGAGAAGGTGGCGGTGATGTTTGGATGATAAAACTTACAGAGAAGTTTTACTCTGCAGAAAAAAGGCCAAAGTTGCCACAGCGGGGTTATAACTTTGTATTTTTGTCTTTTCTTTTTGAACCGGAATGAGTCATTTACTGCTCAGGTAGGAATGTGTGTTTAGTTTGTTTAGTGTAACAATGTCATCATACTAACCTCCAGTTACTGTGTCAGTGTGATGAGAGCTGTATGCTATGTAAATTGCCTACATATTATCTAAGCATAATGAATTGGATAGTAACGTGTTGTATACCACATAATAAAATGTTTGCATTATACAAAATGATGTGTATTTTTAGCTAGAAATTTCAACATACTAGTTTGGAATAGTTTAAATTATAGGACTTTAGGAAGAAAACTACATTCTGACAGGAATATGTTGCTTGGACTAGTCTGGCATGCTAGTATGTCACCATGCTATTTTGGCCTACTCTTTGCTACTGTATAGTATATTATGCACTATAGGGTTAAATAGTATGCATTATAGTCAGTAGATACATATAGCTATTTATTTTTGTGTGTTAAAATAGTACATACTGTTTAGTACAGCATGTTACAAAGTGTTGGCATACAAGTTGACTGTGAATTGTTTACTCATTATTCTGATATTCTGTTTAATCTAAAATGTTATAGTATTAATTCTCTCATACAGCAGACTTTGAATTTGGCTCTAACAGATTCCTTATATTTCCTCAGGGTCCTGCTGTCTGCAGCTTTTACCTGCCAAACAGCCACACTTGGATCAGGTAATGGATCTTCAGGCCATTTCCATTTCAACACCATTTCCCTCTGTAGTTTTGATTTTGAGCGTCCAGTCTGTTTTCTTTGAACCGGTTTCCGTTTTTTAACACGGCTGTGTTTTTCCTCTCCCAGGCTGTGAAGGAATAGGATGCGGGAGTGCTAAGGCATCAGGAAAGCAGGATCAACATAGTGAACTGCTGAATCAGTTTAACGAAATGAACGCACAGTCTGCAGCTGGCCAGCACCGGGGCTCTGGGGCCGTGTTACCTTTTATTGGGCTCACTGGAAGTAAGTGATAAGCCTTGTGCTATTTATGATATTGTCAGGAGTCTCTGGGTCTTGTTCTGGATGTCCAAAGTCCAAGCACAGTTTAGAGATTCCCTGCTGGTTTGTAACTAATGAGCTGGATCAAGTGCATTTGAGCCAAGAAATCTCCAAACTGTGCTGACATTTTCAGTTAATCAGAGTCCTTTTTTGCACAGGAGGGCTATACTCGTTCAAATCTATTTTGGCTTGTCTATTCTCCATTCTTAACAATATCATATTAGTTGTTTTTTTGTTTTGTTTTGTCATTTGTTATCCTGTATCAGGAGATGTTTTTTGCCATATTGCATGCCCTAATTAGGAAATGAAAATAGAACGCAAGAGCTGGATTTCTTTCTTTTTTAGAATCCCATGGGATCTTACAATCAAGTGTGTCAGGAAATTTAAAATTTTCTTCAGAGTGTTCTAACAGCATAGGGCTGTGGACTGTTGAAAATGTCCACGCATTAATGCACCGTTGCTACCAGATGTTTAGTTCTGTGCAAATCTAATGGGGGGAAAAAAACAATACATTCATTTACACTTTATTTTAATGAAGGTGCTACACAGAGTCGAAACTGCTGCAAGAACGGGGGAACTTGCATTCTGGGGAGTTTTTGCGCTTGTCCAAAGCACTTCACCGGGCGCAGCTGCGAGTACGACGAACGTGTCAGGTAACCGACTCTCCCACCACCAAACACAGCAGAACGTTTCAATACAATAAAACAGAGAATTTAACAGTTTGGTTTGGTTTTATTTTCACAGGAACTGTGGAGTTATACCTCATGGAGAATGGGTTCAAAAAGGCTGCTCATACTGCCGATGTGGATATGGAGTTCTGCATTGCTTCCCTCAGGTCTTTCATAGTGACTGTGGTAAGCACAATGAGCACAACAGTCTCACTTATCTCACACTTTGTGGAATGTTTGGGCTTCAGACTCACTATACATAGTGAGTCAACATAATACAGTAACATTTTGACCAATATGTACCAGATAAAGTATATTACTGATGCAAGAAAATTGACCTTTTTTTTTTTTACAAAAATATATACCAGAATATCAGGGTGACATTTTGGCCATGTCTGAAACACCACCATACTGTTATACTAGACAGAAAGCACAAACGTAACCATATCATTTCAGCTTGCGTATCCTGTTACTATTGATCAAATAGTGTGTAAGCCATTTACACAAGTCCAGAACAAAATACTGCATATTTTTAATACTATACTGAAAAGTATGGCAACAATGTAAGGTTAAAAGAATTCTACATCTTAAACACTATACTGCTACAAGTAAATCTAAAACAACATACTACTTACTGTTTAGTACTATAATAAAGAGCATGTCAAAATAGTTAACTACTAAATCTAAGAGACAATGCTGCTGTACTTAATACAATATAACATATCATACTGCTGTACTAAATAGACAAAGACAACCTTCTACTTGGTTCTATACTAAAGAGTTTGCCAGAATAGTCTGGATTTGCCTAAATCACACTTCTGTACAACATAGTATGCAGGCAATTAATATTAAAATTAAAGTATAATTTTTTCCAAAATATCCCCAGCAAATAATGTGGTGAGATAGTATGTAAACAATTTACCCAGCATACTACTGTCACAGCATTTCCACCTTTAGACTGAATATTTATTTGTACCATTTTGGCTACATATAAAACCCCACAATGTTATGCCATACACTGCTATAGGAAATAGGATAGAAGGCTCATGTATTTTCTGCTCCATGTCACTAGCACAGCATTGAGAATTCATTTGTGCTGCAGCGACACATATTTTGAGCTTCGCTGCCTTATTGGGCTCCCCAAAAGCTCTCCACGTCAGACGTTTATCTCTCTCATTAATATCATGATAAGCATTCAAGTCTTTCTTGGAGCCAAGTGGCTCTTTATCAGCGATTGTCTGGAACAGGAACAGGCTGCAAAAAAGGTCTTCACACCTCATTCACTGGCCAAATAGAGTTGCGAATCCCCACTGGCTAGTGCTTAATTCCAGAGAACCCTTACAGGATTAGTCAGCAGGGGCTTGTTTTTCAGGTCTAAGCATGTGTTAATGGTCCCATTTCCCCCCACTACATGCATCTCAAATGCTGGCTATGTCTGTTTGCGCATGCACTAATTGCTGCCTCTCTCTTTTTTTTTTTTTCTTTCTGGTTTGCAGACGATACTCAGGAAGTGCGCTGGTTTCGTTCGAATGCCCAGAGAACACTATTGACCCGCGGTCTCCTGTGTCTGCTGCTGCTTTCATTTCTGCTTTGAAGACAACTCCAGGACTTGTTTTGATGTTCTGCTTTTTGGGGCTCAGCAGACAAAGATGAGAAACCGTCCACAAGAAAAGAAAGAAGTTTATATGATTTGTATATATCTAGCTTTTTTGTTGTTGTTGTTTTATGCAGCATTTAATGGCAGCACTGATTTTTTTTTCTTCTTCCAGTGGAAGCTAAGTGTCTAGCTGTGTTCAATGCAACTGTTTTAATGTCAAGGACCCTGTATAAAGGATTTATATAGAAAATATATTGTACTTGTAAATTGTCAGTGTGAATTTTGCCCATAGAGCTGTATATGTTTATGAACTTTTTCCCCCCATGATCTATGATTTAATGTATCCTGTCAGAGAATACATCCTTTAAAGAAGTCCTGTCTTTATATAGAGTTTGTTTGGTACTGTTCTTGATTGGGAGAGAGTGTGATAACACTAAAGATAACCTCTGATTGTTGACCTTTCCATTACTTTTTCCCCCCTTATCTTACACAAACAATTGCTCAAGCCAATCAGTCACACTGGCCACTCTGACCTAGCCAGCTGACCTGATAGATTATGGAAGGGATGTACTGTATCTATCTGTTACATTGAACGAAGCAATGAAGTTGTCTCACAGAGTTAATTTTCTCCTCAATAACTCAGACAGTGGGATTATTTACTGGTATTAATTTAAAAAACACAAATTTGCCATGGGCATGAATTTATGCAAGAGGGGTAAAAAATGCAATGTGCAATAAAAACAAGGAATATGAATGAGATCCTTGTGCATCTGTTATGTTGTATTTGCTTATAGTCATGCATCTTTGTTTCGTGAGCCTTTGTTTAAAATTCTGACAATCCTTCAAGGTCAAGTGCTGCTGTGTTTGAAATACCTATTTATCGAAAGTGCTTTTATAAATCACATGACCCTATGAGATGCATCTGAAGTCTGAAAAAAACAAAAAAATTAAAATAAAATCTTTTACATATGAATGGAATCCATTTTCTTGCAAATAGCATCTTTTTTTTTTTATATTAGATATTATATTCTTATTATATTAGTATATTATATTCTTGATTCCTCTTGGTGTTTATGGATTTTTGCACTTGATTCAGTGGAATATTAGTCTGGCATTTCTACAAGACTTCTACGTTGATTGGCTGAGGGACAGCTTTGAATTTCACTCTGAGTAGCAAACTTTATTTAATTTATAGCTAAAAGCACTATTTCCTATATATAATTCGAATTTATAGCTGAAGATCATGTGATGTGTTAAACCAAAGTAGGAGACGGTCATGTCAGGGATTTTCTGCTCTGTATCCCTATATATAATCAGGGGGTGAGATTATTTTATCTGTACCATGTATAATAATAAATGTTAGCCTTAAATGGAGGTAAAGCATTAATTGGATGGTGCCATATTACAGTAATGGTTCAGAAACAACCTAAGCACAAATGCTGTATTAGAAATCCTATATAACATTACTTTTTTCATATACTGTACATGGGCTTTTTTTTTCCATGTGGAGGAAGTATTCATATGGAACCTCAGTATGTCTCTAAAGTTTCTAAAGTCTTCCTTCTAAAGACTAGATCATTGTCTAGTTCCTGAGTGAATGTGTAGCTCGGTAGTGATCACTCTCTTTCTATTGAAATGCATGCACCTTTTATTCTGGTAACAAGGGCAGGGTGGGGTAAAGTGCTCAGCACATTCTCAAGTCCTGCCACTTCCCCATCACTATCAGCACTGACAATGCTCAGTCCTCAATGCTCTCTCTCTCTCTCTGTCTCTCTCTCTCTCTCTCTCTCTCTCTCTCTCTCTCTCTCTCTCTCTCTGACTCTTCAGTGTGCTTTTTTTTTTTTTTTTACACCACAGTGCTTTTTTGCTAATGAGTCACTCCTTTACCTCAGGAGCCTTCTTAGTGTTAAATGACCAAGCTTAGAGAGACTCTCAACATGCAAAAATGTACTATATGATTTCTATTAAGCAAAACCCTCAAATTGTTGAGTCAAAAGCAACGTTGTTGATTTCTTTCAGGCACAGTTTAAACATCCTCTGTGGTTTTAACATAACCCAATAGAAATTGTTCACTTTGAACTACAGGCAGCTAAATCTCAATATAATACAGAAGCATGTCTTCAGATACAAACAGCAATGTGTTCTATACAGAAACATATAGAAGACTCATGATATTTTTTCTCTTTTTAAACAGCTTACCCCGAACAGGACATCTGGTTGAGAACTGATTTTTGCCTCAGGAACTGGGCCCTCGTAGGATGCGAACAGAAGGTTTTTACTTTTGTGCTGTCAGATATGAAGCTCTTGGGAAGGTCGGCGTTAATTAACCTGGTCCTGATCATGAGGCACTATGTGATGCATTTAGCATGCATTCAGTCATCCTTAGTAACTTCCTGATCAGGGTTATGCTGGTTCCCAAAATGAATTTTGGCAGTTTCCCAGGTTTAGATTTTAATTAATTTGTGATATCACATGCCACAGTAGTGGTTAAAAGTTTATATGAAAACAGACACTAAGAATTTGTACCTAAACTACTGAAATAGCTAAATTATAACTGAAATGTGTACAATGTTTATCTATCAATAAAGCTTTAGTTGTGTTGTTCTTGCATATGCTGTTGTGAAGAGATGTGAAATGTTTGCCCAGGGGCTCACACCTCTACCCTTTCCCATTACTCTGAACACCAGCAGCTAAATGGAAAATTTGCAATACTCTATGTACAGAAACCCAACAGTGTCCTGACTAATCTTATAGCAGACTTACGAGAAAATAATTCATTCATACTGATGGAAAATACAATATAGCAAACAAAAGGTGACTCTACTGCTAGAAAGGGTTAAATGACTGAGACGTTTATATTTTGGGAACTTCAGACAACTAAAGTTTTTAGAAAATATTGCTAGGAAGTTAAAATAAAAACAGTAACTGTGCAAGCAAGGTTTAAAAACATTTCATTGTACATCTCTTGAGTTGATGTAGCTGTGGTTAGGAAACAGTCAGAGCCAGGATTCTCAGATCTTACTGATGGTGCTCAGAGTTTGTTTTTTTTAATGAACATAATGGAAGGGATACTTAACATAATGTTAAGGAAAACTGTAGATTTGGCTACACTAAGGTTTCTGTGGATTACTGAGCAGAAGGCTAGGGTTTCAACCCTCAGAACTGCTAAGCTGCCATTGTCTTGAGCAAGGCCCTTAACCCTCTCAGCTCCAGGGGTGCTGAATTATGGCTGACCCTGTGCTCTGACCACAACTTCCTAAAAAAAAAAACCGGGATATTTGAAGAAAAGTATATAATGTACAGTATATGCAACAAAATAACACCTTCTTCTTCTTCTTCTTCTTCTTCTTCTTCTTCTTCTTCTTCTTCTTCTTCTTCTTCTTCTTCTTCTTCTAGTTTCACTCCAAACACAGATATGAATAGTCAGAGCACTAAACAGAGCCCCTTACAAGCTCATTATTAACACTTTGGAAAAGAAGTAAAGTTCACAAAAGTGTCGTTCTGATGCGGGAAAAAATAGGATTCATTAGTGAGTTGAGAGAGTGATACTCTCAGGATTTATAGTAACTCCCACTTGCCCTTCTCCCACCATTAGCCTATCCTCTTATCCTCCCGCTCCCCGCCGATACAATGCGACCCTTTCAACATTCAGCCAGTTCATATGCACAGGCTCCATCAAATCCCTTTGATAGAAAACCTGGCATGTGGGTTCCGCTGGGCTGAACCGTCACGGCAGGATCCAGCGCAAATGAAAAGCTCGGATGTCTGGGATTACACGCAGGAAATCTGCCGTTCCTTTGTTCAAAAGGAGTGGACACCTCACTCCGAGGGAGCCGCAATCATCTCCTCTGTCATGTCGGACTCCAATTAGACTCACTCAGACGAGCTTCAAGACAGCTCGTCCTTTATCTGTTCAAACGAGATCACCTTCACAGGGGGAAAAAAGAGGAAACGATAAAGCAATAATAATAATAATAATAATAATAATAATAATAATAATAATAACAAAGCTCCAGAGGTTTCAAATGAGATCTATTTACTGTCTCGGTGGGGGTTCTTTGTCGTCCATGGGCCCTCTTTAGGAAGATTTCCTTCAGATTTAATGCTGACGCTGACAGCTGTAGATTTGCAACTCAGTGTGAGAAGACTGAAGCAGTGCTGTGAAAAAGTATTAGTCCCTGATTTTATATTTATTGTTATATGTTTGTGATACAATACATTTTTTAGCATTTTTTAGCATTTTAGGCAGAATGACTATACTTCTTGTTCATTGTCACAACAAATTTTAGTCCATTGCTTACCTTATTTAAAAAAAAAAAAAAAAATTACATGCAAGCATTCCACCATGATCTACTCATCTCAGCATCTCCACTAGTTTTGACTACACCACTCCAAAACTCCTTTTTCTTTCCAGATGTTTTGCTGTGGACCTGCAGTTGTGTTTAAGATCATTGTCTTAAATGCTTTCAATCAGATATAGCTTTTTTAATATATATATTTTCTGACACATAACAGAACTTATTGTTCCTCCATTTATACACACGCCATCATCTCATTTAACACTGAGAGATATTTTAGCAAAAGATCTTTGACTGGATCCACAGAGTTTCAATTGTTCCATACTTCATTATTAGTCTTTCTGCATTAGAACATTAAAGATTTGGTTTGTAAGGGACGAGGTTGAGGTTTGAAAGCTGAGGAAAAGGAAATATATGATTAGAGAGACTATGCTTGGCTGAGTTCTTGATTTAGAACACACACACACACACACACACACACACACACACACAGTGTCTCTCTCCAGAAACATGACATCCTTTAAAGTCAGCACCAACATTCTGAGGTCATATGAATGAACTATTAACGGTCTAATACATTATTGTTTCCATAATAACAGGTCATCCAACATGGGTTATGATGTATGCCAATTTTTTCATATGTTCCCTGATATTTGACTTGTGGTGTGATGTTCTTCCTAATAAATGCCAAAGTTTCAATGATATATTTCAGATATTTCATAGTTTAGCAGCAGTTTCTTGAATCTTTCTCCTCATTTGTCTTGCTGCTCATTTTTGCCCTTTCCATTTCTGATTGAAGAGTCATGAGCGCTGACCTTAATTGAAGCAAAAGAAATCTGCAGCGCTGCCCTTACAGAGAAATGTTCACCAGAGTGACCACTCTTGAGAAGATTCACTGCTCGCTTCAAGTGCTCTCTTTCGGGAGACTGTGCTTTAGTGGAATCACGGGACTTTAGTAGAATAACGGCGCCGTTGCCCTTTCCTGGCCTGATAGTTATCATAGGATAAGCCGCTCTGGGAATTTCTTTTGATTGTGCATCAGCAGTGAGTTTTGTCTGTTGGTTAAACTGGTGAGGGTCAAAATAATTGAGGAGTAGACTGAGCAGAGCTGGATGTAATTCGGTCAATTCGGCCTGGCTGTGTTCGGTCAACTGACTCGAATGATCCCTTTAATCGGGGTGATTTAAACATGTAGGCAATTGGGTTTGGGGCAACAGAGAACCTTACTCACTAATTATATCATTAAATAATCTGTCATTTGCTCATTTGAGTTTTTTTTATCCCTCAATATTTTGTTTTGTTTTTGGTTTTGTAAGGATGTAGGTAATATTTCACGACATGCTACTCTTAAACTCCTAAATCTTTTTCCCATAGGCCAAAAAATGAAATTTGCTACTGTTTTCTTGCGTCTGTGTTCAGCATTGAATGAATGGACTAAAATGAATCTTGTCAATGTCATGTCACACTCCAAATTGGTGGTATATATAAAGCTCTTATGAAAGTAGACACTCATAGATTTAAGAATTTCTAGTTTTTCTTAAGTATTTCAGTTTTCACCTAGCCTACTAGGGACCTTATATTCATAGAAAAGTTCCAAGAAAAAAACAAAAACATTTTTCTTCAAAGTAAATAGTGATATCAAACCCATTTCTGCTCTCTGAGATGCCCCAAGTGCTTGTTCATAAGTATCTAAAATGTACAGACGCTATCTTCAAGTACTAAAAGTCTGTGAAAGGCTATCCCATCAGAAGAAAAAACAAACTTTAAAGTGAAAGCAGCCAGCGAACTTGCAGCCAGAAAATAACGTGTCAATTATTTAATCAATTTCCTTTCTGCCAGCAGTGTACTGGTAAAAAAGGGTTAATATATCTTGACATGTGCATTTTATATACTATATATCATGCCATACAGACACACACACAATTCTCTCTCTCTCTCTCTCTCTCTCTCTCTCTCTCTCTTTGGAACGTCAGCTCCAGAATGCAATTCATTGGTGGCAAATGCCTCTGCTCTGTGGCAGTAAACAATGGCGGATGGGGTAAACAAACCCTGGTGACCCTTTCTAACAGGGTGGGAATGGAAGGTTAGCAGGAAAGTGCTGTCTGACTTACACTCACACATCGAGCAATACCATATATCACACCAGCCAGGGACATATTTACCCTTAACAAGCACGCGGGGGAAGGAATCAGAGGTCCATCCACCCAACACACCACTAAAAACCTGCTGGTGTTGGACAAAACTGTAACATGTAGAAATGCAATGATGCTAATAATTGAATTTGTGGTAGTTGATTACTAATATTCCTAAGTAGATTGTTTTATACTGGAACGGTTTCTCAATATGTACAAATATTTATGCAAACGAAGCTTTGTCCAATTAAATATGCACATATTTGCATAGTTAAGTAATAAAAACATCTACTCTTTTGTTAGAATAAAAATGACTTCACTGCAGAGAGAGAGAGAGAGAGAGAGAGAGAGAGAGTTTTACAAAAAGTTTGTTGGAAAATCATTTCTTTTCTAAAGAAAACTATTCTATGCCAAACAATCCATTTTTTTTTCTATATTCAGATTTTTAAATTCTCCAGATTTATGAATTGTTTCATTCTCCAAACTGTTTGTGTATTCATTATTCATGTTAGATTTTAAACTGAACAGTGTTAGAAAATCTACAAGACTCTCTCAATAAAAAGACTTTTACAGAAAAGTGTGCTGTAATAACATTTTATTTGACTGGTTAGTAGAAATAACAATTCAAATAAATAAATAAATAAAATAAAACGTACAGTTTTATCAAAAGTCATTTTTTCATTATTTTCGTTCATTTGATATATTATTTAGATTTTTATAAGCAATAACTTGAGTGAAAGGTAGAATTTTAGAAAAGAAAAGTGGACCTTTTGTCAAAAGGTCAGTATCAATATCAAAAATTTGCTTCAAATGTAAACAGTGGCCTAGAATACTGAACACTGAATATTTAAGATATTGAACATTCTTTGTTTCATACATATATATATATATATATATATCCACAATCTAGGTAAATAAACCTGAGGCAGGACTAAATATTAAATATTTATTTAAGATTTTAGCTAAGAGCAGGAATTGCAGCAATTAAATAACAAATAAAATACACTAAATAAATAATGAAACCAAATCAGGATTAAATCAGAGTCAGCTTCCATCCTTACAGGAGGATTTCATCTTTTAATTCCTAACCACCTTTATTACAACCAACATTGTACTCGATTCCTCTTTCCTTTTCATCTTTCACTTAGGTATTCTTTCTCGAATTTTTTAACCTTTTCGTTCTCACTTTCACCTTTCTTGATCTATGCTGGTGCCTTCCTTCCTGTCTGTTCATTCCTACATCAGAGGCTTCTCTGCTTATCTGTTGGGTGGAGTGTCAATAGCGCAGACCCTGCAGATACTTCCCAGGCCATCTGGTTTCCTCACTGCTGCCAAACTCCGGGGCAGCAGCTGTGTACGAGCTGCAAGTGGTAACAGTCCTATAAAGAACCCCAAATACCAATTATGTTCCAGGCTTATCTTAACAGGCCGAGAGTCCTGACCCTGAACGCACTGCCAAGAGCCGGGTTAACAGAGCCAGTGGGAACCTGATTGCCTCTGGAATGGGACGTGCAATGTTTCAGCCCAAAGCCAGTGACAATTTCAGGGCAATAAGTCTCATCATTACCCAAAAGACAGCTCGCATTGGGCAAATGACAACTTGATTAATAGAGCAGGCGATGAAGTGTGTGCTCCAAACATACTCATCTTCCTGTCGCAAGCAGTGAATTATCCCAGAGGTCCAATGAATGAATTATACAAAGCATAGTACAGACCTCAAAAGTGAAACTGATACAAGATACAAGAACATTTCTATCTAAGCTTTTAGGAAGACTTGGAATTTGTAACTAAGACTAGAGTTAAAGTTGTAAATTCCTACCATTTTTTTTTTGATTGTGTGAGCATGTTAGGTTGATACACTTGCAGAAATAAAGGTATAAAGCTGTACTTTTTCTTGTTGCTGGATGTTTTTAAAAACCACATGCTGCATTATGATGGCAGAATATATGTGCAAAAGAAGTGTTTTCTTCCTAGTCAAATAATTACGATAGAAGACAAATACAGGGCTGAGGAAGCTCTTCGAAGAGCTGAAGAACCCACAGGGGTGTAGCAAATGAAAACAGAGAAGCGAGAGAGAGAGAGAGAGAGAGAGAGAGAGAGAGAGCAACAGAGAGAAAAACTGAGTTATTGAGACAGCTCGGTGGGAGACAGCTCCGTGTGGGCTTGTGGGATTGACGCTCGGGCGAATGGATGGGAGGAGGAGGGTTTAGGTCAGAGTCGAGGAGTGATTACTCCAGCAGGAGAGGACTGATCCTGCGATTTATCACTCCTCCCTGTCCTCCCTTCCCCTATCATCATGCTCTGCCTTCTTCCCTGGGATTACACGTAGGCCGAATGCACCTTGATCCCCTTTAGGCTGTTAGTGTTACTTCCTTAGCACCAGAGACTACAGCCACTTCATTAAACTGCAGTGTAAGTCCATGAATCAGGCAGGCAGGCACAGACCGAGTTCCCTTTCCTTCTCCTGCTTCTCGGGGGATTTCTTAATCAAGCACCCTAACCGAGGGCTCGTTACAGTGGCACTGCTCCTTTTCACACTGTTGCAGTCGGCCCAATTATTCACACTTATTTCAAGTCCTGTAGCCAGGCTTCGGAATGTAGAAAACACTCCACTTTTCATCTAACATCGCTCCTTAAGGCGGTGTCAGAGTTTGTAGGCATACGATCCGGGCATGTGTTCTACTTCTTGGAGACCATTTACACTTTCCTTCATTTATAAAACAAATTTATTAACCATTTCTCATTAAAATGGCCAAAATATTCTCTTTAAAAGTAGAATTCATAAGAAAATTATTCCAAATCTCTTTTTTTCAATGAAGTAGATGTCCCAGGAGAACATGTTGAGCTCTTGGAGAAATTAATGAAATGGGGAAAAAACAGGTATATAATTTGGAAAGAATATAAAATAAAATACACTGTTCTATTATTTGTTACTCTGTTATTAACTTATCCATTATCTATCAACAAAAATACCACTTTGCTTTAAAGAACTCTGATATTACTTATGTAACCTGACAATCAATAAGCACAATAGATAGATAGATAGATAGATAGATAGATAGATAGATAGATAGATAGATAGATAGATAGATAGATAGATAGATAGATAGATAGACAGACAGCTAGGTAGTTGGAAAGATGGATAGATAGATAATCAAATAATTTTAAAATTAACTGTATGCAAGTTAAACTTACCCTATGAACCACTCTTGTGTAAAACACCCACTACATAACAAGTGCACATTATTGTAAAGTCAAAAGTAAGAAATAAGAAAATCAACCCCACAATTCTTTGAGCAAACCCAGTTTCCGCTCCATTCCAATTTTCCTGAAAATGTCAGAACATATCAAATTATGAATGTAAATTCATGATATTCAATGTTATTCTGCTTTAAGCGTTTTCAAGACCTGGTGATTTAAAAAAAAAACAACAACAATAACAACAATATTATTATTATTATTATTATTATTATTATTATTATTATTATTATTATTATTATTATTATTATTATTTAATAATAATTCAGTAAGATGTACCTATTTTGTGAACTGTTCTTATTACAGTGAACTGCAGTTGCATCCACTCTCTAAAAGTCTGTGTTCATGTGTCATGACAAGGGGATTTTTGCCCGTTTTCTTTTAGACAGTGATGGATTCTGCGGTCCGGATTAAGGTACATTGAAAGTCAGTTTAGAAGGTTCTGGAAAGGGTCAGCCGTTAAGTGATCTAAGGTTGCCTCAGGACGAGAGTGAAGAAGGGGGGGCGCTGTTACACAGGATCCTGTGTAAACATCAAGGCCTTTTAAAGACATATGTGTAGAAGAAAATAACAGCAGCTGAAACAAAATGTGTATAAAACAATACAACAATGAACAGAACAGTGAGGCAATGGAAACAAATCAAACACAATCTTGTCTTGATGCAGATCCAGGACACACACGTGTAAAATACTCCAAGTGACTCGCTGGATAAATGTATATCAATTCTATTAAGAAAGATTATATATACAGAATCGATAGCTTTAAAGGAAATGTTTATTTGTCTTAATGTCCTTGTGAGGATTCATTATTGATCTTGTTAATAACACAGCTAATTACTGAAATCTAGCATTAAAAGGATTAAAAGCATTAAATGGTTTTTATTCAATAATTTATTTATTCATTCATCGATTATTTTTTAAATTTTTATTTATTTTATTAAACATGCATTATTTATACATCTTTTACTGCATTTTTAGTTGTTTTTTTTTCTTTCATTTTTTTAAAGTGTAGTTTTCCTACATCAACCAACAGTCAGATTTCCTTCACAGTTTTGATGCCCATAAGGATATAAAAACATTTCCATGCACCCAGAAAGCTGTATGAGCCTAATAAACTTCTCCAGACACAGTTGGAAGTATTGTATGCATGTAATATTCAAAATTTGCCAAAATGAATATGGTAATGGTATTTTTTAATAAAATATGTTTTCTCATGATTATATGCCTCTTAAAAGTGTGTATTTGTAAAAATTGAAACACCATATATAGCCAAACCCACACACACACACACAGATGGTGAAAGCTCTATAATCTGGACTTCTCCAGACGTGGGATTGAGTCAAGCCAGTTGGAAGTCGGTATAAACTTCACGTTCCTGTCAGCACACTGGGCTGGAAATCCTGTACAAACCTGACAAATCTCGGCTCTCCACTCTCCGAGTCTCTCCTCATGAATCTGAAATGCCCCTGATGCATGAGCAAACTGTCGATAATAAGCTTGCACACTGTGCATGAGTAGAGCGTGTACTCAGAGAGAGAAAGCGAGAGATTAACATATGCTAAATGTCTATGGATTCTCTCTCTCTCTCTGTCTCTCTCTTTCTCTGGGCCTGGGAATCGATGGAGCTCGGCCATCATTAACTCCTTGTCCAAGTCCTGGGTCATTGCACATCATCCAGCTCTCTTCTCTGCCTCAGCGCGCCCAAATTTAATCAATCCCTCAGTCTCGTATGACGGTGTCATCTCAGCTGATTTCTCAGCACCAGTGAGCACCAGAGAGCACCACAAACAAGAAGGATTTTTCTGGAACAACTGCTTACCACTAAAAGTGAAACGGTATGAAAATTTTATGGCATAATAACCACAGAACGCAATATTACAGTAGTATTATATCACCGATTTTATTTCTGCACTGTGGCGTCTGTGGGAAAGAAGGAAACTGCAGAAGGATTGTTGTCTAATCTAGATATAGATATACCTTCTGCTCTGCTTTATTTTCTTTTTGCCGATGACTTCACAAATCAGTTTGAACTAAGAACGTATTCTGTTATGCAGACAACAGCAGTCCAGAAGACAAACATTTACGTTTTTCCAACAGCTCAGTATCGCTGTTCTGTATGTTTCAGTGTCCTGATTTTGGAGAAGGCCAAATTCTTTGGTGAAAAAAATGTTACTCAAGAGAGATAAACAACATACTACATACTATTTATTGCAGTTATTGAAAAAGAAGAAGAAATAGAGCAAGAAGATGGAGAAGGAAAGAAGAAGAAGAAGAAGAAGAAAAAGGAAAAAGAAGAATGGTGGGAAGGAGAAGGTGAAAAAATATTGCAATAAGAAGACGACAAAAAGAAGAACAAGAAGAAATCGGACTGAAATCCGAAGCGTTAGAAGCGTTAGGCCAACACCAAGTTTGCTAGCTAGTGCTAGCTATGAAAACATATAGTCAGTCAACTCCTAGATCATTCTTGCATATAAACTTCTTTATGTTTTTGAAAATAAACGTTCTTTAAACAATGAAATGAACAATTATATCCGTGGAGCTGTATTTGTTATTATTATTTTTAAACAAATGGAGTAGCTATTTCAGCTAATGTGTACATTGCACTGTATTTTTTAAACGGCTGCATCGCCTCTAGGTATCAGTAAAGTGGATGCTGCTGTAAAGCTGGAAATGTTCTCAGGAGAACGCCTCCTGAGGGAAGTCATGCTCTTTCTGTTGCAGCTATGAAGCTGTCACTGCTCTCCTGCCATCATTTCCAAGCACACCACTGCTCGAGTCGCGCTGGGAGAAGTGCAAGGCATCTGTCAGCATATTTGGTGTCTTGACTATTTGGCTAAGAAAAAAAAAACAACACTCCTGGGGAACGTGTGCAAAAAAAAAAGTGCTTCCCTGAAGGAGTGTAGAGACGGAGGGAGCGAACCCGGCGTTAATGTGGCCCTGCTGTTGTCGGGAAACGGCAGTGATCAGCATTTATTAGGAAGCACGAAGGAAGCGCAGGGCGTAACACGCAAAAAACCTGCTGCTGCGCTCTTTGAACGGACGAAGTCCGGGTAATCGGTTCAGGAGGATGGAGCGGAAATGTAACACTGCCATCTAGGGGAATGGATAGAAAGCAGCTCCGCGGCATGCCGAGGGAGATTAAGGACTTATGTTGCACATTCAATGTAAATGAGAGAGCGCGTGCCAGTAAGGAGGCGCCCGGATGCCCTTGGTGTGTCTCTGTTGGGAGTTACATGAGCGCGAGACAAAGCTGCAGACCCAAAAGTGCCTCGTCTTCTGCGACAAAACAGGAGGAATAAGAGAGAGGGAACAAAAGAGAAAATGACAGAAATCTACAGCAATGTAGATAGGAGAGAGTGTGTGTGTGGCTGTAAAGTGTTTGCGTATGAGAGACAGGAAGAGATGGAGGTGAGACAACAAGACAACTGGAAAGCAGCAGAAGAGGTCTAAAATGTTTCGAGTGAGAAAATGGGAAGGAATATAATACAGATAGCTTACAGGGGGGAGAAAATGAGTGTGAAAGAGACTGAGACAGAGAGGGAGAAAAAGAGGAAGGTGCGACAGTGAGAGAGGGATAAAGACAAGCCAGTGGAAAGGTGAGAGGAAAGAAGACAAATGATGGAGGGGCAGCCTGGGTGAGAGTGAGAAAAATGGGGAGGGATGTAAAAGAGCTGAGGAGAAGGAGAGGGAAACGAGTGTGAGAGAGGAGAAAGAGGGCAGTGAGACAGTAAGGGAGAAAAAGTGGATGGTGAGACAGCGAGGGAGAAACAGAAGAAGGTGAAACAGCAAATGAAAGAGAAAGACAAAGTAGAAAGGTGAAATAGAAGACGGCAGAAGATAGCAATCTAGTTAGAGTGAAAAAAGTGCAAGAAAGCAAAAGAAAGAAAATGAGGGTGTCAGAGACTGAGAAAGAGAGTGAGAGCACTGAGAAGAAAGAGGTGAGAAAGAGAAGTAGAAACGTGGGAGAGATGCACTCGAACGATGGTGAGAAAGATAATGTGAGAAAGAAATGCAGCAAGGTAGCATGAGAAAGAAAAGGAGTATGGGAGAGTGGCACAGGGCACAGAGTGGCATAAAGAGGAATGAAAGAGAGAGAGAGAGTGAAGAGGGCAGATGATGGAGAGACACACTGGGTGGGAGTGAGAAAGGAGGAAGAATTTAGAAGAAAGGAAATGAGCGAGGAAAAAAAGAGAGAAGTAGGACAAAGGGATGGAGAGGGAGTGTAAAGAGTGAAAGAGACAAGAAGCAAGAGAGGCAGTGAGTGTGAGAGGAAGGGAGGAGGCAGGAGAGAGTGACGAGAAGCGGATGACATTTTTGTCAGTAAAAACAATTGCAATAAATTGCCTCTGGAAACTCACGTGTCGAATAAATAATGGAATAAACGTGAGGGTTTTCTCTCCCGCCTGCCAGTAAATGACCACTTTCCAGCTTCAGCTTCAAACATGCTCTGCTTTTATTTATGGATGACAAATGTGTCCATTAACTACAGCAAATGAGGAATTAGGACTTGGCCAGTTGTATTAACATGTGCATCCACTCTGTCCAAATCCTCTACTGTAAACTATTTAAAGAAGTGTCCTACCATCAGGAACATAAAGAGCCGATAATAGAACTCATGGGCTGTTTTATACAAATTGTCAATGACAGTTTTATTTGTCAGTTTCACTTTAGCCTGATATTTGGATAGAAACATTGCTTATGGCTGCTTCTGTAATGTAATTATAATGGAGACATTTGAGTTTTGTAGAAAAAAAATCTCTGCCCTAATGTAATAATGTACCGTCTGAATGTAATTATTCCTGAAAGTCTGTTAATTCAGCCTTTTTTACACACTGCGCGTTTCTAGGTCTGAAGAAGTAATACGTTGCAAGGGTATCCAAAAGTGACTAATAAAAATTAAACAGCAGTTAGGGGTGGGGCCTTGATGGCTTAGTGGTTAGCACGCTTGCCTCGCATCTCCAAAGGCCAGGGTTTGATTCCAGCCCTACCTGCACAAACTCCATAGACAACAACTCCCTGTTTGTTTTTTTCATCTTTTTGTCACCCTCACCTTGTGTAAACTGATCATATTCACTACATCTGGCAACATAACGGTCGCATGTTGGTTTTGAAACACGACACTGTCCCTAATAAAATGTAATCAATCTCAATAATTAAAAAAGAAGTTGTCTGAAAAGTCAAGCATGAACTAAAAACATGCTTTCTGACATGCATATTGCTCAGAATCATAGCAACTGAAAAATGTAAACTTACCTTTACTGCTAAATAAATCAGAGGCTAATAATAAATAAAAATAATTAGTGCAAAACATTTTGACTCGGCTAGTTAACAACCTACCAGAAGATGAGATGAGATTATGGCATGAAAGAAGCTTTGAAAGCTGATCTGTTTGAGCAGAGCATACAGATGAGGGGATGACAGAACTAAAGAACTAAAGCACAGCTGCTTCTCACATGTAGTTGAACTGCTTTGTGGGTAGTGTTGGAAACCAGTGAACATATAACAATACATGGATGAAAGAATTAAAAAAAAAAAAGCTCAAATGTTTAAGATTAATAATCTTTCAGGATGGATTGTTTTAGGATCCTGAGGATGAGAAAAATTGGACCTGTGGCATAATCTTAAAGAAGCAGAAGTCATTTAACATTACATAATACATATTTAACAAACCAGTTTGTTATTGAAGATCATTAGATGGACGATTTCAGCACAGTTCAAGGCATCTCCATCCTTAGACATGGCGCAGTGCTGAAAAACTTAATGCCAGGCAGAGCTCAATGCTGCCTCCTTGTGTTCAGTAAATAAAAATGAATAAATGTAGATTTTGGCACTGTAATAATCTATCAGGTTTCCTTGCAAAAAGTTAAGGAATGGTCTGTATTCCCAGGATCTCAACCCAGATTCATCCACACACATCTTTTAGGGTTTCACATCTCTACTGGTTTTCTTTCTAGTCTGTTTTTCCAATTCCGTCCTTTAATGTCTAGGGGTGCTTAGGAGACCACTATCAGTTCTTGCTGATTAACGCTATCAGTCCTGACCCTGCAGCTACTCTTTTAGAAATAGACAACCCACACCCCCTCCACCCCCTCCTTACAGTGGCCCCTCTCCCTCCTTCACCCTCTGATTGATGCCTGACAGTTTGAGTTGGGATTTTTGCTTTTCATTAACAGTCCAACTCATGTCCTGCTCTTTAGTTCACAACGGAGAATCTACAAGACATGCAAGGCAAGCAAGGATTAGGGGCCCAAGCACCAGTGAATTCTCTGAAAAGCTGCTCATGAAAGAAAATAATTCTAATTTCTGTAATATATCATTTATTAATAATAAACTTAACTCTGATATTTATTTAACTCTAAATTGTCACACACCAGGCCAAAACTAGGCCATAGAGGTGACAGTGGCAAGGACAATCCCACTGTGACATCATGATGAAGAAACCATGACAGGAACCGGACTCTTCTATACTACAAAGGCAGTTAAAAGGGAAAAAAATGACTTTTTTTTTAAATATAGATCTGTAAACATGGGTTTGTGTAAATAGTTATAGTTTATTATTATTAAACTATTCACTATTTTTTTTTCAAGCTGTTCATTCTGTCAGATGTTATTAGGGTATTTGTAGGATTTTAAAAATGAAGCTCCGAAAGAAAAAGAAAATGGTTACACTCCATTAATCTACTCTGTTTTCATTCCTGCTAATCCTCTTGTTGTTCCCTCTTGTTTTTTTTCCTAGGTTTCTTGTTCATCATGTTTCTCCAGGAGCCATTTGGTGATGATGAATTAAGCCTGTGGGTCGAGTAGAGACTCCTCTTCATTCGTTTTTGGGAAAACAAACCATTAAGATGTTTATTATGTGGCATACTAACGAAGGAATAAAACTGTGTTTATGTACCTAATAAAAAATTTTAGCGTCAGAAAATTGCTGTGGCGTAAGAAGAAAGTAGCATTCATGTGGGGCAAGCTGATGGAGAAAAATAACTGTCTGTCTGTCTGTCTGTCTGTCTGTCTGTCTGTTTACCCAACCATTCATCCATCCATCCATCTATAGTTGTTCCTATAGAAATGGTAGAAAAGATGATGTGCATTATGACAAGTCTATCTATCTATCTATCTATCTATCTATCTATCTATCTATCTATCTATCTATCTATCTATCTATCTATCTATCTATCTATCTGCTGCTATCCAAACTGCTGTTATAGAAAATGAATCCACACTTTCTGACCATTCAGAATGGAGAATTCAGCAGCACAGTTGTCTAATGACAATAATAATATATAATAATATGTCTATGAGCTCGACGTATCACAGACAGACTGACGTTGTGATGTAAATCCCAAGTGGTGTAATGATTAACGAGTACTTCGTTCTCACTTGCATCAGTTGCCGTTGGCAATGTGAAAGGCGTGAGACAGGTCAATTGCCATTTTGGCCTGTGAAGTGCTCAAATCAGCCAACAATCTTTTGGATTTAACACAAGGAAAGTTTGCTGTCATCAAACATGGTTTCACCTATCGGAGAAGCTACAGACAGTGTGTTTATGTGAGACGGACTTGTTATCCCACCATAATGAATTCTCCATGCATCACAAAGCCTGAGCTATGCCTTACACAGGTCCTGCAGCCTGCTTACTACTTCAGTTTTCAGCACCTTCAGCAACACACAGCAGAACCGACAACACTCAGGCAGAACCTGAACTGTGAACACATCATTTCCTCAAGTTGGCTTACTCACCTACACTATTGCTCATGCTTGAAGAAGTAGAAGAATAAGTGAACTAGCAATTGAAATAAAGAAATCAAGATTTTAGGCAGGATTATTAGGCCTAGCTGAATGAATGATGGATATATATATATACCCACACACACTAACAGACTGTCCCTGGCTTCTGCAACTCACACCCAAGAGAATTTCCACCAAATCCACTCAGGCAGCTGACTCTCCCTCTCCTGACACATCAAACCACAGTTTTGTCGTGCCTTCTGTGCGACTAGGATCGCTCGGGGACCATGATAAAAAAACATGTGAATGTGTAAATATCACAGCTGACTCCTCCAGTGTGATCACATCTAGTCACTCTGGCAGGATCGCGTTCCCTATGAGAGAGAATGCTACAATCAATATTTGTAAATCTGCATGTGAGTCAGAATAGGATGTGACATTATCAGAAGGGCATCAGACAAACACCGCAGAGTGCCAAAAGTATTAAAACATAATCACTGGTATGAGCTGGTATTAAAATCTAAAAATATAGGACTAGGCACCGCCAGCAAAAACACTCACTCAGTTTGGTTCCAGCTGTTTTTCAGATTTTATGGACATCCAAAAACGCATCCATCTCTTCAGATTTTCTGAAGAAATACTGAAGGCTATTTTATTTTATTTTATTTTATTTTATTTTATTTTATTTTATTTTATTTTATTTTATTTTATTTTATTTTATTTTATTTTATTTTATTTTATAATGAATACATTTGTGTTTTTTGGGTTTGTGTTCTTTGTGTGTGTTTTTTATTTTTTGGTAACATGATAAGCTGCACTTTTGTCATTAATTTTAGGAGGTAAACGTCACTTCATTGGTAAAGAAACGTCACTTTATAGCTACTATAATATAAACAATAACAAGAACTAGCATGTTTCATGTTGTAGATGTTGCACAACATTCAATGTAACTGTGAAAGGTTATAATGTGCTATTCTTTAACTTAACTCATACTTAACTTATCCTGAGGTACAACACTTTAAGACTGCTAAAGATAAAAAAGGAAATTGAGAACTTGATTTATATGAATATAGGATAGTCATTTCTATTATAAGCAAATTTTAGTCAAATTTTAAGGCCCACAAGGAGAAAAGGATGAAAGTCCAGAGAAGCACATTCAATATTTTTAAACATGTAAATCTTTTCGGTTTCAATTGCGGATCTGTTTTTGGCTTTGAAACTGCTACCACACACACACACACACACACACACACACACACACACATACACACAGATGTTCAAAACAAGTTGTCTGATTTTACATTTTCTTCTTCAAATCTTCTTCCCCTTTGTGTGACTCTGGGGCATGAGAGCAATATTCAGTTTGTAATAGTGTCAGATGCATGACAGTGTTGTGTATGTGTTTATTCTTCAGCAGAGGTGAAAAATCCTTAATTGTATTTCATTGCTATAGTTATTTCTAAGTATGAAATGGCGTTCACACTAGCTATACTTTCACATAAGGATCATTTCTCAGTACCTTGTCTTTTTAAGTATACTCTTAACAGCAACAGAAAAACATATTGAGAATACACAGTGTTTAAAGGCTAGAGAGAGAGAGAGAGAGAGAGAGAGAGAGATAGAGAGAGAGAGAGAGAGAGAGAGAGATTTGTCTGAAAGCCTGAAGGGACCAGCCGTGTTCTGTTTAATCCTCCTTTCATCATGAGATGGTCTGTGGCATGGCCTGGTTGGCACCTCTGGTGTTCTGCTTGGTCGCTCATGCCCTCGGCTCTGGTGGGGTACGGCTTGGCATTGTTGTATTGTAACCGCTCCAAAAAGCTGCCTGTCTGTGGCCCGTGTGGTCTGGATAGACACACATGAACAAGCACGGGTGCTGCACAGATACACCCGATGTCTTTTCAAGATCCCTCTTTTTGTCTTCTGTGCCAAATATTTTATTGGGTTCTTTCCGGACTCACATCAGTGCTCTCGGACCCAGGTGAAGATTAGCACAGAGGTAGGTGCCATGTCTTATCAGTAAGATTTTATTTAACACTAAACTGTCATAGTAGCTCAATGATTAACAGGTGCACCAGTGACTGGAAGCTTTTCCGATCAAATCCTGCACTAGAGATTATTTTTGATCTGTGAGATCGAAAAGCAGCTGCTAAAAGAATTGATGGTGACATTTTACAATAAGGTTCACAAACAAGCATGCAATCACTGAGCACTTTATTAGGAATACCTACATCTTCTGAGTCAATAAATCAGTTATCCAGTCTGCCTGTGGTGCTACCAGTTTGAGTATTGGAGTATGTATGGGTTGTAGGCTGACAAGAGTGGAAATTTTGGCCTTGTAGACCATTGTGTATATTCTGAGATGTTTTTCAGTTTACCATGGTTGTAAAGAGTAGATACTTTTCAAGCATGTTTATTTATTATATGTTCTCATCATACAAATGGACTGGTAATAATCAAACGGAGGTCAGATTAATTAATTAATTAGTCAGCCAAGTTATTTTTATACGACTAACACATATGCCTTGTTATTTACTTGTATGCTAAAGATTAGTGCATTTATTCCTTAATTCCATAATTGAAAAAGGTTTATTTTAAGAAATTAATCTGCCTCACAGGCTTACTGAAGTACAGTAGTACACATTATTTTACTGACCTTTATTTTATTGCTGATTTTATTACACACCGCTAGTAAAAGGCCAAAGCAGCTCCTGAGGCATTGTGGTGGCTCAATACAAAAGCTCCAAGCCATAGCATTAAAGCAGGGTTTGAGAAGCCTTCCTGTGTCTATCAATCACACTAAACTGTTTCATTCCCATCCATGCAGGCGATGAATTTGGCCCGGATTCATGACAAACAAAAGCTAAAGAAATTTTGGGAGCAGAAGATAGAGCGACACCATCAGATGACTGGGAACGAAGAAGCCAGAATGAAGCAAAGCGCTTTATCAAAGTACGTACGCCTGCCACTTCCAGCACCGGCTCAGCCTAAATGACTTTCCTTTGGGAGAAATGGTTTTTTATCAAAACCAGATTATTTGTTTCTGTCACTGGGACTTTCTTCAGGGCTTAGTATTGTCTGGCAGGGGTGATTACCAAGAAAACCCCTGTCTATTAAATCAAAATTGGAGATTATGATGAAAAATAGACTCGGTGTCAGGGAGCCATATGTGCAGTGAAGAAATACATGATTAAGACCGCTTGTGAAGATGGAAAAGGATAATTAGATTTAGAGTTTTTTAGATTTAGTTTTTTTTTTGATAAAGATAAGATTCAGTATCTTCTTTCATTTTACATGCAGATAAAACCAGCACCAGTTGGTTAGTTTTATTAGAAGAACTTCCTCAACTTCCACTGGCATGACCAAGACATCATGATGGAATGACTTAATTGACCATTAGGTTACTGTTTTCATAGAGGAATGTAAAAAATCTAGCTTGCTAGTAGCCAAATGTCATGCCTTCTATAATACTGTATATCTCTATATCTATATCCACCTGGCTTTTGTACTGCTTATCCTACATTATCATACAAGACGGATGACACCCTGTAGTGATGCCAAACCATTGTACACATGCTCATTCACAAACTATGGACAATTTAGAGATGCCGGTTAGTCTACAAGGCATGTCCCTTAACTTGGGGAAAAAACCTGAGAACCCAAAGGAAACCCCAGAAGCATGGGGAAAACATGCAAACTCCATGCACACAGGTCAGAAGCTTGTATGAAACCCTCAAGGCAATAATCCAAAAGGAAAATCAACATAGTAGTCGGTAGACTTTTTTCAGATTCAGACAATTCCAGACCTTAGAGTAACAGCTGAAGACAGAAATGAAGAGAGCTGAGCAGAAGTCCAGATCCTTTCCACTCACTTTTCCTAGCTCAGTAATCCAATCACAAACCGGTCCCCGACCACACTTCAGCTTCCACAATGGTACTTTCTTCTTTTAATTTTCTACAGTTCAGACCGTCATATCATATAATATCAGAAGTAAACACCCTATAAGTATTGTTTCTGTAAATATATTTATTTGCAGAGCCATTCAGCTCATTTTTACAATGCTTATTGCACAGAACACTAAGTTCCTGACTTTCCACAGGTTACGGAAGGAGTGGATCCAGAGGCTGCTGATTCGGAGCCAGGGCATGAACGAAAAAAAGAACACAGAGGAACTCAAAAAGGATTGAGGATAGAAAACTTAATTCTCCTCCCATCATAGATGCAGTCAGTTCACTTTAGTTCAAGTTTGCTTTTTCCCCATTGGATATTTAATAAAATATATTATAAGCCCAAACTGATATTGTGTGCATGTGCATCTTTGTTTAGAATGATTAGGATGGGGTTATTTGTGGGATTTACAGTATATAGATTAATGTCACAAGATTGCGTTCTTTCATGGAGAACCGACACCTTGTACAGAAATAGGAATGGCCTGTGAAACTGCATTATAACTATTTTTAAAAGATCACTTCTCTCTCTCTCTCTCTCTCTCTCTCTCTCAGGTGCATGTATTGGTGAGATGAACAGTTTTGTTTGATTTTTTTTTTGTGAACTGCTGACAATATTTCTCCTAAATTCAAAATATAACTATTGTTATTTAGAGTGAATATTTAAAGGAAATGACAACACATCAAAATAACCCAAGATCATGCAGTATTTGCAGAGCTTTAATAACTCAAATAAAACAAAATGCAAATAAATTGTAAACAAATTGTGTTAGTGTTTTGGCTAAATAACATTAAGACTTCAGTATTTGGTGGAATAACCCCTGATTTGCATGAGTTTTAGCTCCATGCTCTCCACCAGTTTTTTACATTGCTGTTGGGGAACTTTATAAGCAAACAGCTCAGCTTTTCTTGATGGTTTGTGACCATCCATCTTCCTCTTTATGACACTCCAGAGGTTTTCAATAGGGAGATTGGGCAGTCATCTCTTATTTTTTTTGACCGCATATACTGGGTGTGAATACTTATGCAATCAACTTTTTTTATTTATTTATTTGAATACTTTTGCATTATGCATACTGGATCAGTTCAAGATGAAGAATGGTGCTTTAGAACAGGACAAAATAGAACATCCTTCCGAACAAGAAACAAAAAGGTTTCAAAATTAGAACATTTTCTCCAATTGAAAGTGAGAAAAAACAAGTTTAGAAGAAGGTTGATCAGCAAAACTGACAGAAATTTGCATTTTCTGTAAAGTGGGTTTTAGAAGGTTAAACTGTGAACTCGAAACAGGAACTTGTCAGTATGGTAGAAGAAGTGGAGGAAGAAACTATTTAGTTAAGAAAAAGATAGCACACATTCACAGCTATGCATTTGTGCCTTTATTAAGCATCAAATAAGAAAAATTAAACAAAACAGCATTCAACCTTCACAAATGCTTTACACAGTAATAATAATTCAGGTTTATATTTGACTTTTGGTGCCACCCAGTGGAAAATACGGAATACAAATAGGATTCAAGCCGTGCACAAAGCATTAAGACTTCAGCCTTTTTTTTTCTTTTTTTTTTAAATAAGATTTTGAAATAAGATGTCCAGCAACACATACTTTTGCATGCACAATGCTCAAAGACACACACTGCACTAGAAATATTGTGCAAAATATTATACACACAAATATTTGTAACATAATATTAAATTCTACATAACATGAGGCAGGTATCCATGTGAATGCAGTCATTAATTTACTTTTATTTTTAAATCGTATGTCTTGGTACTTAAGGTAGATGTTCTGGCAGAGAAACTGAAAAAATGTCTTTTTCATAACAGATGAAAAGTCAGGGTCTGTAATTTAGATTTTTTTGAAAAACTGTGTTGCAGTAATAATAATAATAATAATAATAATAATTATTATTATTATTATTATTATTATTATTATTAAATAATGATTTGCAAGGCTAACCACAGCCTCTTGTGCATAATAAGGAACTTTGTACATGACACTGTTCTGCAAATCAGGCATTCCCAGAAATGGAACAGCTGCTTAAGCAAAAACTATTTACTGACACAAAAATTGTCTGTAGAACATGAATTGGCCAGGCTATAAGATGCAGAATAAAAAACATCTTTCGCTCAGTCTCTGTTTCAACTGGCTGAAATAACCAAGTCCACAGAGTGGCATTTTTTTTTAAAGGGCTTGTGTTTAAAACTCGTGTGTGGCTGATGAACACCATAATAATTATCTCTCAGCAGTTTCTGAAACCTTAGTCTCTGAATGGCTATAAAATTCCTACAAAGATCATGTTGTGTTAGTCTCTGCTTCAAGATGCCTAACACACTGCCGTCATAGCAAACTGGACATGAGCAGAATGTTTCTGCACACGACATTTAATGTCATTTTGTTCATTTTCACTTTTGAAGCAATAAGATTTTGAAATGCTAAACAGAAACCTAACAAAAGAGAAACATTTTTCCACACTATATAGTACAGTTATTGTAAATTTACAATAAAATCCTTTTCCTCAGCAAATTAAGCATCTAGCAAAAAGAAAAAGAAAGTGCCTTTTGCATTTCTAGGAAAACGTCACCCTGAATGATACTGGATATAAAACGATTACAATCATTTTGGTGCTAATTGGTCATTTGTGCTGTAACAAATATCAGCATTTTCAAACATATGGTATAACGGGGGTTTTTCTCTTAGGTCATAAAAAATGTTCTCTGTTCAAGTGGTGCAAATGTTGAACTCAAAGTCTTTACAAAACAGTTACAGCACAGACACAGCTCAGTTAGTTAGTTAGAGATGACCAGGGCAGTGGTGTCGATCTTAAAAGCAAGAGATTAAATCCTCTCGGCATTACAATCAACAAGCAGTCGCACCTACAGGTGAAAGATGAAAATGAGTACTGATTATCATTATTACATTGATACAGATTGTTGTGCAAATCTTCCAGGGTAGAGTTTTCCTTTAATTTTATTTCTAGAGATATTACACACTACACACGCTAACAAAGTCCAAAGAGTTAATAGGAATATGACAACATGCTGCATCCTTCAAGTCACAGTCACAGCTAGGCAACTGAGGAGTTGGTGCAGCGCGACTGCTGTCCTTGAGAGCTCACCATGATATCGTCACTAAAAGCCTTCTCAAAGACACGTCTCAACGAGAGTTTGATTGTCTTTTTAAAGTCCTGCCCCATAAACACATACAGTACCGGGTTCATGCAGCTGTTGATGTATGTGAAAGAGATGAGCAAAGGGTAAAGCTCTGCAACCACGGCATAGTATGACTTATCATAAATGAATATCAGAACTCCGACATAGTAAGGAAGCCACGAGAAACAAAATGCCAACACAACAGCCAGCATGATACGGAATGATCTTCCTGCCTGAATATGGCTGCTCATAATCTTACAGGCGATACCTGTGTAGCAAAACACAATGCACAGGAGTGGCAGGAGAAAGCCTATCACAAACTCGCTAATGAATATCAGCTTGGCCACATATTTAATTATGCAGTATTTTTTTTTTGTGGTGTCTGAGGTGACTGTTTCTCGCAATAAATTCGGCAGGCTGAGGAGTATGGCCAATGCCCATGCCAAAGCGCAGCATCTCCATGCTAGCCTGACCGTACGGTTGTTCTGAGCCCAAACAGGTTTAACAATCTGGATGAAGCGATCCAGGCTGATGAGGTTCAGGGTGAAGATGCTGGTGAACATGTTGATGATGATGATCGTGGGTATGACTTTGCACATAGCATCTCCATAAGACCAGTCATACTCTAGACGGATTTTATCCACTGTAAACGGTATGGACAGGCAGAACAGGAGGTCAGCAATGGCCAGGTTCAGAAACCAGATGGAGTTAACGGTCTTCTTCATCTTCACACCAGCAATCCACACTACAAAGGCATTTCCAGGAACTCCAAGGAAGCATGATATGCCGAAGAGCACGTATGCTGCGATTTTAATGGATTCCTTTGATTCCTCAGGCCAATCATTTTCAAAGGTAATATTGTCATAATAATCGTAGTCATAGTTGTAGCTATAGTTCATGTTGTTTCCTTTGAGTAATCCAGATGAAATCTCTAACTTTTCAGTTCTGGAAGCAATAGAAGTATGGAAGCAATAGAGACAAAGATTCAATTTACATTAAAGCCATGCAAACCTCCAAGTCTTATAAAAACACTATGCTGTCCCTTTTACAATATCTCACTAGAGAAGATGTTATTTATCATGATCTCGCATGTCAAGTCTAATTCGTGCAGGTTTTTACCCTTCCAGAGGGTAGAAGAAGTGACTTACCCTGCTGGCACCAAGTCCAATTTCAAATTCTGATTATGAAGTGCAAAAAAAGAAGAAGAAAAATAGAAGTTTGCACGAAAAGCTTTCACAAACTGTTGACACAATCGGCCACATCATTTCTTCAAAAGTAATCTTTAACCAGAGGAAACCAAGAAACCAGTGAGAGGAATGAAAAGTGGTTTCTTAACATCCAAATCAAGAGCTGGAATTAATATTCATGTCAAAATTCAGAATGTGGAAAAAAATGTGCTCTCAGTGACTCTGGCATGGTTATTTGTGTCGTGTGCTCTAGTTTGAGAATTTGATTAACTTGCCATTTTACAGTCTACAGAGTTTATGGATGCACCAACCATAGCCACAGTACCACCCACTCAACCATGCCCCCAGTCACCACAGTACTGAACACCTGCACTTGCGCCCAATCGCCGGAGCACTATATAAGCACTCTCACTCCACTGAGTCATCGGCTGGTACTAGGGTTACGGACTCTGTAACTTCTCTTCCTGCCTATGGAGTCTACACCGGTGCGTCTAAACCCTATTCATCTCCTGTGGATCATTGGACTGTTTACTTGCATCAGGAACATCACATAAGACTGTTTCGATTTACTTCACTGTATGCCTTATTCTAGTTATCATTGCATTTACATCACCGTTATAGCACTAATCGTGCACAGAATAAAGAGCACTTTATCTTACCTGCTCTTCCTGGTCTTCGTCCTTGGTGATATAGATTGTTGTGCAAATCATGTTGATCAAAGAGATTATGAAATAAGATTTTGAAATAAGATGTCTTGCAACCTGTACTTTTGCATCCACAATGTTCAAAGATGCACCCTGGACTGGGACTTTGCAAACACTGTGCAAACTATTATACACGCAAACATTTATCTTTCATTTCCAAGTATAGTAAGTTAGCCATGTTAAACTTCCAAAGTGTAACATTTCAGGACAGATAATTGAAGTAATGGATGAATGAATTGAGTAAAGAAAGTCTGAATGGAATCCGCTATTCAACAGCTATTTTACAGAGATATGATTTTTTTTATTTTATGCAAACAGCTTTTCACAACCTTGCTAAGCAGAACAGCTTCTCAAATCGTACGTCTTGGAACATAAGGTGGACATCCAGAGAAACTGAAAAAATGTCTTTTGTCCTCTTCAAACCTTTCAAAGTGATAACTGAATCAACAGATAAATAAAAGGATAAGAGTCAAGGTGTGTAATTCAGGTTTTATTGAAAGTGTGTTGCAGTCTACTTCTTCTTTTCTCGGCTTTTCCCTTCAGGGGTCGCCACAGCGAATCATCTCTCTCCACCTATCCCTATCTTCTGCATCCTCAACACTTGCCACTAGCTTCATATCCTCATGTATTACATCCATATACCTCCTTATCAGTCTTCCTCTTTCCCTCCTGCCTGGCAGCTCCATGTCCAACATTCTCCTACCAATATACTCACTCTCCCTCCTCTGAACATGTCCAAACCATTTTAATCTGTCCTCCCTAACTTTGTCCCCCAAACGTCCAACACCAAACGAACCTTAACATCTTCAGCTCTGCTACCTCCAGCTTTGACTCCTGTCTCTTCCTCAGTGACACTGTCTCTAAACCATACAGCATGGCCGGTCTCACCACTGTCTTGTACACCTTTCCCTTGATTCTCGCTCATATTTTTCTATCACAGGACTCCCAACACCTTTCTCCACCCATTCCAACCTTCCTGCACTCGCTTCTTTACCTCTTTCCCACACTCTCCATTACTCTGGACTGTCGACCCCAAGTACTTAAACTCCTGTACCTTCTTCACCTCTTCACCCCGTAATCTTACTGTTCCACTTAACTCCCTGTCATTCACACACATGTACTCAGTCTTACTATGACTGACTTTCATTCCTCTTCTCTCCATTGCAAACCTCCACCTCTCTTTTCCTCCACCTGCTCCCTGCTCTCACTACAAATCACAATGTCATCTACAAACATCATTGTCCAAGGAGACTCCTGTCTGACTTCATCTGACAAATGGTCCATCGCCATAACAAACAGGAAGGGGCTTAGAGCCGATCCCTGATGCAGTCCCACCTCCACTTTGAACTCCTCTGTCTGACCTACAGCACACCTCACCACTGTCCTGCTCCTCTCATACATGTCCTGCACCACTCTGGCATACTTCTTTGCTACTCCTGACTTCTTCATACAGTACCACAGCTCTTCTCTTGGCACCCTGTCATACACTTTCTCCAAGTCTACAAACACACAGTGCAACTCTCTCTGACTATCACTTTACTTCTCTATCAAAATTCTCAGAGCAAAAATTGCATCTGTTGTGCTGTTTCTCGGCATGAAGCCATACTGCTTCAAATGCTACAAATTTCCACTACCTTCCTTAACCTAGCTTCCACTACTTTTTCCCATAGCTTCAATGTATGGCTCATCAACTTTATCCCCCTATAGTTGCTGCAACTCTGCACATCACCCTTATTCTTAAAGATTGGCACAAATACACTACTTCTCTATTCCTCAGGCATCTTCTCACTCTCCAAAACCCTGTTAAACAAACTAGTTAAAAATTCCACTGCTGCCTCTCCTAGACACTTCCAGACCTCCACCAGGATGTAGTCAGGACCAACTGCCTTTCCACTTTCCATCCTTTTCAAAGCCTTCCTGACTTCATCCTTTCTAATCTTATCTACTTTCTGTTCCACAGAGTTCACCCTGTCTACTCTTTTTTCCCTCTAATTTTCCTCATTCATCAGCTCTTCAAAGTACTCCTTCCATCTCCTATGTACACTCTCCTCACTTGTGAGCACCTTTCCATCTCTATCCTTAATAACTCTAACTTATAACTCTTTCAGTTTGCCTCTTTAACATAGGATGTAGTCTATGTGTATGCTCCTACCTCCACTCTTCTAAGTCACTCTATGCTCCTCCCTCTTCTGAAAACAAGTGTTAACCACAGCCATGACCATCATCTTAGCAAAGTCCACTACCATCCGTCCTTCAAGGTTCCTTTCCTTAACTCCAAACTTGCCCATCACCTCCTCATCACCTGTGTTCCCTTCACCAGCATGTCCATTAAAATCAGCTCCTATCACCACTCTCTCACCCGTGGGAATTCTCTCTATCATCTCATCTAATTCACTCCAGAATCTCTCTTTCTCCTCTAACTCACAACCTACCTGTGGGGCATAACCACTAACAACATTCAACATCACCCCTTCAGTCTCTAACTTCACTCATCACCCTATCTGACACTCTCTTCACCTCCAGAACATTCCTCACAAAGTCCTCCTTCAGGTCCACACCTACCCCATTACTTTTACTATCCACACCATAATAAAATAGCTTGAATCCTGCTCCTGTACTACAAGCCTTACTACCCTTCCACCTGGTCTCCTATGCACACAGTATATCCACATTCCTTCTCTCCATCATATCAGCCAGCTGTCTACCTTTCCCTGTCATAGTACCAACATTCAGAGTTCCTATTCTCAGTCCTACCATACCTTTTCTCTCCTCCCTCCTCTCCTTCTTCGACCAACAGTAGCCCAATTGTCACCAGCGCCCTATAGGTCAACGGCGCCGATGGCGGTCGTTGTTAACCTGGGCCTCGACCGATGTTTTACGCCGGATACCCTTCCTGATGCAACCCTCTCTGTTTATCTGGGCTTGGGACCGGCACAGAAGTCACTGGACTGTGACCCCCATGGCTAAATTAAAAGTGTGTTGCAGCAGTAATAATAATAATAATAATAATAATAATAATAATAATAATAATAATAATAATAATAATAACTCATTTTGCAAGGCTAACCACAGCCTCTTGTGCATAATGAGGAACTTTCTTTGAGACTCGTAATCTCTGGCATGCAGTCAATTTTACTACAACACACTGTTCTGCAATTCAGGAATTCACAGAAATGGAATGGCTGCTTAAGCAAAAACTATTTGACACAGAAATAGAAAAAATATACATGCCACATGTGACTTGCTGATCAACAGATTTGTCATGAATCAAGATTTTAGGGAAATGAGTTCATTTTAACTTTTGAAGCAATACGACTTTGAAATGCTAAACAGAAACCTAACTTTTTTAAAGGGCTTGTGTTTAAAACTCGTGTGTGGCTGATGAACACCATAATAATTATCTCTCAGCAGTTTCTGAAACCTTAGTCTCTGAATGGCTATAAAATTCCTACAAAGATCATGTTGTGTTAGTCTCTGCTTCAAGATGCCTAACACACTGCCGTCATAGCAAACTGGACATGAGCAGAATGTTTCTGCACACGACATTTAATGTCATTTTGTTCATTTTCACTTTTGAAGCAATAAGATTTTGAAATGCTAAACAGAAACCTAACAAAAGAGAAACATTTTTCCACACTATATAGTACAGTTATTGTAAATTTACAATAAAATCCTTTTCCTCAGCAAATTAAGCATCTAGCAAAAAGAAAAAGAAAGTGCCTTTTGCATTTCTAGGAAAACTTCACCCTGAATGATACTGGATATATGTTTATATAGAACTATTACATGCTGAATAATTTTGGTGCTAATTGGTCACTTGGTGCTGTATATCAGCAATTTCAAACATATGGTATAACAAGGGATTTTTTCTCTTAGGACATAAAAAAATGATCTCCATACAAATGGTGCAAATGTTGTACTTTACAAAACAGTTACAGCAGAGACACAGCTCAGTTAGATATTGAAGTTGGATATGACCAGGGTAGTGGTGTTGATCTTAATAGAAAGAGATTAATCCCTGTAGGTATTACAATCATCCAGCAATCCACACTACAAGGGCATTTCCAGGGACTCCAAGGAAGCATGATATGTCATCTTATTAAAAGTGCTGTTAATGAATTCCTTTGATTCCTCAGACAAACCATTTTCATAGGTAAAATTGTCATAATATGTATCGTAGTCGTTGTTGTAGCTATCGTTCATGTTGTTTCCTTTGAGTAATCCAAACGATATCTCTAACTTAGTTCTTTTGTGTGGGAAGTATGGACGTAAGAGAGACAAAGACTTACATTAAAAGACATGTAAAACTCCATAAATGTTATTTATTATTATCTCTCGTATCAATTCTTTAACATCTAATTAATGCAGGTTTTTACCCTTTCAGAGGGTAGAAGTGACTTACCCTGCTGACACTAAGTCACAAATTCAAATTCTGCCCATGAATTGCAAAAAAAAATAAAAGAAGAAGAAAAATAGAGGTTTTGCACGAAAAGCTTTCACAAACCGTTGACACAATCGGCCTCATCATTTCTTCAAAAGTGATCTTTAACCAACAAACCAAGAAACCAGTGAGAGGAATGAAAAGTGGTTTCTTAAAATCCAATTCAAGAGCTAGAATTAATATTCACATTCACACTTCAGAATGTGGAAAAATTGTGATCTCAGTGACTGGCATGGTTATTAGTGTGAGATGGGCTGGTTTGAGTATTTCATTAACTTGCCATTTTACAGTCTATAGAGTTTATAAAGAATAATGTAATTAATAAATAAATGATACCCAGTAGCAGTTCTTTCTAAGAAAATTCTTTGTTGATGAATTAACCAGTCAGGTTTGTACAGGCAGGAATGCTACTGTTACTGAAACTGTGATCTTTCTCCCCTTAGGTCACATCTTTACGAAATTTGGTATACATTTCCGTTGTTATGCAGTTGATACACAACCTTATATGGCCACAAAACCTGACTCTACTTTTCCGTCCTCCTGCCTCACCAACTGCTTAAATGAAATAAACACTTGGTTTTCCTCCAACTTTCTCAAACTTAACAGTAATAAGACTGATCTCCTTATAGGCTCTAAATCTACTCTGTCCAAGTCAAACAGTCTCTCATTTTACATTAATGGTTCCTTAGTTTCTCCCTCTATCCAGGTTAGAAACTTGGGGGTCATCTTTGATAGTATCACATATCAAGTGTTTCCAGATGTTACTTCCATCTCCGTAGCATTGTTTGCCTCCACCCGTATCTCACCCTGCAAACTACTGCCATTTTTACACATACTCTGGTCACCTCCTGCATTAATTACTGTAATTCACTTTTATCTGGCTTACTACGAAAGCTTCTTCACAAACTTCAACTGATCCAGAACCCTGCTGCCCGTATCATAACCCAGATTCCCATCATGCATCACATTAACCCCCTCCCTTTAAAAACTCCACTGGCTCTCTATTAAACACAGACGATTCTTCTCCTCACTCTTAAAGCTCTTCACAACCTTGCTCCACCATAACTCTCAGATCTTATACAGTTATAAGCTCCCTCCTGTATTCTCTGCTCTTCCTCATCAAGGCTCCTCATTACATCGCCTGCCATTTAACCATCATGGATGCTAGAGCATTTAGTCGCACCATTCCAAGTCTCTGGAATTATCTCCCGGAAAACCTCCATAACACAGACTCTTACCACATCCAAAACATGACACAAAGCTTATTTATTCAGAAGTGCTTTTTCCACATGATCTTGGGCTGCACTCAAATCTTCTTTTTTTTTTATATTGTTTTATTGTTGTTTACTGCTATTTTATTATTTATTACTTGCTTGAATTTGTATGATGACCTTGCCTGACTTCAAAGGCACCTATAAAGAAAATGTATTATTATTATTAATTACAGTGAGCAGAAAAGCATCATAAAACAGACAACACACCCAAGTGTTCCTAATAAAGTGAAAGTTGTATATTCAGTATACACACCAGTTTGTGGTTTAGTGCTGCTAACCTGCTCTGATTATTTAACGCAAAGGTTCAGTTTAAATGCTCAGACATATTTCTTTTACTTTGTTTCACTGATTTCATTAAAATTGTTTCAAACAGCCCAAATTTCAGTTCAACATAAACCTACATCCACTAGATGGAAGGCAGATTCTGGGCTTAATAATCTCCTCTACATCTGATCAGAAGATTGAAATTGCTGGTCTTCGTTTCAGTTAATAAAATACATCATCTTTATTAGTTATTTCTTGTACACTGATTTCAAGCTATTTTCTGTCCATTCAAAGTGCTAGATATGGTTCTTGAAGCCTTTTCTTAATTTTGCCCATTTTTAGATTTGGGGTAACAAGATTTCAAAATGCTAATCAGAAAGCTAATAAAAGAGGAACATAATTAAATAGGTTTCAATACTATACAGTACAAAACACCATTTTGTTAACAATATGAAGGGCCACAGCATAATTCAGGTAGGTGGTCCCATATATTTGATAACTCTACAATGTTGCATCATCATCTCTTTATTTAATAAGTGGAATTGGTTTGTATGGAATACCGTAGTATATCACACAACCAGACATACATGTTTATGTTATTACAGAAAATTATCATAACACTTTAGTACTAGGTATAAAACCATCCTTTATTTACATTTTAAAGAATTCAAGTGAGCTTACTCTCAGATTTTAGACTTCATGCTGTTTGTGTGTGCATGCTGGAAATAATTTCTTAAATCATTTTTAATTATACTATTACACTTAATCATATTGAACCAGACTCCAGACTGAACCAGTGCTTATTCAAGAGCGATTAGACAAAAGTCCCTGAATCTGACAAACTGTCCAAGAATGCAAAACTGAGGTCATGTCCTTAAAATAACTACCGCTCCTGGAATGTGTTCTGATAAAATCTTGACTCAGGCTCATGGGTTTGATGTCCTGTAAACAACATGCAATCGTTCACATCACAGGAGGGCAAACATCTCAAGTTCTCCTAATTTAGAAATCCTGTAATTCAAGTGAAAAGGTGGCCTGTTACTCATACCAATAGTAAAATCAATGTGCACCTGATAAATCTGGTGTCCATTTGATTATTAGAATTACAAATGACATTAAGAACCTTGTATATTGGTTTTCCATTATAGTCATTTTTATAACATGTTACAAAAATGTTAAGCCATAGAATTTACCTTAAAAAAGTAATTAGAAATAAAAAAATATATATTTATAATAAACTTAAATAACCTCTCCAATTATTACAACCATGTTCAAATTATTGGAAGACTTTTCCTCAACAAAATAATAGTAGAATAATAAAGTGTCTAGCAAATGAAAAGGAAGACAAAAGTGCTTTTTGCATTTCAACCAAAAACTCCGAACATGTTTTTTTAAAAAAAAAAAAAAACTCTGTTGAACAATCATTATTTTTTGTATAGTTGTACAGTTTCAATGGAAAGAAATACCAGTGATTTCAAACATCAGAAATTCACTTAGTTCCTAAAAACAAAACAGTTTCGTTTCTCCATTCAGAATTTTCCACCATTGCATATTAATGAGGAAACGTGACATAGAACTAGTGGAGATTTTGCAAACGTTGGGACTCAAAGTCTCTACAAAATGGTTACAGCAGAGACACAACTCGGTTAGTTAGTGAACTAGGATATGACCAGGGCAGTGGTGTCGGTATTAATGTTGAGAGTTTAGAAAAACAAGTGCTTTAAAGAGTAAAGGATTAAACCGCTGCTGCATTGCTCTATTTAGTTACATCACCGTTATAGCACTGATCGTGCACAGAATAAAGAGCACTTTATCGTACCTGCTCTTCCTGGTCTTCGTCCTTGGTGATATTATAGATTGTTGTGCAAATCATGTTGATCAAAGAGGTTATGAAATAAGATTTTGAAATAAGATGTCTTGCAACCTGTACTTTTGCATCCACAATACTCAAAGATGCACACCGGACCTGGACTTTGCAAACATCAGATAAGACGGTTTCGGTTTACTTCACTGTATGCCTTATTCCAGTTACCATTGCATTTACATCACTGTTATTATATTACTGATCGTGCACATAATAAAGAGCACTTTATCTTACCTGCTCTTCGTCCTTGATGAACTGTGACATTTAGAAAGAATAGTGTGAAAAAACCAAACCAAAATACCCAGCAGCAGTCCTTCTGAAGAAAATTCCTTGTTGATGAATCTGGCCAGTCAGGTTCATACAGGCTGAAATGCTACTGTTACTGAAACAAGCACTCTTTACTATCACAGCGAGAAAAGCATCACTGAATGGACAACACGCCCAAGTGTTCCTAATAAAGTAAAAAGTGTGTGTATGTTCAGCATACACACCAGTTTTTGGTTTAGTGCTGCTAACCTGCTCTGATTATTAAACACAAAGATTCACAGTTTAAATGCTCAGACATATTTCCTACCAGTTTTTGTTGATGGTTTTTTTTTCATTTCAAAATATTTTGAAACAGCCCAAATTTCACTTCAACGTAAATCTGTCCACTAGATGGAAGGCAGATTCTGGGCTTAATAATCTCCTCTACATCTGATCAGAAGATTGAAATTGCTGATCTTCGTTTCAGTTAATAAAATACATCATCTTTATTATTTATTTCTTGTACACTGATTTCAAGCTAATTTTTGTCCATTGAAAGTACTAGATATGATTCTTGAAGCTTTTTCTTAATTTTGCCCATTTTCAGATTTGTGGTAAAAAGATTTCAAAATGCTAATCAGAAAGCTAATAAAAAAAAGGAACATAATTAAATAGGTTTCAATACTATACAGTACAAAACACCATTTTGTTAACAATATGAAGGGCCACAGTATAGTTCAGTTACTGTAGGTTGTCTCATGTATTTGATAACTTCATAATGTTGCATCATGTTTGCGTATCATCCAAATCGCTCCACAGATGATGCCATCACCACAACCCTCCATCTGGCCCTCTCACACCTGGACTGTAAGGACTCATATGTATGAATGCTGTTCATAGACTTCAGTTCAGCATTCAACACAATCATCCCTCAGCAGCTGATTGAGAAGCTGAGCCTGCTGGGCCTGAACACCTCTCTCTGCAACTGGATCCTGGATTTCCTGACTGGGAGACCTCAATCAGTCTGGATCAGGAACAGAATCTCCAGCACCACCACACTGAGCACTGGAGCTCCTCAGGGCTGTGTGCTCAGTCCACTGCTGTTCACTTTGCTGACTCAAGACTGTGCAGCAATGCATAGCTCCAACCATATCATTAAATTCGCAGATGACACGACCGTGGTGGGTCTCATCAGCAAGAACGACGAGTCAGCATACAGAGAGGAGGTGCAACAACTAACAGCCTGGTGTAAAGCCAACAGCCTCTACCTGAACGTCGACAAGACTAAAGAGATGGTTGCTGACTTCAGAAGAGCACAGAGAGACCATTCTCCGCTGTTCATCAACGGATCCTTGGGGGAGATGGTCAAGAGCACCAAATTCCTTGATGATCAATTCAATTCAATTCAGTTTATTTTGTATAGCGCCTTTTACAATGAACATTGTCTCAAAGCAGCTTTACAAAAGAAGAAAACAGAAAGGGGAGGGGAAAATGAAAAATAATAATAAAAAATAAAAAATAACTAATTAACTAGAAATAAGAATAAATTATTAAATTCTATAATAAGACTATTTTATCCCTAATGAGCAAGCCTGTGGCAACGTCCATGATCATCTGGCAGAGAACTTCACCTGGTCACTCAACACCAGCTCCATCACCAAGAAAGCCCAGCAGCGCCTCTACTTCCTGAGGAGGCTGAGGAAAGCCCATCTCCCTACCCCCATCCTGACTGTGTTCTACAGAGGAACCATCAAGAGCATCCTGAGCAGCTGCATCACTGCCTGGTTTGGGAATTGCATCGTCTCGGATCGCAAGTTGATAGTGAGGACAGCTGAAAAGATCATCGGAGTCTCTCTCCCCTCTATCACGGACATTTACACCACACGCTGCATCCGCAAAGCAAACAGCATTGTGGATGACCCCACACACCCCTTACACACACTCTTCACCCTCCTGCCATCTGGAAAGAGGTACCGAAGCATCCGGGTCCTCACAACCAGACTGTGTAACAGTTTCTTTCCTCAAGCCATCAGGCTCCTCAACACCCAGGACTGAACTGTACAAAACTCTCACACACACCCAGGACTGAACTGTACAAAACTCTGTGTCTCTCACACACACTCTCTCTCTCACCTGTGTGGACACACCCAACTTATATTGTTCATTATTTATCGCCCTACCTCAACCCTTGTTGTATTTCATCCACTGCTATATTTATGTTTATTTCTATTTGCACTACCTCAACTGCTGCTACTGTATTTTTGCACAATATGTGTCATCAGGCTGCTATATATATATATATATATACATACACACACACACACATATATATACATATATATATACTTATTGTTTTTGCACTGTTGTGTCTTTGGCTCTGTTTGCACCTAGTTGCACAATTTGCACTTTATGTGGCTAGGACAAACTTCTGCCCTAGCTCTGTGTTCCTGTTTTTTGTGTGAACTTTGTTGTATGTTTCTGTAGCACCAGGGTCCTGGAGAAACATGGTTTCATTTCACTATGTACTGCATCAGCTATATGTGGTTGAAATGACAAAGCTTCTTGAATCTTGAATCATCTCTTTATTTAATAAGTGGAATTGGTTTGTATGGAATACAGTAGTACATCACACAACATATATGTTTTTGTTATTACAGAAAATTATTGTAACACTTTAGAACTAGGTATAAAACTATCCTTTATTTACATTTTAAAGAATTCAAGTGAGCTTACTCTCAGACTTTAGACTTCATGCTGTTTGTGTGCATGCTAGAAATAATTTCTTAATCATTTTTAATTATACTATTACACTTAATCATATTGAACCAGACTCCAGACTGAACCAGTGCTTATTCAAGAGCGATTAGACAAAAGTCCCTGAATCTGACAAACTGTCCAAGAATGCAAAACTGAGGTCATGTCCTTAAAATAACTACCGCTCCTGGAATGTGTTCTGATAAAATCTTGACTCAGGCTCATGGGTTTGATGTCCTGTAAACAACATGCAATCGTTCACATCACAGGAGGGCAAACATCTCAAGTTCTCCTAATTTAGAAATCCTGTAATTCAAGTGAAAAGGTGGCCTGTTACTCATACCAATAGTAAAATCAATGTGCACCTGATAAATCTGGTGTCCATTTGATTATTAGAATTACAAATGACATTAAGAACCTTGTATATTGGTTTTCCATTATAGTCATTTTTATAACATGTTACAAAAATGTTAAGCCATAGAATTTACGTAATTAGAAATAAAAAAATATATATTTATAATAAACTTAAATAACCTCTCCAATTATTACAACCATGTTCAAATTATTGGAAGTCTTACTTTTCCTCAACAAAATAATAGTAGAATAATAAAGTGTCTAGCAAATGAAAAGGAAGACAAAAGTGCTTTTTGCATTTCAACCAAAAACTCCGAACATGTTTTTTTAAAAAAAAAAACTGTTGAATAATCATTATTTTTTGTATAGTTGTACAGTTTCAATGGAAAGAAATACCAGTGATTTCAAACATCAGAAATTCGCTTAGTTCCTAGAAACAAAACAGTTTTGTTTCTCCATTCAGAATTTTCCACCATTGCATATTAATGAGGAAACGTGACAGAACTAGTGGAGATTTTGCAAACGTTGGGACTCAAAGTCTCTACAAAATGGTTACAAAGTCTCTGCATTGCTCTGTTTAGTTAATGGTAAAAGCATCCCTCCTGGCACTACAATCAACAGGTTGTCAAACCAACAGATAAATGAGCTCTGGTTATCATTACATCATTGATGATCATGCTAATTTTACAGATTGTTGTGCAAATCAGTCAGGGTAGACTTTTCCCCATTTCTTTCTACAGATATTCCACACTATACAAACAAGAAGTTAAAAACATTCTCCATGCTTCATGTCGCCATCACAGCTGGATAGCTTGAGGAGTTGGTGCAGCGCGACTGCTGTCCTTTGGAGCTCATTGTGTTATCTTCACTAAAAGCCATCTCAAAGATGCGTCTCAGTGAGTGTTTGACTTTCTCTTTAAAGTCCTGTCCCATAAACACATACAGTATCGGGTTCATACAGCTGTTGGCATACGCGAAAGAGATGACTAAAGGATCAAGGTCTTTAGCCAGTACAGCTTCCTGTGTCCCACCATAAATGGCTACCAGATCCACCACATGGTAGGGGAACCATGAGAGAAAAAACGCCACCACGACAGCCAGCATGATACGGAATGCTCTTCCCGCACGAAAATGGCTGCTCATAATTTTTCGGCTGATCCCTGTGTAGCAAAACACAATGCACAGGAGTGGTATGAGGAAGCCTAGCACAAAGCGGGCCATGGTTAGAGCCCTATAAGAGCCACCATAGTCAGTGCTCCACTCATCTTCCATATCTGTATTTCTGAATATGCATAAAGTGAAGTTGGTGTTTAGGTGATCGTTTTCGATGACCGTTTCTCGTAGGATTATAGTGGGCAGGCTGAGGAGTATGGCCAGTGTCCATGCAAAAGCACAGCATATCCATGCTAACCTGACCGTGCGGTTGTTCTGAGCCCAAACAGGTTTAACAACCTGAATGAAGCGATCCAGACTGATGAGGTTCAGGGTGAAGATGCTGGTGAACATGTTGACAACAATGATCGTGGGTATGACTTTGCACATAGCATCTCCATAAGGCCAGTGATGCTCTAGAAGGATTTCAGCCACAGTAAATGGTATGGACAGGCAGCACAGAAAGTCAGCAATGGCCAGGTTCAGAAACCAGATGGTGTTAACGGTCTTCTTCATCTTCACACCAGCAATCCACACTACAAAGGCATTTCCAGGAACTCCAAGGAAGCATGTTATAAAGTAGAGCACGAGTGCTGCGATTTCGATGGATTTCGCTGATTCCTCAGACAAACCAGTGCTATAGTTAGAGTCATATTCATGATACGAGTAGTTGTAGAAGTCATACGGGTAGTTGTTTCCTTCCATCACTAGTTTCACAGCTTCACTGTTCCTTGTTTGGGAAGTATGGAAGCAAGAGAGAAAGTATTACATTAAAAACCATTTAAAAAGTATTTAAATTATTTTTCTCCAAAGGTTTTCAATTAGGATCCCTGGACATTAAAGTGTTATTTTTTAACTTTTCAAAATATTTAAAAATCCCATCCTCCCTCAGCTTCACAAATTCATGAATTAAATTTTTTTTTAAATATTTTACCTCTCAGTAATATACTTCAATGCTATGAATTCAAAATGTCAATTAAGACTTCGGTAGATTCTAAAAGTTATGTTTGATCTGTGCTTCCATTTGAAGGATTAATGGAGACAATATTAACTATACATCATGAAATCTCAGTGCTGTCTATCCATGTGTAAGAAAGCCTCAACATCCTGTGATATAATTTGAATACATGCTAAATTGTCACATTAAATAACATCCTAAAGAACAAACCAAACAATAATTCAAATGCTGCTTTTACATTTAATTTACTAAGGTTTTTACCCCTTTAGACAGTAGAAGTGTCTTACCCTTTCTGATACCGTGTCGATCTGCTGATACTGAGTCGAAATTCTAATTCTGGCAACAAGCTGAAGTAGGAAAAAAAAAGCCATCTGCAGGAAAGGCTTTCACAAATAGTCAACTCAATCAGTCGCACAATCTAATCAGCTGGTCTTTACCAAAGGAAGTTGAGAAACCAGAGGCAAATGACTGCTGCAGCTGAACCAGAGGTTTCTTAAGAAACATGAAAATGTTTCATTCTCATACAAATGACAAATATATCACACAAACATTTCTCTATAGTCCCTGTTACATGAATAAGTAGAAATTTTATAACATTATTAGAAAGCAGCAGTGTCATACAGTAACTATACACTCACTGTCCACTTTAATAGGAACCCCTGAATATCTGCACATTCAACATTTACCCAGTAAGCTCATCATGTTACAGCAGAACAATACATAAATCCATGCAGATAAAAGGCCAAAAGCAATAGTTTATATTCACACGAAATATCAGAACGGGGTAAAACGTGATCTCAGTGATTTTAACCATGAAATGGTTATTAGCGTGGTGGTATGGGCTGGTTTGAGCTAACCTCTCCGGAATTTTTCCTTACGACAAAGTTCACACAGAAGGGTGTTAAAAAAAAAAAAAAAAAAAAAATCAAACAAACAAAAATACCCAGCAGCAGTCCTGTTGAACATTCCTTGTTGAAGAATGGCGAGAAAGATTCACACTGACAGGAATGCTACGGTTACTCAACCACTCTTCACAATCATGGTGAGCAGAAAAGCATCACAAAATATACAAACACACTGAAGTGTTCCTAATAAAGTAAAAGTTGTATACATACCAATTTTTCAAAATTTACATATCAAAATCATTCAAAAACTACTTGACTTACTTGACCCCTAAAATGGTAAACCTCTCTTTAGCATCTGATATTATTGATTATATGGCTGTATACATCAGTTTAGGAAGTAAGCAACTTAATAATAATAATGATTTCTGGCACCAGAACTTTATGAACATGTTTACATATTTGTGCAAATTTTGAGAACACTTTTTGAGCTACACCACTGGCAGAATGAATCAAACCATGAAACATCATGCAAAAGTTTAACTACATTACACTTTTTTATTTAGATGCATTTAAAAGGAGAAATAAAGGGGAAAGGAATGTAAACTCTAGCAGATTCAATGATAAAATGCACAGGAGGCAACTCTCACCCAAAGTGGTGTTTATTACATCGATTTGCCATTTGTAATTTGAAAAGTGTCAAACATCAATCAGCCTACTTTATTGCATGAGGGGAAAAAAAAGTGGCATTTTGGTAAAAGAGTATATCTGAGCATGTGCTTCAACAATAACTCTGAATAATGGGTAACGTAAATTAGGTTTTAAAAAACAACACCAAAACCTACAATAATTTAATTCTAACAACTTCGGTCCTTCACAAACCAAAGTGTCCATTTAAAACACTGACCTCAACTGGACAGGCTGTACACAAATAGCAGAGCAATGAATCTATTTATTTTTATAATCTATGTCCGTTGTAAATATCCTCCGAAGTGATCGTTTTTCATAGTTAATTCCTTTCAAAAGCACAGACAAATGTGTAAAATGTTACACTACAGCTATCAGCATATCATGTGTCCACATCAATGTTCAAGAAATAGCAGAACATTGGATGAGATCATGCAAGGAGCGGAAGTCATAACATACAATATGTGGCAGTAAAAATGAGTTTGACATTTGACTTAATACAGGTGTACAGTTCCTTAAAAATTAAATGCATTAGTAAGGAAGGTCAACCAAAAGGTATAGCAACAACCCAAATATTCCACTGTAATTATCTACCTCAAGTCAGGCAAGATCGGATCTCGTCACTGGTTTAAATTAAATATATACATAATTAAATCTGTACAAATTGACATACAATATCCTGCCCCTCATTGTCAGATGATCACGTGTGCCTGTCACAATTCTACCAGCAAAAAATTACACAACCGTATATTTGCTTTGACTACAATAAGTTTAAACAGTTTTTCTCCCATAGAGATGAACAAAACACATTCCAAGTATTGTCCAGTATTAGAACAATTTTTACACAGAGGTGACAATATAGGACCCACTTTCTGTTGTGTCTCCTTTGGAGTCTCTCTTTTTTACATTGCTGTTGACTGGTGTGGGGATCTGAGATGGTCTCGGTGTTGTATTGTCAGCACTGCTCTTTCTTGGGCTTGGTGTATAGTTAAAAGGACTAACCCTGGCAGCAACAGCACCACTAGGGGAGCTGTGTTTGCTGGAATTGGTTGAGCTGAAAGGTGTACGCTCAGCAATGGCAATTTCATGAACTTCTGTAGCAATATTTGGAGTGCTTAAAACAGGCTTTATGTCAGTCACCTTTTTGTCAAGACTCTCACTACTTCTTATCAAGTTCAAATTAGTTTCTGAACCAAGACGTCGACTGGCTGCATTCTCATTGGTTGTTGGCTGCTTATGATGCATTTCACTCAAGTCCCAATCACTAGGATGTAGTCTTCCAGACATGCCATCAATTACTGGTGGTGTGTTTGCTGCTGGTGACTTACTAGACCTAGGGCTGTTGATAGGACAATCTTCAATCCTCACCCAAACATCCTCAGATTTTGCTGTGGTACTTGTTTGTGCCGTCCGTACATCACTAGATGGATCAGGTAAGTCTAGAGTCATTGAGGGACCCTTTTCATTATCTTTTATTTTCCTCCACGTTCCTTTCCTTTCTAGACCCCCATCCTTGTTCTGTCCAGATCGTTGAGTCGGATTAGCTGGCTGACGTTCATCTTCACTTCTGCCCTTTTCACTAGACTCAGATGATGCAGAGAGTATAGAGGAACTGCTGCCTGTTCTTTTCCAAGTACCTACTCTTGGGAGAGAGGATGAATGTTTACTATGCTCCCTTTTCCATGTCCCTCCTCTGTTAATTGGAAGTCTTGAGGGGCTCTCTGAATGCGATCTGGAGATGTCATGCCGTCTAAGTGACTTACCATCTCCATTTTCAGAGGAGTTTTGGCTTTGGGGGGACTTTTTCCAGCCACCTCCTTGATAAGGCAAAGTGAGAGACATGTCTGGTAAGGATGGGCTTGAAATAGGTGTTTGAGACTGACTAGGAGAGGAAGGAGACAAAGACTCAAAAGAAGCAGACTCCTCTAATTTCCTTTTGAGGGTGGGACTTGGGGCTTCTTTAATAAACGTGGATTGGCGAACAAGTCCAGGTTTCTCTGATCTGTCAGACTCGCTCCCACTTGACTTTGTGGAAGACATTCGAGACAGTTCTGCTTTTTTGGAAGGGCCTGTGGCTCCACACTGATTTAGACTTTTCGAAGCAGATTCACTCCTGGGTATACCACTGGTGCTTCTTGGCAAGCCACTATGTTTTGGAGGTGTTTGCTGACTCAGCTGCCTCCCTGGAGAGGGATAAGACATTCGACCAGACCCAGGTTTGGAAGCTGCGCTTGGAGAAACAGTACGAGGTATCTGAGAGAATTTGTTTGGTGGAGTTAGACCATTCCTACCTGGTGAGGCAGAGGTGCGACCAGGAGACTGCATTGGTCTAGCTAGGGATTGCTGGGGTGGTCTAGATGGTGTAGAATCTCTTGATCCTGATCGAGAGGAGGTTTTACTTGATCCTCCTTGAGAGGGAGTTGGTTCTCTGGCAGGACTAGGGTCTGATTTTGATGGCGTTTTCATAGTCCTAGGAGAGTTTCCAGAATTTGTTGCCTGAGGAGCTGGTGGTTTTGTGGCTTGTCCACGAGTAGGAGGCTTTTTTGGAATGGGGCTGGTACTCGGAGAACTGCTTCTCACACCAGGGACATGAACCATTGTTCTTCCTCGTGAAACTGCAGGAACTTGAGCTTGTCTTTGCTGAGAAGTCATGGTCTCATGACTGGGTCGTGGTTTTCCGGTGATAAGACTTTTATATACTTTCTTACCACCTTTTAAGCTTTTAGCAGCTTCTTCCTCTTTCTTTTTTGTCTCTAAAGTGCTTTTCTCACCTGGTTTCAATATTCTTGGTCCTTTATGGGCAGGTGGCTTATTGTCATCTTGATTTGAAGGCAGGTGGAAAGGGGATCCAATGGAAATGCCAGATTTAAGAGAAAGGATAGAATCTGAATCAGAAGATCCTTGTCTGGATAGACTAGCTGCAGCTTGGTGCAGACTGCTAACAATTGAATTAGCACCCTCTTGGATGGCTTTCCAGTCAAATGATTCAGAGTCTGGAGACAATGCTTGCTCTGAAATAGGACTGTGTGTATCTGTGAGATCCAATATGAGGTCTGGTTCCTCTGCTAAAATACCATCAGCTAACATGTGTTTCTCTTCCTTAACACCTTGGTCATCACTCTTACTTCTAGGTGGTTGCTTCTTTTTCTTTGGCATTGCAGAACTGATGCACTCTTGTAGGAGGTCATCCTCAGAGTCAATGCTAAGTGAGCTAAGAGAACTATTTCGAGAGAAACACACAGGAGTATCCTCAACATGAAAAGCTTTTGGTGCATAGCCAGAGGCTTGAGGCCTTGGCATTTCTACTTGTGATGCGTCTTCTTTGTGTGAGCAGTCTTTGTTGTTGTTTTCTTGGTCAATGTCACTAAGTGAACTGAGGGAGGAATTTCTTGAGAAACACACTGGGGTGTCCTCTATTGAAAAGTTTTGCTTTTCATCAGGCACTGCACCAGTATTTTCTTTGGATGCAAGCGAAAAACCTGGTTTTTGAAGGCCCTTTGCTGGGGCAGTCTGAAATGTGGACACACTGCTAGTGTTTCCAGAAAGCTCTCCATTACTCTTTGAAGGTGGAAGGTTTCTTTGTTCCTTCTCTTTTCGAAGCTCAGCTTTCTCTTTGGAAAGGTCAAGATCGTCATCCTCAAAGTCAAGTGAGCTTAGTGAATCATTGCGAGAAAAGCAATAAGGAGTACCCTCAATTGGTGTGTAATGGTGCGGAGAATCAAAGGCAAAACCTGGACGGGCACGTTCCTCGGCATTCAAAGACTTATCTGCCAGTGCCCTGTGGCATGCTTTAGACTCTAGTTTTTTTGTTTCTGTGTTTTTATCAGGATATACTGCCTCTGATAAGTTGCTGGGGGCATCTGGTCGCTTAAGCATCCTTGCTCTATATTCACTGCTTTGTGGCATTGGTTTTACAGGTGACGTTGGCTTTTTCTTTTCAAACTCTTGCTGAACTAAACTTCCAGTAGCAGTAGGTGGATGCTGAGGTTGATCTGACATTTTTTGCACCCTGAATGGCTTGTGTGTTTTACCTTTTGGCATTGCTGAGTTGATGCACTCAGCAAGAATATCATCCCCTTCGTTTTCACCAGAAGTACACTGCATGTCAAAAGCAGCAGCAATATCGGTCGTTTCTGCACTTTTACCCTCTGGGATGGTGTCTCGTCTTTGATTTGATGCCTCTGCTTGAGGAGCTGGAATTTCAATAGCAGCCAGCTCATTTGGAGGTGAATCAATAGTAAGGTCACTAAGAGATGTTGCTGTGGAAAAGTTAGTAGGGGTGCCTTCTACGCAATATACACGAGGCATGTCCTCTCCATGACTTAATGCCATATGTTTTTGCAGTGGCCCTCTGTTTTGTGAGGGTAGTAATTTGTAAACAGGGAGCTGGCTTGGTTTACGGACTACTGGTGGTGGTATTCTTGAAGTGGTTGGGGGTGTTTGTTTCTTGGGTTTTCTCGAAGACTTTGTAGGCATGGCCGAATTTATACATGCTTCTAGGATCTCTCGATCATCATCATCATCATCAGAGTCATCCAATATGTCTTTCTCAGATTCAGTAGTTGCTGGAGGCTTGTCTTGCCTCTTGGACTCGTTAGTGTCTTTCTCGGTTTCAGTCTTGCTTCCATGGTCATCTTCATGAAGTGGGGGCATTATCTTTAGCTCCACATCCTTTTGAATAAAGGGCTCATCAAGACTTAATGCACTGAGGCTAGAGGCACATGAAAAACCCTCTGGAGTACTCTCTGTAGCAAAATGAAGAAGCGTGTCATTATCTGGAAGCACTTGCACTTTTTGCACAGCAGCATTGACAGCTGCATGTCTTGGTGCCAAGTCCCGTTTTTCAGCATGAGGCGGCACACTAACTTTCTGTTTTATGGATGTTGTACGTGGAGGTGGTGGTGGTGGTGTCTTGCTACGACTGGGCGGCATTGTTTGGCCAGGGCTATCGGGCAGGTCACTAGGGCTGATTATGCCACTAACCATTCCACTGTATGGCTCACTTTGTACTGAGCTGGCAATGGAGTGGCTCTCAAAGCTGTCAAGAGAGCTCACAGAAGTGCATCTGCTAAACACAAGAGGGGTTTCTTGCACGTAATGTTCAGGAGGACTTTTGGGGGTCTGAGCACCACTTTTTGATGGCGATTTAGCACCTGATGAAATTTCTACTGCTTTCTGATGTCTGGAACCCTCACCATGCCCAACATGAGATCCTTGGTGTCGTGGTGGCTTCATTCTTACATAATGGCTGGACGACGGACCTTCTGTTGGGCGCTGATCTGAAACATTATTGGATGATTTGTCAGGGACAGGCAATGTTGTGTAATTAGTAGCTGCATTGACATTCTGCTTACAGCTCTCTATTTCATCTTCAGAAGATAAGGATGATAAGGAGCTTCCCCTTGAGAAACATATAGGTGTATCCTCCACACAATAGGTTTGCAATGTTTCTTGATTTATTGTTGTAGCCTTGCAAGTGGTCTTTTGAATTGACCTACCAGGTCCTGGTCGAGTTTGAGCTGAGGGTTGCTGGAGCTGTTTTTGCCTATTCTGAGTTTTTATTGATGAAACTGAAGATGAACTGTCCTGACTCAACTGGTCCTTGACAGAGCTCTGTGAAGATGATGCTTTTGAATGACTGAACACTGGCTTTTTAGAAGACGTATCAGAGTACTTCAGACTATAATCAATAGGTTGTTCTACATGGTGTTCTTCATTGTATTTTATGCTGTAATTGGTAGGCTGCTCATCAAGTTGTTCCTCTTCTGAATAGCGCTCACTGTAGTTAGTTGGTTTGTCATCACCAAAATCATCCACAGTACAAATTGTTTGATTCATTTTTTTGTTCATTCCATGACCAGATGCACTACTATTTTGCTCATTAGGTCCTCTGGCTCGGAATCCTCCAGACATATCCTGTTGAACAAACAGAGGCTGGTATTTTTTAAGCTTATCTTCACTTTCACTATTCCCATCTGTGTACATAGGGTACCCTGGGCTTTGGGACCTGGGTGGATTGTGTTCAGAGCGTTTCATTTCATCCTCCAAAATTTTGGACCTTGCCCACCTCTCACTCTGACTTGGGCTTTGTCGGCCAGAGTTGAGCTGTTCATCTGAATATTTCAAACTATAGTTAATAGGCGTGTCTAGATCACCATCATCATCTTCCATATGATTTGCATTGTGTATCTTATGGGCAAGATCTGCTGGATATTTTCTGTAGACACACCATTTTCCTTCATCATCTTCAGAGTAGGAGTCTACAGATGGTTTCATCTGACCCCTTTTTCCATAGCCATCAGTGCTGCTGACACTATTAAGGCTGTCATTAGATGCTCTATACTCCAGTTTGGGCATTGGGCAGGGTCTCCCTGATGCATCTGGTTTACTATAGTTGTACATGTTTTGGTGACCGTGAACCCCAGTCTGACGTCTGATGAGGTCATCCTGCACTATGTGAGGGTCAGGAGTAGATCCAGCATTTCGGTCATCTAGGCCCAAATGCATGTTTTGTACTTCTTCCATTACCATTGCTATTTGCGCTGCAGTGGTTGGAATTTGCATTCCTATTCTTTTACCAGAGTCAGAATCTGGGAGAACGCCTCTTCGCTCCCGATCCAGGCTCTTGTCTCTCTCAGCCCTAACACTGTCTGCATTTCCCCTGTTCTCCCGAGAAGATGGGCTGGAGAGCACTGGTGTGTTCATGTAAGGAGAGCGAACACCAACACCGCTAGTGTTAAAACCATCTGACCTGCAAACCCCATCATAATCACCATAAACATTGTGCTTGTGCCGAGGCTTGCTCCTGTGAGAAGCCTTGGGACTCAAATTATCTATATTATCAAAAGTTTCAGACAGATGCTGTGCATCCAGTTCTTCAATTAGTGCTTTCTGTTTTCTTACATGTAGTGAAGGCAGGCTAGATCCAGGAGACATTATGTTCGCATCCTTATATTTGGCAGGCCGATTGGCCATGAGGTTTCTCAGAGCTGCAGCACTACCCATTGCAATCATTTTGTGCTTGGAGTGAATCAGATTTTTTAGCATGCTAACTGCACCCATATCCCACAATGCCTCCTGGTCTTTTGCATTTCGAGCAGAGAGGTTCCACAGAGTTCCACAAGCATTGCTCACTATGGTTAAGCTATGAGATTTGAGATGTTGAAGAAGGGTCTGCAGACAGCTGCTCTCCCGCAGGATTTGCCTACAAAAATATTGTGAAGGAAATAAAAATTAGCATTTACAGTGCTATTAGAATAGCAAAAATTACTTATGAAGCATATGTAAGAAGAAATAGAATATAATTTCACCTGTGCTCCTCATTTGTGGCTATAAGACTTGAAACATTCCTCAAGATTCCTCCACCGCTTTCTATAATGGCAAGGGTGTTGGTTTGGCTTCTGTAAGTTAGAGTGCTCACTAAAAAGGCTAATGCACCAGCAACAGAACAGATATCAGCCTTGTTTTCAGTGCAATGAGCAGATAAGTTCCAAAGGGCACTAAGCACACTTTTTAGTGTTGATTCCTATAAAAACAAAGATTCACATAAGAGGTCATCATAGAAAACAGTAACACTTGATGTGTATCCTGCCCCTAAAACAGTCCTTACCTTCTGAACCTCTAGGGCACACTCCATCAGAGCCCTAACACTGCCAACCTCACGCAATGTCTTTTTACTATTGACATCAGCACGCCAAGACAGGTTTCTCAACACACTTGCAATTACCTGAAGGAATAAAGTTGAACAAATTTTTATAAAATTATAGGATTACTGCAAAATAATCTGATACATGATACCCAATTTACCTGTTGCAAATCCTCACTCTCAGATTTCAGTTGAGCTACCATGGCCCTCATACATCCCTTCATGGAACAAAGTGTTGCCTGTAAAACAAAAATATTATGGTTAATAACAAATAACATTACAATAATAAGTTTAAATCTGATACTGAATGGAATGAATGGAATGCACTACCTTGTTGGCTACATCACCAAAAGTTAAATTAGTTAGAGCCATGCCAGCATATCGTCTTAGTGTAACACTGTAGTGGTCACTTGTAAGGCCATAAATTTCACAATCCACCTGCAACAGTTCACCTATAGCCTGTAGTCCACCTACAAACCGCAACCATTTGGTAAGTATGAATATAAAATAGAATATTCTGAACAAACAGCTCACTGGGAACTCTAAGCAAATGGCAAAAGAAAGGGATACTTACCAAGTTCATTCATTGCATGTCTATGCTCCTCATCAAAGGACAGCTTCATAAGAACACAAACTGCTGGACAGATCTGGTGCTCCATTGGGGAAGGCACTGAAATTTGAAAAGTCCATTAGCAATGTCACTTAATAGCATAGTAATGACAGCAATTTCTTAAACCACAGAGCAAAATCCAGCTCATACAGCAGTAAAATGTACGTAGACAAAATCCAAAAGCCAGACTTACTTGGGTTTTTGTCTTGGTCTACTCCACGCTCATGGCTCTCCTGCCACTCCCAGCAAGTCTCGCAGTAAGCCCTGATCTGTTCCAGCAAATGGAGCACACGGATCTCTCTCCGGCCACGCTTGTCATCTGGCTGTGAGTGGATGATGTTATGTAGCGCAGCACTGGCCCTGGCTCGGGCCTCTTTGCTGCCTCGAGAGTTGCCCAGCAGAACAGAGTCTTTGTCATTGCCATGCAAGAGCTGGATGAGCAGCGGAAGGCAGCCAGATTGACGCATGGCTATACAACTGTCCTGAGAACTGGACATGGCCAGGAGAGTGCGAGACATGTCATCCTTATCATGAGTGCCCAACATGGAGAGCAGCGAGTACACCATTTCCACCTGAAAAAAAAGAAAGAGACAACAGTAAAGATTTCATTATGCTAGCTGCATGTTTAGGTGCACAAGGAAATGTTTTTTTATTTCTCAAAGAGAACACATAGCTACATAAACTTTCTAGAGTTCCCTATGCCTTTTGTGAGACAACTCAGGTTTGTTAGTTTACCTTCGTGCCCAAATGACTGGTAAGTCTACGTGGAACAGAGTAGCTTCCTCCACTACTCATCTCGCTGGCTGTGTCATGATCCACACGAGAGCTTGAGACCTGGCAAAGCACAGAGTGTTATCTTTATAAAAATAAAATAAATAAAATAAAATAAAAACGCTGCAAGATAGATAGATAGATAGATAGATAGATAGATAGATAGATAGATAGATAGATAGATAGATAGATAGATAAAATGAAGCTTGCTGCAAAAATAAATAATAAAAACAAAAAAAAATAATCCTTACTGCAAAAAGAGATCTGCTTTAGCAGGAGGTCAATGCAGAACTTTTACTATTAACTGCGTAAAGTCAACTAAGGGCAATAAATCACACTTGATCCCTGTGGCTATTTCACTGACACGTCTGTGGCGCCATCTGTCTGCAAAACGCTATTGTTCAGTGAGCCAGGAAAATGGCATGCAATTTACCAGCAAGCCCACAACAGACATTTAAAAACAAACATTCATTATATTACTGTTTAACACACTCATTGAAAGAACTTTTACATTTTTTTTCCAAATGGCAAAACTAAACTGCAAAAGAAACACTATTGCAGTGAGAAATGTAGGAACATGAAAGTTTGTCTTTGCTTACCTGAGAGCAAGCTCCATTCCCAATGGCCGAGTCTCCTGATGCCTGAGCGCCCTCAGCCTGGGCCATGAGGTCATGCTTGGCCTGAGGATGGGCAAAAGTAGAATGCTACTGAGGTGGGGAGGTAATATTGAGCTTGTGAAAAATCATGCCATGTTCCAGGATATCTTTTTAGATGTGTATGCACATATTTTATATACATACATACATACATACATACACATATACATATATATATATATATATATATATATATAGTACAGTACTCACTTTTGTTGCCAACGGTTTAGACATTAATGGCTGTGTGTCGAGTTATTTTGAGGGGACAGCAAATTTACACTGTTATACAGGCTGTACACTCACTACTTTACATTGTAGCACAGTGGCATTTCTTCAGTGTTGTCACATGAAAAGATATAATAAAATATTTACAAAAATGTGAGGGGTGTACTCACTTTTGTGAGATACTGTATATACACACAGACTTGTGCACCTGATTTATTCATCCTTAACCCCTAATCACCTTAACCTCTAATCATGCACAAATATCCTTCCACTCGCACAGCAAGCCATATGGCCCCTGATCTGTACATCTAAAAGCCGGGTCTCACACACACACACACACACCTGTTCATGTTCCGTCATGCAAAGGAGTCTATATTTGGTGCACAACAATGCTTCATTAAAACGTGATAACAGAATGGTTTACACATGTAGAACATTCAGAATCAGAAGCTTAGTAACTGGTCTTACAGACAAACATTATGTAATCCAAATGAGATTATCTTATAGGCAGGTTTTCATTAGTAATATATTTTAATATTAGCTTATATTTGATAAGATTTATGTAAAACAAAGAGAATTGAATTGACTGTCATTTTCACTAATTTCAAGCTTGACATTATCTTATATTAGATATATTCCCATATGCAAAGATTTAAATCTACACTAAAGAGGAAAAAAAATAAATTAAATAAAAAAATAAAGAGTCGAGACATCCCATCATCTTGGATTAAGATCTCTGACAGGGTGAAATACTTTTGCCTTGCGACCTACATCACCAAAACCTCAGATTAGAAAACCTCTGAAACAGGAGATAAGATGGTTTGATGACTCAATCTCAGTATGCGGATGCAGCTACTGTGTACCCACTGTTTATTTGTTTGAGTGGTGGTGTGAGTTTGGTAGCCTAACCTCAGTTTCTGAAGGCTGAGACTGTAAGTGCTGGCGCAACCTCAGCATGTCCTTCTCGATTTGCTGGATCCGTGCCAACCGTACCTGAAAGCATAACCACGTTATAGGTTTCATTGAATTTAGAGACAGCAGTAGATCATGTTGTTAACTTGTTTTAAATCCCATGATGGCCATGCTGTTGATCCATTAAGTGAAGCCACAAGCTTAATCTACTCAGTGCTTAAATTAGGTTTTGCCAAGTTCACTTTGAATAAAAAACTTGGGTCAAAGGAATAACAGAGGTGCTAACCCTACATTTTTTTTCAACAGTGAGAAAAAAAAAGTTCTAGTGAGGTGAAAGTTCAGTGTACTTAATAGCAAGGAGTCACTATATTTTCTTTTGGCAGGATGTTTTCTATTGGCTCACAAGACCAACACTAGATGAAGTAAGTTTGTGTCTTTCACATCACTTTCAGTGAACTGGCTTTTCCACAAGGTGAGTTTTATTAGCACTTAGTTGACCTTTATTTTATCTTTACTTTTAAGGCAGACAAAATCCAACCATGCTGCTCAAAGGTCAAAAATAAATTGCTAATGCTAATAGTAAACCAAAAATATTGGCACTCAATGCCAATATATTGGAATTCAATATTGGAATGCATTTTTATGTTACAATCTTTCATTAAATGACACCTCACCTGTGCTCTCTTCTCCATGTCCTGGCACGTACCCAGCTGCTCCTCCATTGCAGCCCGAATCTGCCGAGCCTCGTATTCTAGCTGCCTTCGCGTCATGTCTGTCTGTAGCGAGAACTACATGCCAAAAAAATAAAGATGAATAATTAAAATAAATAAAAAACCAAGCTGGCCCAACATGATTAAATGCAATGAAATAAAATTATGTATGATGAATTTAATGTATGAATGTACATTCTCAGTCAGTGGCAGGCTGTCGATCCTTTTAGTGAGGTTTTGCAACTGGGCGTAGTACCAGTCCTTCTCTTTCTCCTCTTTCTGAAGCTCAGCCATTAACAAGGACCTAAATGGATTTAAAGAGGGAAAAAAAACAAAAAAAAAAAAACACAAACTATTGTGTTAAATATGGCAAAGGAATAAGTACATTATTACAGCTGGGAAGTTACAGAGCAACACAATGCCAGAATTGAGTATAAAATTAGCACAAAAACAATTTTAGATCTAGGTGAACCCTCTGACTAAGGGAAGCTCAGGAAAGCTCAAAGAAAATAAATGTTCAGAAAAATGAGGCAGTTCACCTCTCTTTTTCAAGCTCTTCCAGGTACCCAGTGCTGTCTCTGCCCCCGTTCGCGACTCCTCTCCTGGGAAAGGAGCCCATAGGGCTGCTGTCAGCGGAGCGGCCTGAACTTGAGCCCGGCATGGACACTTTCGGTCTCAGCTTAACCCCTGAGAAACTGCTAGGATCCAGATTTATCTCTGGAGAAGCGAAAAGGAAAAAAAAAACATGTCATGACTCATTTTGCTATTGGAAATAGCTTTCTGTTTAGTGAGGGGATTTTTCAATGGGAACAAATATAGAAGCAGGTGACTTTGGATAGTTAAATATATAAAACATAATTTGAATTCTATTGGGACTAAATGATGATTGTATATCTGTCCATCACAGCCACATGCCTTGATACTTGACTATCACAGCCACATGTGCTTTCTAAACATCTCATTATATATTTTAGAGATATATTCATCTAGATTGTGGAGTATGGCTGTTCGGATTTGGCCATTCAGCCACAGGAGAATTAATGAGGTCAGGTAATTATGTGTCTTCATGGAGCTGGCTCTGTTTCAGCAAAACAGAAGCCATTCTATATAAAAATGTGTGCTTCTAACTTTGTGACAGCAGTTTGTTGAAGGCCCCACATATGGCTGTGATGGTCATGTGTCCACACAGTTTTGGCCAATGCAAATAAATAAATAAATAAATAAATAAAACAAACAAACCTAAACTACCTTTAAGCCTCTCCAAAAAGTCAATTGGGCCTTGGGAATCCTTTGCGTCTTCTTCAATACTTCCTTGGAGCTGCTTCAGCACCTCCTGCATCAGACAAACAGAAGATTTTCACCACCGTTTCTGACAAACACAAAACCTCCCACACACGCCATGTGATTTTTAGATCCTAGAGATCAAGCAAAGTACCTGACTAAAAGAAGGGAAATGTTTTCAGCTTGTTTTTTTTGCCTGTACGTTAAAGTGGTTATGATAAAGAGAGGAGAACGCTGAACATCAAAGAGCTTTGAAGTCTCATCAAACAGGTTCTCTTGTCAGAAGCTCAGAACCGCTTTGAAGTCTCTCAGATGTGATCTTGCTAATTCTTTGTAATTCTGCATTAGATGCATCTCTAGATGTGAACAGAGAGGAAGTGGTCCCTCTGTTAAAAGCCATTTTCTTCGGCGTGCCTTTAAACAGAATGTCTGCGTTGCTCAGGAATTTAGCTTGTAAACATTTGTAGAAAGCTTTTTATCAAGTGTCTCTAATACCTGTATAGTTACACAGACTGTTCATTTCTATGTGCTATAATGTAACTGAGGATGTCTAAACTCCTCATATAAATAAAATATTTATATATATATACACACATATATATATACACATATATACACATACATACATATATACATATATATACACATACATACATACATATATACATATATATACACATACATATATATACATATATATACACATACATATATATACACATATACATATATATACATATATATACATATATATATATATACATATTATATATATATATATATCCATATATAAATATATCCATATATAAAATATTTTCTTCAGACTGAGTACATGTTATTTGCTGCTCATACATACACAGATCAGGAATAACATTATGAGCAGTGACAGGTGAAGTGAATAACACTAATTACCTCATCATGGCACCTGTTAGTGGGTGGGATATATTAGGCAGAAAGTGAACATTTTGTCCTCAAACTTGATGTGTTAGAAGCAGGAAAAATGGGCAAGTGTAAGGATTTGAGTGAGTTTGACAAAGGGCCAAATTGTGATGATGACTGGATCAGAGCATCTCCAAAACTGCAGCTCTTGTGGGGTGTTCCCGGTCTGCAGTGGTCAGTATCTATCAAAAGTGGTCCAAGGAAGGAACAGTGGTGAACTGGCGACAGAGTCATGGGCGGCCAAGGTTCACTGATGCCCTTGGGATTGAAGGCTGGCCCGTGTGATCCGATCCAACAGATGAGCTACTGTTGCTCAAATTGCTGAAGAAGTTAATGCTGGTTCTGATAGAAAAGTGTCAGAATACACAGTGCATGACTGGTCAGGGCTGTTTTGGCAGCAAAAGAGGGACCAACACAATATTAGGCTCCACATCTGTACAGCTGTAAGCATGATTCATCATACCTCATTTGTCAATAAACAGTGATCGGTTGTCAAAAATGTTAATGTTGATTGCTAGATAAGAACTCCGCAGTTTTATGTTAACGTTTTACTGCCATAACCTGTAATGTAGGATAAGGCTGTAGTATCTCCTCTTGATAATTTTCATATTTTTATTTGATTAGTGCCAAAGCAAAAACGAAGCTTATATCGTATCAAATTATCAGAACGCTTTTCCACAAGTAACAGCATGAATAATAAGATCAGATACCTGATATTAGTATGGGTATTGATGCATCTCTTGTAACATACTAACCTAACAAAATTAGACAGATTAACAAAGTATAATTATGTCAGTAAATACACACAATTTAATTTAAAGTGTAGCTTTAAAAAAGCTTCTGTACAACCTAAAAACCAGCACTTAATGCAAATGTAATTACTTTTGCACTGGAGAAAATGTAATTTCCTTTGTTTATTTACATCTAGGAAGTGCAGACAGCTGCTTGAACAGATCTTAATAACTGTCTAACAAACAAAATTACAGAGGTAGTAGAGACATTTAATATAAATTCAGACCAAAGACATTCACTAACAATGTAGTTTGCGAATACATATATTTTTGAAGGCCTTGTATCAGCATTCTCACAGTATAAAATGCTCAATGTTCAGTTGATTCTATTCACACCAAGTCTCAAACCACCAAAGAGCTGAGAATATAACACACTGTTCACAATAATACAGTACAACCTTCACTTTTAACATGGAAGATAAAATATCTGCCAACTTACCACATTTTCACATTAAAGCTACTCCAAGATATGTTCTCTAAACCACAGACCTGAAACAACATCGTTCCTACATCCAGTTTGTCGAGTCGTTCAGCTAATCCATGGAGTGGGCATTGTGACTGCCTCTCAGGAAGCAGCGCTTTCCTCCCATCCTATACAGGCTTGTGGAAAAAAAGGCACTTCCCATTCAGATACGTGGCCTTAGGCCTCTGACCTCCTAGCTGACACACATCACCGGCCCTTTTCACAGACGGCCAAAAAGGACGCAAACAAAAACGACTGCTTGTCTGTGACGCTACTGCCCCCCCCAAACAAAATGAGATGTCGCCGAGTAGACTTGGGGGAACAACGGCTTCATTATTGGATAGGACGGAGTCATATGATCGAGGACCTCTTACTATGCTCTTAGTCAGAGTAATATATAGAGCAGATGATAACAATAACGCCTCTCTTGGTTTCGATTTGTGTCGGCTCAGTGTTACAATTTTAAAACCTCAGAGTAACCCGGAGAACAGTTAATTACAGTGTTGGAGCAGCCAAATCCAAATTAGCCCGACAAGTCATGGCTCATGAGTGTAATTTAGCTTTCGCTTGTGCTGTTCAACGTCAGGCATGGTGTCGGCTTGCATGGGTCCAGAAGGGACAACAGATGCCCTTGAAATTCTGTCACATGGAAGCAGTGATGCATAGAGTCCAACCACACACACTTTTAAAAATGTCATTCTATCTGGTAATGGAAATCGATGTGGTACTCATCTATCGGGATGGAGCCAAGAATACCGAGGACACTTGAGTATTCCATAGGGGTAAACAGGTCATCATGGGGTTGTGGGGAAGACCCACCTTCTGTTCTTTTCCGGTGGTAAACATCCTTAGGACGTGGGAAGAAAACCGGACAGATAGGATGGCACCAGATAGAAAGCAAAAGGAAATAAGGGGTTGAAAGTACAAGGATTTATATAAATACAATTGTCAAAACTGTATGCTTTTGACCCAGGATGTAACTGAAGGGCATGTGTTACATGCACCTAGTGGCATGCAGACATGTGGCACACAGCTTGAAGGACTGTAAGTGAAAAACATGCTCACAGCCAGCTTCAAAACAGCTACATGAGCTCACATTCTCAGTGTTCACAAACTTTTTTTCAGGAACTAAAGTATTCAGGAACTATTGCTGAAAGGTCTACGTTTCTACCAAATGGTAGAATTGTGAGATTGAGAGCTGGCTTTAATCACTAGACATAATATACATTTGCAATGTTTAGAGCTCACCACAGTTGTAAAAAAGTCATGTAAACATTACCAGTCAATTCCTATGATGTTCAATAACTGTCATAGCCCCAGACACTCTTATCAATGCTCTGAGCTATCTGATCTTTCTGTACTCTGGCCACAAGGTTCGATCTTGAGTGATGAAATCTGATCTGTCTCACCAGCCAGACTGAATGGTCAGTGTCAGCTAATCACGGCTGATTGGTTGTAGTGATGGTGACCTCTTCCTGTGGAAGTAGGTGGCCACAGTTAATGTTGACAAGTACCAGACTCTACCAGTAGCAGATGCAGTTCACTATCACTTACGTGATAAGTGCTTGAAAGACAGTGATGTTCAGGCTAAACTACACTACTGCTTTCTTTGTCATTACCACAATTATGCAACAGAGCATTAGCAGGCATTACAGGAAAATCAATAATTTCCCACTTAAGCATCCATTATGTCATCACTCTGTATAGATTCGTATAGTACAGACCTTTTGTCTGTTCTAATTCAATGACTAAATGGGCTTCAAATTCATGTCTTACTAAGTGAAGCTCTGTACAGCTACTGTTTTAGGCACTGAGCTCAGATGATTACGACACACTGAGTCACCAGTGCAGGCAGAAAGAACATAAATTCACTGCTAAGTAAGACACTTAACGGGATTCCTCCAGGTCTGATCCACAGGTTAACAATGCATGGCTCTGACTGTCACGTGTCTGAAAGCAGCAGCAATTCAAGCAGCACTGAAGTCATCTAGATGATTTACACTACCATGGCACAAGATTACATTATTTGAGACACAGTTCTAATTTATTCAGTATGTGCTGATGCACAAAGCCTGCTCATTTTTTCAGATGCACTTAACGAAAACACTGAAACAAGTAACAGGGGTAAACAAGTGCTTGCAGTTACCAGCAAGCAAAACCCTGGACTTACAGATGGGCATGTGTCCATTATGGAACAATGGACTGTGCTCTGGATATACAGTCTACCAGAACTACAGGAAGAAGTAGAGTTATTAATGAATGTGAGGTGTTTACTGTCTGCCTGCAGATGTTTGTCTCCGGAAGCCTGGGGAAAAAGGAAATGACCATGGGACAGAAATGGGCCACATTCAGTGAGACAAAGCCAGGAAGGGAGCGTCATAAAAAGAAGTAGAGAGGTGACTGAGGAAGATGGCTGATTTATGCCTGTGTCACAGCGAGAGCAATCGACCAAAACAGGTAAGGAAAAAAAATCTATACATAAATGTGCATATTTTGCTCTGAATGAGAGTCAGTGGATTTCTGTGCCTTGAAACAAAATTAGATAAAGTCAGAAAGCCAATTCTGCAGAGACAAACAGTTATTATATATTTTTACAGGGAAGTAAACGGCTTATTTCATATTCATTGCACCCTTAGAAACTATTTATATTGCTCAAATGGTGAAATAATTGAAAAACATCTTTTAATCCAAGACACAAAAGGAAGCTGTAAGAAGAGAAATCCAGACCTTCTCCAAACCTAAAAAATACGAGTGCACTTCACTGGTTCAATCTAAAGATTGTAAGGAAGACATGCACTGCCCACATTCTTCATGTCAGCCAAACTGCATGGGGCCAAAGCAATGTCTCATTAGTGTCCAAAAGGCTGTGATTACCCCTAGAGCTGGCATAACTACTGGCATGTGGGACAGTGAAATGTTCCCATACTGGGATTTTTCCCTCCTTTTTTCCCCTAAACATAAGTTTCCCCAAATATAGGAGAATCTCTGTCCAAGACCTCTACATAACCCAAACTTAAGCATGGAGAATTTAACATCTTAAATGGCCTCAAAAGTTAGAAGCAAATTCTTCTCTTTTCTCCATGTCCATTAGCAGGCAAGGGATGATGGGAAGGTGCATAAAGGGACTGAATTTGCTTTTGGCAACAGAGCAATGACTGGCTGGCCATCTCTGCTCTCTAATGAAAGCCTCTTTTCTCTTGCATGAAGGGAATTACAGAGATTGCAGCAAAAAATATACAGACAAAAAGGTAAATAATTTCCTTTAGACGGGAGGTATGTAAAGAATGAGGTAGCAATCATGATCCTTTTTTATTTAACTTATTTAATCTGATCGTTCAGATTTAAATGAATATTATCTCTAGCATTCCCATAGTTTTCATTTAACCAACCAAAATGACTTCATTTCCCTTTAAGGATCCAACAACGAATGAATAGGAGAGTGCATCTAATCTGCTTCCGTTTCCCCCGGCAACACAGAATGTGCTTCCAGAAAATGGCACAAACACTCAGACATCATTATTTGACCGAGCCAGTCAAATGTGGCACTGTATAACGATGTAAATAAACTGATCAATCCAAGACAAATAAATAAATGTTTTTAAAAAAGAAACCCAAAATGCATTCAGAAAAAAGCGCTTCCTCTTACACTGTCTTCTCCCCTCGGCTGAAAGCTGCCAGGTCACATCTAAACGACTCGCTGCCCCCTGAGCAGGCGAGCTTCTGATGCAGAAAACCAGCCAAGAGCTGAAGCTTGCCCGTGGTTTTGGAAAAGAAATAAAGGCATTCAGGTGGAAATGATAGATCGAAGGTGATGTTTTTGCCATGATGGCGGGGGGAGGAGTGAAGAAATAAGGCATTATAGTGGGGAAACTTCTCGGCGAGGATGCCAAGAGGGAGTGACAGGCTGCTTTCAGAAGCCAGTGTCAAATTTTCCTTTAGAGCATCTCAAAAGAGCTCATTCGTATGAAATGAAGGCACAAGAAAATGCAGCATGAATGCTGACTCAACCTTTCAAAGACACGAGGTGTATTTTCATTCAAATGCTTTGCAAATTTTAATCAACTATCCAAAGATCAGATTAACTGTTAACATGAAATGCAAATATTTCTAGACTATTCAGAAGGAGGTCATGAGCTACAAAGTCAGTCATGTGGTGCTGTGTGATGTAGTTCACTGGGAAATGCAGGCAACCAAATGCATAAGAATATACAACAGAAATCCCAGGCACGAAAATAATAATTGTGCTTTAGAGAAAAACACACATTTTCAATACTTTCTTCCAGGTTATTCATTCATTCATTCATTTTCTACTACAATTATTAAAGGTCACTAACAGCATCATGAAAAGGGTAATAATTTAAGGGAGCTGGAAATGTCTAGGTCTATAGGCATAATGTGCTGTAATGCTACAACATAATATTTATTCATTTTTAATAATGTTTTCCTCATGGCCATGTGTCTTCATGTCTGGAATGGCTTTATATTAATGACTTAACTTTATGGCTTAGAATCAGTGGCTTAACATCGGTGGGATTGTAATAAGAAAGGAAATTTGCTGTACTTTTGTGAGACAATAAATGCTCTCTTTCTAGTGGCTTCATATCAGTGTGGCATAACTAATGACTTCATATTAAAAAGGAATTTTGCAGTTTCTGTATGACAAAGCTTCTTCAATTGGCTTTATGTCAGTGGATTATAGTCACATTTCAGATTAATGATTTAAGATGACTTCATATTAGTGCGTTTACACTAAAAAGAATTGCACATGTTATTAAAAAAATAAATAAAATAAAGCATATATTCTAAGATTTATGGCTGAACGTTTACTGTCCCAGACTGGTATAAGTCATTTGTATTTATACACAGTTATCCATCAAGTTCACTGCAAGATCTCCAGTCGATTGTAACCATCGGTCGATTGTAAAACCCCCTCGCCGGTTCCGTTCATGTTTTCTTATGTGCAAATTGAATGTTCGAAGAGAACAGGTGGATAGTTCATGCGAGCGCATCATATTCCAGTTCAAAGGCAGCAGATTACAATAACCATGAATAAAGGAACAACATCCTTGACCGAGGATTTAAATAAAACCCACTGGACGGCATTTTAATTACAGCAATAATTGCTGCAATCCGCTCTTTCAAGGTTTCGCTTTCTAAGCAGCCAGTGAAATAAATCGAGGCAATCGCTTCACATGTACCTTCATGTTAGAGGCCTCGGTTTCCAGCTTGGTGAGGTGGTTCGAATTGTCTTCGAGCTCTTGTCTCAGGTTGGAGTTCTCCATCTTCAGGGCCTCCACTTGCTTTAGCAGCTGATCATATGATGCTGCAGCCATCTTGGACTACCTTTTGACCTAGGAAGCAGAAAATAACAGACTGTGAACAGAAGAAAGGACAGAAGAAAGAAAGGACTGTTGAATCAATAACTCATTTTCAGGTCGAGGTCTCATATTTCTCATTCTCATGCTTGAAGAGGAACCGACCCTAACATTTCAATGTGCAATAACTTTCATCAAGTTACTTTTGCTCAATGAGAAGAAAGATTTATCATTTGAACATATTCATTATTTTTATAATTCACTGGGTGGATATTTAGATAAGGGTTTTTCCACAAGTAACAAAATATACAACTGAATATAGATCCAGAGGAAGCCTTCTCTCTTTTCTGTAGTAGATCTATTGTTTCATAGCCATTTTGTAATAAAACACCTACTGGTTTTAGGGCATTAATAACATCCACGTTTTCTACAACACAAAATAAGCAGAAAACTATTCATCAAGACAAAATTCAAAGAACCAGGGAAAAAATTATTATTAAACTTCTATTAAGACTGGGCCAAAATGAACTGATCTTCATGCTTTGCTGTGATCCATATCTGTGCACATGCCTTAAAATCAATAAAGTCACCTCAGTGATAGAAATAAACAATACAAATGACAAAATCACATTTACTCAGGGCTGTGGAGATAAAATGAAGGACCGCATGCACAAGGCAGCTGATCACAACACAGGTGAGGGCTCTTTAGTCCAGACATATGCGATGAGAATAAATCAGAATCTGCCCACGAATAAAACTAATCAACTACAAATTCCAGCTTCACTCATGCGTTCACTCGGTTGCTTTCTGTGCATGAGTTATGAATTGTGAAAAATTATGATTTATCACAAATATTCATCATGATCACTTTTTGGTGATCAGCAGTTTTGGAATCCATAAAGGTTTGATAGAGATCCCTGTTGATAGAGGGAGCTCATTTAAGCTAGATTTATCGTTCACACTGCACGATTTTCAAAGTGGTCGGACCACTGTACGACTATCTGTGGTAGCATTCAGTCGCTGCTGGGTTCACACTGCACGATGGATCGGTGACAGGAGATTTCACACTGCATAACTTCACAATAGGAAGAATCACCGACAACTCTGGTCCGCAAACCGCATTTCACAACCGAACGTACACGAGAAATAATAAGGAAATTTACTCACGCGTTCTCAAGTTCTCACGCGAGACTGGGAATGGAGCCCCACAAAAAGTTTATGATACAAAATGGTCAGTGCGGGGAACAAGGATTGTGCGTTCTGCAGAATTGACCAAATTAATAATTTTGCATTGTGCTGCTGCGACTGGTCAAGCAAATGTTTTTTGCTTTATTTCCGTTTGATATAATTGTAACTATATTTAAGACATTTTTTCTGATAAAAACTTATAAACTCTATTATACTATAATATCATGCTCAGCTTCATGTAATGCATCGGCGACACATCGGCGATTCTCTCAGATCGCGTCTTTGGTAATTCAAACTGCACGATTGTCGCTTGCGTGCACAAGCGATTTGCCTCCGATGTCGAGGCATTTGTCGGTGATTTCGCAAAGCCAGTCAACGACTGAAAATCAGGGCTAAAATAATGCAGGGTGAAATCGGCATTACTGATATATGGAAAAACCCGCGGCTGCCTAAAACGCCGGAGTGAGGAGCGGGTGGAAGCAGCAATTTTTAAAAATAAAATACATATAATTGTAAGTTATATACATAAAATTATAAGTTTATTGTTTTTTTGTGGCTCGGTACTAAATGGTCCACGGCCCGGAGGTTGGGGACCCCTGCATTAATAAACACTGATTACATGCATAGAGATGCAGCATTAAAATGCCTTAACACAGATAATAGGCGAGTGTTGAAATTGCCAGGAAGGATAAACTAGTCCCTGCTGATGCAGAGATGCATGTTATGTGCAAAGATAGTTTTAACAAAACTCATAAAATTGTCATGAATTCATTCATTCATCATCAGTAAGAGCTTTATCCTGGTCAGGGTTGTGATGTCTACCCTGTGAGGCAGGAGAATACACTCTGAATCCATCCTAGGGCACACTCATTCATATGCTGGAGGCGATTTTTTGGTAGCTAAACCATGCTTTTTTGGGAGGTGGGAGGAAACCAGAGGACAAGGAGGAAACTGAAATGGACACACTGAGAACATAAGAGCTCAGAGTTCTAATATATTGAACTAGAGGAGCTACAACTGGACAGGGGATAGATCGGATGAGGTTAAGATTGGATGATATGCATGTTAACCCATAATCGCAGGAAGTAAACGGTTAAACGCCAGCTTAATATCAGGACACCTTTCATAGCTGTTAGTGAGCTAGACTCAAAATTAGCCTGATTAACCTTTATCATGGTCCATGCTTAATCCGTTATACTTAATATTTATAAATCTAACATGCTAATCAATCAGTTACATCCCCCATATGCCTATAAGGCAACATGAGTTACAGCAGGGTTGTCATGGTAACCTCTTTCTTATCGATCGCATTGGTTTTGTACCTTTGTCCATCACCATGCTCTCTGAACAAATGTCAAAAGCTCTTAAATATAAAACCCAGTTTATACGCATCTTGGTACCAAATGTGATTGAAGACTACAAAACTAAACACCACACAGTCAGACAGTAAGTCATACCTTCGGGTGTGATTAGTGGCCTGAGCAGAAGCTGTAATGCTACATTGTGTAGAAATTCATTAAGGGAAAAAAAAAACCACCAACTGGTGTGCGAAAATAATCAATGACAGCGTGGTGAGACACGACATGCCAAATTGGATTCTAATACAGTGTTACTTTTATGTTTTATGTAACTGTTTATAGTTACACGGAACATCATGGAACCAAAGTTCCTGTTATCACTTAGAATATAGCAGCATTCATCTCGATCATTTTTTTAGTCATTCAAGTTAACTAGATACCTTTCGGACAGTTGCACCAGAATCTCCATTCGTAAACGTTTAATAGGTACCTCCTTACAGAAAACCTGTCTTTCTTTGTCGAATGACATTTTTATTTTGGTGGATTAGTCTTCGATTGCATGCCGCATCCACCATGTGACCTGTTACTATAGGAACCATTTTCTATATGAAAGCTTTTGGATTTTAGTATAAATGTGTGATTTGAACTAGAGCCAACACTGCTGTCAGACCCGCGGTTATAGAAGATGAATATATTAGAAGTTATATTTGCCTTAATTTGGCTTGTTCATCATCTGTCTTTTACAGGAGGTGTGTATTTTTGGTTTTAGTCTCCGCTTTAATGGAAAATTCGGTGCCTATGTTACTTATCCATTTAAAAAGAAGGAGAGAGATGCTAGACTTTTAGGCTGATGGTTGCTGGACTAAAATGGCTTCTCTGAAACTTAACTGTGCTGCAAGACAAGTTCGTCAGATTAACAAATTGTCAGCAATTAGGGCTAGAAAGGTAATCTAATCAGCGATTTTTGTCTTGTATTTCCATTGATGGAACAGCGTGGATGGACAGAGAGCTGGGGGAGGCGGCCGAGTGCCACAGATATTCTGCTGACACACATTTGCTGACACACATTTAGGGAAAAAAAAATCATGATCCTCATCATGTTGAACGGTGCACAAACACAGGAAATGAGTTTAAAGTAAACACATAATCGTTTTCTAGCCTTGTATAGGTAGGGAATATCCTGAGCAAATCCTCAGGGTACTGGTGAAAATCCTGTTTAAGGACCGAGGAGAATAAAATGGTCGACAATGCGACAAAATCTTTAGAGATGTAGACGATGTAGAAACGTGTGATGAGGCCAAAATCCATCACTGGGATGAGGAGTAACGTTAACTACAGTAGATTTTATTTATTATAACCGATGTGGTTTTACATGTGCGCGTGCTGTCAGAGCAGTCAGGGGGTTTAAGTCGAACGGGATCCATTTTGTTCGACTGCTTAGGTGCATCCTTCTTTTTGGATGAAGCATGCTTCCCCGCCTCACGGCATGCAGCTTTCTAAAAAAACCCTGCAGTCAAGCTGCAAGAGCTTAAGCAAATGCCCTTCCCTTCCTTTTAGTCCACAAAGACACAGCAGGGCAGCTGCATATGCCCATTAATGTACACCTTGAGTGCTGATTTCTACAAACCACCCTGAAAAGAAAAGGAGGGGGGGAAAAAAAAAAAAAAAAAAAAAAAAAAATCACACATACAGGTTATCAAAAGGGCAAGATGTGCTGAAAAAGCAGCACCACCATGACACATCTGCTTTGTTTGAGCATCGCCGGTAAAACCAGCAGCCCCTCCTTCTGCCACCATATTGACTCTTAATACACTTCTAGGACATTTGGACATTTGTGTATTTTTGATTTTTCTCATCTACAAACAGTTTCGCTTTTGCCTGGATAAAGCAAGTACCAGAGAATCTGTGCACATCCCCCAACACCCACCCAGTCTGCCTCTCAACAAGCATCAAAACAAAAGGCTTAGAGGAACCGCCTCACTATTCAACCCCACACACACACATACACACACACACATGCCCAAACGCTGCTCTTTCACCATAGCAGCTTTTAAATCCTTGTGACAGTAAAAAAAAAAAATATATCAGCTGCACATCCTGTAAAGATGGAAAAGCAAAAACCTACCCCATTGCGATATCAGTGACAGCCTCCATCCCATCTCCCTCTCTTCGAGCTGCCTCGTTTTTTTTTTTTTTTCTTTGCACGACAGCATCCAGCCAGCACGGTCACATGGGCTGCTGAGGGAGCCAATCAGAATGCTCACGTGCTCAAAGCCGGCACTGCAGTGGCCACTTGGTGGCTGGCTCGCTTCCCAATTGCAGCTGCGTCGCCTCAATTAGAGCTCTTGTAGCGAGGGGAGTGGTATGGAGGAAGGGGGTAGGCTGTAATTGGGATGGAGTGGTGTGGGAGGTCATGGTGCCTAAAGGTCATGGCTTGGAGCTAATGGATCAATAAAGAAAAACCCAATTATATACATATTATGGCTTCTGCAAACAATGACTAAAGGAGTAAGTGTAATGTGTCTGGGAGAACCTGAGTTCATCAGAAATTAAACATCAGCATGCACTGATATGAGCAATCACTCAAAAATCTGTCAGATGAGCCCTTCACTTTAACGAACACTGTACATGTATATTAGTGAAGACGAATGAAATTTATTAGGCACTGAAAAAATCCAGATAAAAAACCCCTCCAGATTATAATTATATAACACTACCCAAGCAACATTAACAGTGATGATAATTTGACTAAGTGATTAAAGATAATAATAATAATAATAATAATAATAATAATAATAATAGCTAAACCAGTTAGCACTCCAACTCATTTAAAGTCTTTCATCAATAGTGAAAATTTTGTCCAAGTGGACAACCAGCTTCTTAGAAGATTTTATGGAAAAATGTACTGCCATCCAGCTGTTTTTTAAACTGGCCTTTCACCAATCATAAGGCTGGATTCACTTGTCCCACCCACATAGTTGTAATGAGTGTGCTCTTCATGAAGAAGAAAAGTAAACTAGCTACAGCTGACATCCTAACTAATTTGGGGCATCAAAATGTAAACACAGATTGGAACAACCCCAGTTCAGCTGGAACTGATGCACTGGAAGGTTATAAACAAAGCCAACTCAGTTGGCACAGTGAGCAGGATGGCTGAATCCATACTTTACTCGATCACTTGGCCGACTACATTGTGTCCCTAACATTGGTCACCATGAACAAAATTCTCAGTTAAAGGTGTCGCTCAAGGATCCAGAAACAAACAGTGAAAACACTATTGTTAGTGCCTCACCGTGTCAGCGTACCGGTTTGTTCGCCTGGAATCCAGCGACCGCCTGTATAGCTCAACTCGGCAACGACGCTATTAGTACCGTGCAGCGTTTGTGTTACTGTAGCAGAACTAAAGCTTTAAGAATGGCGTCCTCTGAATAAGCCCTTGTCAACACTGGGCTAAAGCACATTCAACGGCCTTCGATTTCTCTTAGCTGTGTAAATGAATGGAAAGCCTGGAAGGAGGAGGATGTACTCTGGTGGGGTTTTTATTTCTTCTTTTCATGTAAATTAGGTCCGAGGCTCTGAAAAGCTTCAAATGAACACTGGCAGGGACTCTTGTTCAACAGTCTTCCCTCTCAGAGATGCTTACCAAAGAGTTGAAGTGTGGGAAAATGAGTGACTTGCAAAGAATTAGTGTATTTATGCTAGACAGTTAAAACCTGCAAAATTGCTCATTGTTGTAGAAACAATGAGGAAAGGTGTCTTTTGTGCATTTTTCATCACAGTTACTAGGAAGAGAGACGGCTGAATAAGAAACCTAGCGTTTGCAGTTTATACTTATAGTTCATGTAGTCCACAAAATATTATTTGGGGAAATATGGCACAAGGCCCAAAACTGGGAGATGATGACAGGGTTACTGCAAGACCATTAATGTTTTCTCCCTTTAAGGGGGACGATGGAATGATGCATATTTCCTTACAACTCTCAAGTTGGGGGTTTGGTTTTCGTCTGTTGGGTCTGCATGTTCTCCATGTGCTTTGGGGTTTTCGCCAGTTACTCCAGTTTCCTCCCCCAGCTCAAAGACATGTGTTATAGGCTGACTGGCATCTCTAAATTATCCATGGTGTGAATGTCCCCTGGGATAAGCTCCAGGCTTCCCGCAACCCTTTATAGTATAACCGGTACCAAAAAAATGGCTGAATAAATGGATGGAATAATCTTTGCATATCTTCAAGTCTTACTTAGCTAAAAAAAAAAAAAATGTAGACACACTGGGCCAGGATTTACTGGATTTACTGTGGCAAAGCATGCCTGAGAACCTGAAACTAGAACTATCCACACCCTGGTCAAGTACCAGTGTTTGTTTCCAGGAGAGGTCTAGAGTAACTGAAAGAACCTCTCTTTACAACCATGGTAAGCAGAAAAGCAAGTCAGAAAGCACAATCTCTCTTAAGAGAGCTATTTCAACTGAGATCCCTCACTTCAACCAATATTAGAGAAATTTCTGAAATATTTAAACCTACAAGCATGCTACAATCAAAGTCACTGGGATTACCCCCCACCAATGCTTAATGTAAACATGGGGCATAATGGGCTGATTGGATACAAGTCATGCAACCTTCACATCACACTACAGCAGTGTCTTAAAATCACAAAGTCACTAAACATACACCAAACAAGACAGAAACCTGTCCTACAAGGATGCTTCATCTCGAACATCCATCCAGTGGATATCACTCAAACTTGCAATCCTCCAGAAAGAGACGTGGGCTAGCACATGAACCATGTATAGCTGGTGTGCGTTTGCACCTGTATTGCACCTGTATGAAGAACAAACCAGGCCTGTGTTGAGACTGATCATTTTTCACACAAGTCATACAGAGAAAAGAAATGGCTGGAAACCAGCCACTCAAGAATTCAGAGTTGATCTTAAGGATGCAATTCTTTCTGAGAAACGGGTGAATGATGTTTGAGCAGGTGCTTGGGTGAGGGAGCATGAAGGCAAACTCAATTTAGCAAGACAGAAAAAAAATTAATCTTGACCATTCCCAGATATAAGGCTGCTTTGTGTGTCTTTGATTTTTACCATATATTCACTATGTCAGTGCTTTACAACCTTTTATGAGGCATGGCACATTCTTTACATTAAAAAATCCCACAGAAGACCAGCAAGCAAACATTTTACAAAATGACACACTGTGGCCTAACACAGTATATATAATGAAAACTATAATGAAAATCTCTCAATTTGTTTATACTCTCTCAGTATGAATCCTGGGCTCTCTCATTCACCATTGTGTTTTTTTATTAAAGTTGCCTGTTTCTCAGTGTATTCACACGGGTGTACAAAATAGTCTGTGTTCTTGTTTCTATTGTCATAAATTAACAAGGTCATTATTGTGCTGCTTACTGATATGGAGGAGTATTTCATTACTCTGCCAGTCACTACATCACATGCACAGGAGTTCAACAAAGGCAAATTATTTGTAGTAGCCAAATCATTTTTTGGCCAAATTAAGTGTAATTGGATAATTTCTCACAGCACACTGACAATCTCTCATGGCACACTTCTGTGCCTCGGCACAGTGGTTGAAAATCACTGCACCATGTGATAAAACCAATTGTGGTGTCCTTTTTAAAGTAGAAAGTAGAACAGTATCCATAACATGATTTGCACTTAATGTAGTAGTACATGGATTCCTAAAGTGTCTTGCATGTCCCAACATGATGAAACCAGTACATGAGTACATGCTTCCACTGTCCATGCACACACACACACACACACATATATGCATGTGTGTGTGCATGCGTGTATAGAGCGAGACAGAGAGAGAGAAAGATACGGTGACGAACAGGGACAGAATCACTGCAATCAAGTTCCAATTCATTATCATGAACCAAAACATGGATTAAAACATGTCAACTTGTTTTTTTAGCAGTGGTTTGAGCATTTGATTTATTTCTGAGAGATTTTCTTTTAGAAAACCTGGAACTTTTGGAATACACAATAGGTTGGCATGTGCCAATTTCAAAGTGCAGCTTAGAATAGCTTGTGAAAGATGATCTGAAATTTCCTCTGGTGTTAATCCATTAAGAGCTTTCCAAACTTGCCTGGTGCAGACAGAAATCTGATATCTTGTGAGACAGTTATGGATCAGCTCACGTGCCTGTATCGAGACCCGGTTAGAGTAGGGGTTTTTTTTCTGTCAAAAGAGATATCTTTAACAATTTGTCGACTTCACATCAGGCCACATGGTTCTAAATTGTTCTCCTATAACAACACATGCCTAAGTGCTGTTTATTTCAAGATTCAAAGAAATCCCAGGGGGAAATTGCTTTGCCCTGTTACAGTTGGTCTAATAAAAAGGGAAGAGAGAAAGAAAGAAATATATACTATATACAAGAAGAAACTGTAAAGAAAAAAAACAAGTAAAAATAAACCGTAAAATAGGATAAATAAATACAAATACTGCACAAATAATAATGTAGAACTGTACTAAATAAACGGAACACAAGGAACTTTATGAACTGTGTCTTTTCTGTTACTTTGCGAATCATGTATTATTAATGAAATAGTGGTGTTGATACAAACTGAAACGTAAATTAACCTTTTAACAGCACTTTATTTTAATAGACTGATGATGATGCTGATAAAATCCCCTAGACACTTTGCCAAGTGCAGACAATTAAGGCACTCGGAGTGTAAACTGCCTTTTTGGGATGTAGTTGGTAGTGTTTGGATGGTTTAGCTTTATACTACTTCGTTCATTTACCCAAGGCCAGCCGTGAGCTGTATCCCAAACCCATCCTTGTTGCAGGTATAGTGCACTAAGCGAGCTGTAAAAGCCATTATCTCATATCCGATTAAGTGCACTCGGACGGGAAGCCTGGACCGATTTGGCATGCATCCATACTGAACAAATAACTTTCGGGAAGGAGGTCTACACTTCACCAAAGACAGCAAAGGTTAAAAAATCATATTCTCTTATAGTTTACAGAGCTAATATTACAAACGCACTGAAAATGAAAGACATCGTTCAGCCGCATCATTACTTTGTTGTTTGTTAGCTTAGCTTCCGAGCTATCAAAGGTAACATTAAATCTCCTTACCTGCACAAACATTCGTCCACTTCACCAAGTTGAGCGACTTTAACGCCCCGTACTGAAATTATCCAATAAAAACATGATGTCCGCTCACAAACAACCCAGAGCACGTGGGCTTTAGCAACCAACTCACTTCTTGCGTTTCGGACAAAACTTTTTTTTCTTTTGTGTCTGAATTCTCCTCCTTTAACAGCGTTTAGTCCGACTGTTACGCCATATTGTGAAGTAGGAGGCTACTTGTGCGCATGCGCACTGCACTGCTGCGCTGGACTCAAACCTGCCATCTATAGGTGGGAACACGGAAGTGACACAATTCCATCTTATTCCTGCCCCATGCTGGCGTAATTTGTTTTATTCAGTCATATTCCTCTCTATTTCAGTCTCAATCGATTTTATTCCACTGTATTGCAATCTATTAAATCTAATTCCCTTCTTTTTAACTCTTTATCTACCTGATTCCACTGTTTTTTTATTTGATTGCAGTGTTTATTCCATGTTATTTCATTTTATTTTTCCTGTCAATCCCATCTGATTTCCCATTTTATTCCAGTGATTATTCCATCTTATTCCTTCCTCTATCTCATTCTATCTTGTTCTATCTTATTCCCATCTCTTCGAGTGTCATTCCATCTTGTTCCATCTTCAATCCCTCTCATCCCATTTAACTCCCACCTCAATTCCATTTCATTCCATAGGAAAAATAGTAGCAAAAGGTCTTGCTTTTTTTTTTTTTTATTACAGCAGCCATTAATGCAATGTGTATATTCTAGTATATTGTAGTTTCTATACCAACAGCTCATTGACATGGACTAAGCCTAATTATAAATTCATTAAAAAACAAAATGCTATTTAAAAAAGAACACTATCACTAAAAACTATACTTGTTGATAAGCTTTCTGTAGGTAGACATGTATTTAACACTTCTGAAAAGAGTCTCTAGTGTCAGCACTTTGTAACAGTCAGTACGTTTGCCATAACAGAAAGTCTTCAGGACAGATGACTTTACTAATTTACAGATTGACTGATGACTTGCGGTGAGTGAATGGTCATTTATAGCTGCTATAATACAAGGGATAACATCAGACAGACAGACATAAGATGACTTCAGAAAACATTGAGAATTACCCACATTCAGCTAGAGCACAAACTATTTAAAACAGGCTCAACGAGCATGGGTACAGAGGGAGAGTATTGCAGCTGAAACCGTCCATCAGTCTCAAGAATAAGAAATTTGCTAAAGATCATTCACCTAAAGACAGCAGCTTCTTGAAAACCAATCTTCAGATCACTCCAAATTGTCTGATGAATGTTTATATGGAGAAGCCAGAAGGGAAATTCCAATTAAACTGCACAGAGATGGAAATGTCAAAGTACAGGGCTATCTTTCTTAAGCTATGTTTAATACGTTCAGTTTTATTGCTGCAGATCGCCAGTTGCTGTACTAAGAAGCGACCAGTAGGCGTTCCTACTACTGCTTGCCATAGCAATCTTGTTTATTAGCAGGTGGAGCAATAGCATCATATCATACTAGATGAAGGAGAAGCAATGTGTGCTCTTTGCCGTGGATCACGTGCACTATACAGTTCCATAGGTAGTTGCTGCAACAAGTTACTCCATATTTGCATAAAGTTAAACTTTTCTCAACTTTGTTGCACATCTGGACGCGCCCACATCCTGACGCAAATGGTCCCTGTTACAAAGTCGGCACAGGTCACGAAGTCGGCAGCTCTCATTAAAAATGAATGATGTGTGAATGTAGCCTTACTGGGGCATTGGTGATCTTGACATCATCACCTCAGAAGCGTACAAATTGCAGAATGAACCGTGTTAGCCAACAATGCTTAGAATGGCCTAAGCCCAGAGCCCTGCATAGCTAAAGAGCATCTATATAATGCAGTGATAATGTGCAGTTTGTTGATGCTTGTGTGGATGAACTGAAAGTTTTGTTGCAAGAAGTTCTTCAAAAATGACGTCACTAGTGAGTGACTTTTTTTTGTTTGTTTGCAATGTTTTCTAATGCAGGAAAAAACCTGTGGATTAAGAGTCCAAATACAATACTTTTACAACGAACTATCCCGAGTATCTAATAGGTATGGCCCAAATTCAATTTATTCTTTTATGTTTTTATTATTATCCTTTTTTGCCGACAGATGGCAGAAAAGGTGTGTGTTTTTTTACTGCAGCTCTGTCCGACTTAGAAAAGCGAAACGCATGAGGGCGGAGTCCCAGAACAATTGTATTAGGGCGAAAAGCCTGGCTCTCAAACAACTCTACCTTGTCTATACAAGTGCACTACATAGTGCTTAGAATCTATTATATTTATACACTACAGAGGGCGCGATTGTAGTGACTCATAAGCGGTTTGGAATCCAGCCGCGGCCGTAGCGCTCCTTGGCAACGGGGCGCTGGAGGAGTGAATTTTACGGCGCCTTCAGTTTCAAGTCGGTGCGGAACATTTAATGCGGGAATATATTTACACATAATATACCGACTTTGGGTGAAAATTAATAATAAGCGATTACTTTCTTTCTGAGAAAAATAAAAAGGAATGACTTTTGGGACTCAGGAGCAGCAATTACACCTGAGCTCACGCGCAGAGCTCTCGTGAGGGTCGTCAAGTGTTTGCGCGAGCGGTCAAAAAGAAAGATGCTGAAGAGATGCTAGATGTTTTTGAGAGTTTTTGTCTCTTTCTTTTGCTATAACAGCTAACTTTAAACAAAAGCGTATTTGAAATAATAATTATCCTGTTCTGTAGGGTATACCTAACAAAAGAGTCGTGTGAACAAAGTAACTCAGGACGGGGTTTTTTTTTATAGACCCGGAATTCTTCAGAGCACCATGACGAACAGCGCAAAGACAAATTAATTTGTTTTTAAAGAACAAAATTGGACTTTTCAGTGCAAATATGAGTTGTTTCTGCTCCACTCAAGAGGAATTTTACTGCGAAGTGTTGCTTCTGGATGAGACGAAGCTCATTTTAACCACCCAGCATCAGGGCATTAAGGTAAGCCTCAATTTATAAAGTGAGAAGTATTCCGCAGTTACTGTCTTCACTCTCCTGTGGGTATGTGCCGATAACCGATTATGTAACATATCGCGATTTTTTACACTTATAAACACTAAAAAGTATCAGTTCTCCTGGCTCTGCTTATTAGGCAGAAATTTTGGGCGTGCTACCGAAATATTTTTCACCTGTCACTCGGTTTTTTCCCCTCTATCTCTCAAAAAATAAAAAAAAAAATTATGAAGTCGTCCATTAATTTTCATCTACATCCGGTTTATCCTGGTCATGGGTTGGACACTGGGCACGAGGCGGTAACACAAACCGTAATGAATGGGATGCCAGGGCACAATGACACCACACACACACACACACACACACACACACACACACAGTGTAGGCAATACTCATACCTGCATTTTTCTTTTCCATTCCTTTTCTTTTTTTCCCTTTTCTTTTCTTTTTTATGAGAAAATAAAAAATTCTGCACAGACAGTAACCTAAGGCTCATGACTGAAGTTATCTATAAAAAAAATATCTATATTATTACCTTTCCTGAGAACAACCCCAAAATTATTATTTTTTTATCTATAAAAAAATCTAATAAATATTTAACACTGATTTGAAGAAAATGTGTAAAATTATGTAAGTAAAATAAAATAAAATAATACATGAAAAAATGAAACGATTAAAAAAGAAGAAGAAAGAATTTAGTGTATTGTGACATCGTTTATATATAATCTATATTATCATCATCATCATCATCATCATCGTCATGGTAGCAGATGGAGTCTTTAACCAGTTTACAAACATACATCGAAATAAGAAAAAATGTCTGCAATGACTATCACAGTCTGCAAATGTGCACTGTATTACAAACATGTGGTCCGAATTCCACACACAAGTGAAAAATATAAACAAGCTTAAAAATGTTCTGGGGATTCTGGAGATCAGGGGAATGTTAACAACTGGCTTGCAGATCATTTAAAAAGCATAGTGAAGAAATGGCATGTATCTGGCCACCAAGGTATTCACATAATACTTTTGGTGATTCATTAATTTATAATATCTATCTATCTATCTGTCTATGTTTCTCTCTCTCTCTCTCTCTCTCTCTCAGGATTTTATCTTAAGGTTCAGTTTTCCATTTCATTATAAGATTCACGTCCCAAGCTTCCAAATCACCCACTCACTCTCTACTTCTCTCCTTCTAGGTCTGGTCTCAGGCCCTGTTTTTGTTTCCCTGATTGTTTGTGTTTTATTTATTACTTTTTTTTTTGCTTGCTTGGTTATTTCCTGTGTGATTTCCTAGTGCAGTTCATTCAATTCCACATTCAATACATCCAGTCTGTCTTTTGTCTCTCTCTGTCCATTTATGTCTCTCCATCTAGCCTATCCACCTGTTATTCATTCAGCTCTCCATCTGCACGTGCATTCATCTATCCATTTCCTGTGCATGCAGCACTTGTTTATTAAACCTGCATTATGTTATATGTTGACTACAAGGAACTAGTAAATGTGAACAGGTTGTTTATTTTACACTACAGATCAGAGTTCAGTTAAATTGTATTTACTTTCTGTCTTCCGCCTTAAGTGTTCACAATTCGTGCACTGAGTGTACAAGCTATAACATATGGACATCATGCGAGAGAGACAGGTGGATGTGTGAGACAGGTGAGGCAGATAAACAGAATAAAACACTTTCAGGTCATAAAAAAGTAACATTCATATGTTTATTGTTTACTCAACAAATTCAGTCATAGATAGATTCAATCATTAACGTCTATTGTAGACACAGACTAATAATATGAGTAAAATGAATAGAAAGGACTTCATTTCAGTAATTTCACACCACAGTAAAGAAGCAGGAGCATTACAAGTAATTATCCATTATTATAGTTATAAGTCACAGATCATTGAATTCAGCATTACCTGTACATCCCTGTGGACAGAGGTAGGTGTGTGTCTTAATAACATGTTTTAAGTAGCTCATCTCCGCTGGTGCTCATTCTGCGTTTGCTTCAGGCAGCAGTTTTAAAAATGTGAGGATTCACATTTACACACACACACACACACACAAAGAGACAGAAAGGAAAGGAAAAAACCATCACAGATTTTGGTCCAAAACGATCTGCTAGAACAGCTTCAGTACACCTTGGCATCGATTCTACAGGTTTCCGGAACCGCACCAGAGCTGTTAAGTCTAAAAGATATTCCCTCTAGATGTTGATGGTGGTGGAGAGCAGACCTTTACATGTCACTTCAGAAGCTGAGAGAATGTGCATTTCAGGACACATTGAACCCTGATGTGGATGAGCTACAAGAGCAGAAGATCACACCTAGGCTCTTTTCCTGGCAGCTAAGAACAGAAATTTGTCAGAGACTGTTGTGCATGAAGAGCTCAGGAGATCAGCAGATCCTGAAATGCTTAAAAAAAAAACCCCACCATTGTTTAACATTTCTGATGTTTGATGTGAACATCACCTGAACTGTACCTGAAATATTTGTATTCTTTGAATTGCTGCTACATGATCCACTGATTGGATAACTGAGCAGGTGCTTCTATTAAGGTGTCCAGTGTATGTTAAGTCTTCTTTAGGACGGATTTTTTAAACAGGTGATCATTACGAAGGCTCTCGCCTCACCAAACCCACTGATATGCATCAAGTTGCTTCTTATCACTAACCTCTGAACAAACCATGTTCCTCTCTGTGGTCTCTGGAGCTATAATTGCTCGTCTCACATCTCTACGCTGTCCCCTCTCTGATGATGAGGAACACACATGCTCATTCACACACACACTCATGCTCATACACGCGCACTCTGCACAAAGAGTCCATTGACTTTGCCCACAGGGTGTGTGGGATTTAATGCGAGCAACAGAGCAGCTCACATGTTTCCCTGCCACAAAAGAAAGACCAGCAAGGCGAAGTTTGTTTTCTCAGGCCTGCGCTCACACTGGCCTCTTGACATTTGGTAATATTTTAACAAAAACAAGTCATTCTGACTTCATGACCCATACTCAAGGTGACTCCCGGGTGTGACTTAAATTGTCACTGTTTTGTCCAACATGATGGTTTCTGAGGCCTAACAGAGGAAAAAAAGAATCATACTCATTACATGCCAAGTATTAAAGGCCCTGTGTCCAGAACAGAAGCCAATCCAGTTTTCTATCAGAATAAATCACACCATGTTGTGATTATTGACCTTAGATCAAAGCATTATGGCTTACGACATATGGATAACGATTCATTTGCAGCAGTACTGAAGCACCACTGACTCGTTGCCGCTACAGCGAGTGGGTCGGTGGAGCGCAGTGTTATATTTGGGAGCGTGCCTGGTGGCCTGCCCCAGCACAACGGACCAGGAATCCATCTGTTGTACGCACGTGATGAGACGGAACAGATTTGCTTTGACTGGACCAGAAAGTGGACTAATCTAATTGTTTGGATCACAGACCTTAACGGCGTGTTTAATGAGATTTCTAATGGGACTCCTGTCTCTCTGCTCCTAAAGCAGCTCCGTTTCACACACTGCCATATGGTCACTTATTCTGGAAAGTCATCCTGCAAAGTCATCAGGTGCCAACGAGCTAATCAGTTACAGGGAAACACTTTTTATGTCCCATATTCTTCCTGATTCATGACAAGAATACAAAAATATTAAGGGTTAGTCAAGGTAATGCAAGGTAATGAATTAATAAATCATCCACCACTGCATTTGGTCTAAATATGAACAGTTCTCACAGGTGCATCTCCACAGAAATCTCAACATACACATTCACACTTCTTTCTACGTTCATGTAAAATGCTGTAATGCAAAATAGAATCTAATCAACAAAGATAATCTACAAAGGTGTCAGAATTGTGCAAGTTGTATAGCCATGTGTAAAAGCCAGAACAACAAACACATGCTGCTTTTCTTACCACTTGCTACAATTACACTTACTGATCTTACTATAGTTATTTACAGGAACAATGACGGTCAAAGGCTTCATTTCACCATAGCTTAGTGCCCTTGGTCCCCATCACCAACGGCTACATCACAAGCACGTGAGCTGCTTGTTGATTACCATTGTGATAGGTTTTATATCTATTTATTTGCACATTTTGATGGAAACAGCTTTGTGGATGTGCTGTAGCTCTTCATCCAGCTGACATAAATCCATTTGCAGATGCACTCTTGCACTGAAGGGATGCACCTGACTGGCATTTGGATATCCTGTGTCATTTCTACATTATTCTGTGATTATTAAAGGACATCAGTGAGGGACAAAGAGAAAAAGCCTCTGACTCTGACTGTAGACATACCTAGGTTTTATATATTCAGGTCACTTTTGCCTTCTGCAGGGTTTCATAAGACACAACGCCAAACAACACTAATATTGCAGGAGATAGAGCACATGCAGTGATATGTGTTTCTCATAGTAAGTGTGTAAGAGTGTGTGTGTGTGTGAGAGATTTAGTGCCTGGGTTTATGGCCCAGCTGGAGACAGGCACAGGCATTCTCCAGGCCTGCACTTAGAAAAAGATCTTATCTGACACCTCTGCCAGGAAATATACATCATCCACCCAGTTTTTCACCAATATCCATAATAAATGCAAGGTGGAGAAACTAATTAAAGTGATTGTCACATCAATCAGCATACTCCTTCTTAATCCTGTCCCACCCCATTCTTCTGACACGTAGTCTTCTAGCTCAGAGCTGTCATTCCCGACAATTAAGGTCAAACCGGGAAGTGCGCCACCAGGGCAGAGGTGTGAAAAACAAAAAAAGCTTTGCCCTTGAATAAAACATTGGTGCAGTGCAAAGCCTGGTTTATGCTTCTGTTCTATTCAAACAGCCTGGAAACCTTTGGGGGAAAAAACCTTCCATTCCTGGTGGATTCAAAACGTCATGTTTTAAGACAAAGCGATATAGAATTCACCAGCGCTGTGGTGTAAAGCTGGGAACGGCAATCATAAAACAAATATAGGAAATACAAACTCAAAATAATAAATGGCAGACTACAAACAAAAGATAAAGATAAAAGCTAAAGCAAATTAAGAGCTCTGTTAAAATGCATGTGTTTTTGTTTATTGATCTAAAGTAAGATCCTATAACGAGCTGTACGATGTTGAAATGGCGTGTTAATCTATGCACATAACAGCTCAAACTGCACATAACAGCTCATCACACAAGCTGCAGGCTTATTAGAGATGCAAAGATTGTGCTGAGTAACAGGCGTCCGTGAGCGAGGCATTATTTAAATGGGCTTCGGTGTGAATAGGAGCGCGAGGATTTCACAGGCTTTCAGATAGCGCCACAGTAATCTCTGCATCACCGACTGATCCGAGTCGCACTGAACACTGGAATTAACGCAGATAGTGCTGTTTAGATTTCCACACAGCACGCTCCCATGATTTATCACTAAATGACTTTCCTGTGTGGGAAAATAGAAAGATACAGCTTTACCTTTCACACCAGAGACTCCATCCATTTTCCTTTACTCAGGAACAACACAGCGGAAATCACGCATTAAACCCATCTTGTGAATTAAATTGTATTTTTCATTGTCTATTATGTCATGATGGATGTAGAGAAGATAGGTAAAAAAACATTGTTAAAAGAGCATTAAGCTGAAACACACTAGGGCTGCAGCTATCAGTTATTTTAGTAATCGAGAATTCTGCCGATTATTCCATCGAGTAATCGGATAAGAAGTACTTTTTCTTTATTAAAGAGGAATACAAAATATGCAAGAGAAAATAAGACAAGTCTCTTAAAAATGAACAAATAAGTTGTTTCCTATTTACAAATATGCAAATAAAATCTAAACCTATTTAGTGCATTTAATTGACATTCAAAATGCAAATACAAATATATAAATAAAAAACTTAATTACTTCAAAAAAAGGTAAACATAGTACAATTTAAAACAAAATAATAATAATAATAATAATAATAATAATAATAATAATACCTAAACATTGCATTTATGCTGTGCAACTTAACTTAACTTTGACTTTGTGGCTTATGTAAGAGGCAAAAATTAGTGCAAAGGAAGGTAACTTGGAACAAGAACAAGAGTAACATGAAAGAGTTATTTGGAGAATAAACCCTCTTAAATGTCTGGTGTGTGTGTGTGTGTGTGACAGAGAGAGTGAGTGAGGCTATCAAAATGAATGACGCCTAGGCTTTTACAAAACTAAGCTAAATTAGGGACATCATAACTAGCCACCATACTGATTTAATTTCAACTAGTAATCATATTGTTTTAAGCTAAGTGCGAACGTTCATATTGATTTAAGCTAAGTGTGAAGATTGTGTCAACTCCGTGGACTTAAAGCGGGGACTGTGTGTGTATGATATATTAACGCGGTGAAGTTTGATATTCGGACATTAGACAGACATTCGGAAGCGGTATTTTAGGGACCGTCGACAAATTTCTGTACAACTGAAATGTGGTACTTGTTACTTACCTGGCTACGTCCCCCAGTTATTCTAATTTCTTCTTAAATATACATATGGCATGCGTCATTGCATACAGCTTTTGTTAATTTATTAATAATAATTTAATTAATAGATAGTATTAATTATGTGTCATGTGAATAAATTTTTTTATTAAAAAGTCACTATTCCTTCAATACCTTCTAGGTCATGTGACCCTGTGACCCAAAACTAGTACCAAAATAATCTAATTGGAAACCCTACGAGGTACACCTCTTGTTCAAAATATGTCTTCACTGATTCGCTTCCGAATGTCTAATGTCCGAATATCAAACTTACTTCACTGTTTCACGGTTGAGATGTTGAAGTATGGAACTTGTAGTGTTGTGGTACACCAGTTCAGTCTTACAGTAATCACACTGTACAGAGTTTTCTGTCTGCTTTAGTTTGAAATTATCCCAAACTTTCTGCCGTTTTCTTTGGCCTGAATCTTCTCTGTGTGTAGTTACAGTAAATGAACTAAACGAAGCTTCGAGGCACCTAATTTGCCTCGATGATTTTTTGTATTTGAATTACTCGAGTTACACAAGGATTCGTTTCAGCCCTAAAACACACCGTCAGTCCCTTCACAATGGCTCAATATCAATATGCAGCTGCAAAAGCATTTAGAAGAACCTACTTCTTTTAAACAATAAAGTTTAAAGAAGGCCATTGCCACTCTCACTTTTCTGCAATCTATTATTAAACGTCTTTAAGAGCCAAATCAAATTTTATAGTCAGTTTCACTGTAGAGTGAAAATACATGTGACTTTCTGGTCACAAAAAATAAAAAAATCCCTATAGATAGTCGGATATAATTTCCCTTTTCCAACACCTGATTTAGTTCCTCAGCTAAACACTAAGCCTTTGCTCAGTAGATCACTAAAACTTGGCAGGAATCTCAGTGTCCAGAGAACATGACGTGTCTAGAAGCACCCACTGAACAAATGTGTGATTAGAGACAATAACATTTTGATAACAGTTTAACATGTTTAACAAAAACAGTCTGATATTCAAGTATAACACATAAACTGTGGTGTAGGGCTGTAACACAATATTGCACCTGTTTTTATGCTGCAACTCAAATCAGAACTCATGCTTGTAAACTCAGGACTTTCTCTTCAACCACAAGTTCAAGTGACTTAAATCAATATGATTAAACACTGAGTTTATACGAGTATATGTTTAGTGCAATCAACATACAGACATCATCACATGTTGAGTCTATAACACTGGCACTTATGTTCACCGGTTTGGCTAGTTTGTGGCACACTTTGTAGCTTGAACACACACACAGAGCTAAAATGACGTACACCGGATCAGGCATAACATTATGAGCAGTGACAGGTGAAGTGAATAACACTGATGATATCCTGCAAATCACTGCAAAGGGTGGTGAAAACCGCCCAATGCATCATCGGCACACAACTTCCTGCCATTTAGTCTCTTCACCACGGTAGATGTCTGCGCAGAGCACACAAAATCATCAAGGACTCCTCCCACCCGAGTCATAAACTGTTCAACCTCCTTCCATCCAGGAGGAGATACAGGTCCATCCGCACCAGAACCAGCAGGTTCAGGGCCAGTTATTTCCCTACAACCCTAAATCTACTGAACTCTACACTACACCGATAGGACACTCATGTCTCATTAACACTTCACCACCTTGCGGTTCTGCTCCACCCTGCTGTAATATAATTATAATATTTTTCTCTGTGTAGTATAATTATAATGTACTTATTTTTTATTTCATAGATTACACCTAGTTTATCTATCTATCTATTTATATATATATTTATATATGCTACACTATCTGTATATACACTGTTTATTATTTCTGTTACTGCTGCTAACAAATTTCAGGTTTCATCTGGCCTCATTTAAACCACCTTGATCCTGACCAGGCAGATGAACAAATAAACTCTTTGTCTTTGTCTTACAAGCTTCATATCTGTCAGTTCATTCACACCAGCATGAGCATCAGCCCTGTGAACCTGTATCCGTAGTAGTGTATTTAACTAGAACACATTATCTGTTCATTCTGATTAATATTCGGTTATATCGCTGCTCTGGTGAAACATCCTGCAGCTAATATTATTGTAATAGTAATATTAAAATAGGCAAGTATTGTTTCCAAGATAAAGGCTCCAGTAAAATAGTGTAAGAATGAATAATAAAAGCCTAGCCCAGGGGACCACATCCTCCCAGAACAATATCCTTCTATCTCATCTCTATCTTTCCTTTTATTTCTCTAGCAATCATGCTTATGTGTGAGATACACATGTGTTATTGAGTGGTACTTCATTATCATTGCATTTTTTTTTTTTGCCTTCAATGCAGCTTCTGTTGTGTGTGTGTGTCTGTCTGTGTGTGTCTGTCTGTGTGTGTGTCTGCGTGTGTGTGTGTTCGTTCTTTGGGGGATGGGGTGGGGTAGCATTGTGTGTGTGTGCAGCTTTTGATTTGGCTTAATGTGTTTACCAATGACTTGATAGCGTATTACTGTTATCGCTGTGTGTGTGTGTGTGTGTTTTGATCTACAGGGAGTTTCTGCAGCTTTCACAGGCATTAATTGGAGCAGCATGCACATGGCAGTCCACTTAGCAATTAAGTGCATGTGTTTTAATATACAGGTTATAGTCCTTTTCTCCCTGTGGTTGTGTTTAATGCGCACCTTGGCACTGCTGTTATTCCTCACTGCTCTGCTCTTGTTGTCTGCCCTTAACAGTGGGGCTTTTAGAATGCATTCCCTTTTCTTATTATATTTGATATTGCGTTGACTTGTGTAATGGAATAAATCCCAGAATTTTTTTTGTCCTTGGAGTAAACTGGCTTTTGGCTTTTGTTCAAATTGGCTAGCAAGGCCCTATAGTCGATTGTGGGGAGTCTGAATTGCCCTTTTTAGAGCATTTCTAAAAAGATATTCGGTAACTCGGGAGACGGAGGTGGCCCTGGAGACAAAGAGCTCAGGCATGTGGATGGTTTTGGTTGGTCATCATGACCCAAGGAAGCTGATAAGACATTTCTGTTATTGCACAGATTTTCCATTGATAGTTAAATGGTTAGTTAATTAATATTAAACCACTGTTCCTGAATTTAATTGGTCAGAAGGTGTTGATTAATTATATTTGTTATAACAGCAGCATTGAACTCAGAACTGAGCTAACTTTGGTGCTTGGGCCCACAAAAATCACATTTAGATAATGTGGATTGAAGCAATATAATAAACATCACAGACCCATGGCTATGCTTCACAGGCACCTGAGGCCGCCCACAGAATCTAAGAGTAATAATAAATGGATTAAGGAGGACACATTTATGGACATTGAGGGGAAGGAGTCTCTGGTGTCAGCTGCTATAAAGTGATACTAGGAACTAATTTGTCTTGTAGATGCTCCACGAATTGTACCTATAAATGGATAAAAGATGTGTTTTAAAGGAAAATTAGCAAAAATCTCTTTGGCGAATCTTTGTGGTCTAAAAAGGATGTTATTGGAAAAGAATTACGTCAGGTGACATTAACTCTGACATTAACAGAAACTCTGCTCTGTGTCAAATCATCACCTCCTTGTTGATTATTTTCAACTAACAGCACACCCAACAAGTGTTTTATTCCTTACTTTTGGGATACTAACTTCCAGGCATTGTTCCCTAAAACAACGCAAATATAATTCTGAAAAGAATCCCTCTCTCTGTCTCTCTCTCTCTTTCTCTCTCTCACTCACACACACACACACACACACGCACTGAGAAACACCATCCTCTGGCAGACAGTGATTCTCCCACATACACACACAATGACAGTCATCACCACACCCCTGCAGCCAACAGCAGCAGATGGTCCAGTCCCCTCCTGTAATGACCCTGTTGCCATGGGGACAGAGGGGCATGTCAAAGGAAGTTAAATGTTTCCAAGAACATTTCAAATGAATCTCTTCCCTCCTGACCATGCACACACACACACACACGGCTCCTAATTACTGCTAGCCACACAAACAAACACACTGACTAGCCTTTTCATCTCAGTGTGTCATGTTTCTTGTTTATCCTGCTGCTAAAGGAGATTTTTTGTAATGTTATACATTAACATTATAAAAAAAGGCTCATGCTCAACAGTGTGGATGATCCTAATGGGCTTTGCTTTAGGCGCTATGAAGATTATGAAGCAACTGAGCTGAATTATATATTGTGGAATAAAACACATGCTTTCTCTCTGCTTGGGTTTCCACTGTGCATGCAGATACACACAAAAAGAACAGAGCACATGGGTGGGGTGATGGTGGAGAGACAGTCAGTCAGGATGGACTGTGTGTTCCTTGTCTGTACAGTTGAGGCTGCTCTTTGAATTGATGTTGTACAGACACTCATTCTTAATTCAGCTTAATTAGCTATACTTTCTCTACCACTGCAGCATCACCATTGTTCAGTATCCACTTCCTGCCTTTCATTTTTATTCTGTTATCTTTAGGATTTGCTCACTGACCCTTCAAACTACACTGTACTTATTTACACCTTCAATTATAGTTAATGCTAGTTGCAGATTGTTGCTGTCACATTCTCCCAGAATCCCCTGCTACCACACCCTTCCTCTCAGCTTAATCATCCCAGTTTGCCTAACCAGTATCCGAGTTAAGAAATAGTGTGTCCAGAATTGTAGTATGTTGAAGTAAGGATCCCAAATGTAACCGCATGGTCTACTATTTCCAGTCCATTTTTGATGTGTGTATTATCCGTGGACATTTTGAGCTGATATTTCCCACAACTCCTTACACAACGGAGGAGAAACAAAGTGTAAATGTATAAAATGTGGAAAAATAAATCAAGGAAGTGGTAAATGAACTGATATTGTATAAATGAAATAAGGAATAATGAAAGATAAAATGCTGAAAAGCAATGAGAAGTTTGTTTTGCGTAACAAACCACTTTCTCCTCAATGACATGATGTTCCTGTAATCGTGTACTCTTTTGCCTCACACTCAAAATTATATGCTTTTTCTTCACCGAAAGTACATAGTTTAAGTGCGTAATATAAGTAGGTAATTTGGGACACAGCACTGGTCATTTTGCTGATATCTACTGCTTCCTGTGTATCCTAGTTTCTGCCTTAGAATTCGGCCTGGTTGATTAGCAAATTTTTGTTTTTGTGTGGGTTTTTTTTGTTTTTTTTGGCGCCATTATGTTTTCGGGATGTTGTATGTCCATCCAAGATTCTCTTCACCACAATATCCCAAGCACAAGTGGTTGAATGGATTCATACGTACAATGCATCCGGAAAATATTCATAGCACTTCAGTTTTTCCACATGTTGTTATATTACAACCTTATTCCAAAATGGATTCAATTCATTATTTTCCTCAAAATCCTACAAACAATACCACATTGTGACAACGTGAAAGAAGTTTGTGTGAAATCTTTGCAAATTTATTAAAAATAAAAAACAAAAAAATCACATGTACATAAGTATTCACAGCATTTTCCATGACACTCAAAAACTGAGCTCAGGTGCATCCTGTTTCCACTGATCATCCTTAACATGTTTTTACAACTTGATTGGAGTCCAATTGTGTTAAATTCAGTTGATTGGACGTGATTTGGAAAGGCACACACGTGTCTGTATAAGGTCCCACAGTTAACAGTGCATGTCAGAGCACAAACCAAGCCATGAAGTCCAAGGAATTGTCTGTAGACCTCCGAGACAGGATTGTATCGAGGCACAATGAGCACAGTGGCCTTCATCATCTGTAAATGTAAAATCTGTTAAAAGTTTGGAACCACCAGAACTGTTCCTAGAGCGGGCTGCCCGACCAAACTGTGCAATCAGGGGAGAAGGGCCTTAGTCAAGGAGGTGACCACGAACCTGATGGTCAATCTGAATGAGCTCCAGCGCTGAAGGACTCTCAGACCATGACACACAAAATTCTCTGGTCTGATGCAACAAAGATCGAACTGAATGGCAAGCGTTATGTCTGGATGAAACCAGGCACTGCTCATCACCTGGCCATTACCATCCCTACAGTGAAGCATGGTGATGGCAGCATGATGCTCTGGGGATGTTTTTCAGCGGCAGGAACTGGGAGACTAGTCAGGATCGAGGGAAAGATGAATGCAGCTATGTACAGAGACATCCTTGCTGAAAAACCTGCTGTTTGTATAAATTTAAGGAAAACAATGAATTTAATCCATTTTGGAATAAGGCTGTAATATAACAAAATGGGGACAAAGTAAAGCGCTGTGAATATTTACCAGATGCACTGTAATTATAATTTTAACGACCAGTTGAAATTTTTTGAGTTGATCCAATCGATCCCTTGATTTAAATATGTGGATAGTATTTCTTTCCTGTTTGTCATACAGAAATGTTATGTACACACTCATGCCCAGGAACTTAAGACCTGTTTTCTGGCTTCATCTGAGATTCTTGTCACCATGATATCTCAAGAACGAGCAGTTGCATGTAAAACGTAATTTTTACATGGAATCACCATCGTAGCTCATTACATTTAGCCTGCTCAGGTTTTTTGCTTGAGATTCATCGTTAACATATCTGGCACTCAAGTCAAAATGCACCAATTGCCATGATGCAATTTCCAACTCACATGCTACCAGCTAAAGCACATAATCGATCAAAAAAATATGAAGGCAAAAGCAGCAAGGAGTTCAATAACTCCAATTAAATTGAACATTTACAGATCGAACATGTCAGCGAGCTCAGCTATTCTACTCCCGCGAGCACAAAACAGCCAGGGAAATGTCAAAGCAGCGATTAGAAGAGGCATTTCAGAAACGTTTAAATGAGCATAACTGGACAAAGAGCAAATTTCTGTTGGTTGTGATTTTTGAGTGTTAAAATCCACTTGGGTGTGTTTGTGGGCTTCAGGTCTGTTAAAGCTGTTTGTATTTTTCACAATTGCTCTATAAGAAAAAGACCTTTTTTTACGGACTGTGGCCTTTACAAAATTAAACGCTACCTTAAAAAATCTAGCATCTATTGTGTCCTCTCAAAAATGACTTATTCTTAGTATCAGTAATTGCTTGAGAATAAGGTGTATATCTCAAGGGTGCGTCTCAATTAGCTCCCTTCGTGGTATATGTGAATATTAGAATTAAAAAAAATCATTTAAAAGTTTCTTTAATAACTGCTTATTGCAGCCTAAACCCAATATATTCTTGCTGTGTAAAAGACATACCCGCATAAAAGCTCCTCCACTTGCAGAGAACATAAACAAACAGTGACAGAGTTAAGGTTTGTAACGTGGTGTAACCCTGTAGAGAATAATCCAGCACACAATGCCATCTGCTCCTGTTCAGCCAGAGAATGCACAGCTTTAACAGAAGGAAAATCCTGGTAATTAACTAATCCTCTTTGTGCCTCTGGGATGTAAAGCCTCAGTCAGGATTTCTGTATGGTTAGCTTTCGTTTTTAACCAATTTTCAAGGATCAACACTTCCTCAAAAGCAAGCCTTTCTCTTGGCGAGAACCTTGGGCTAATTTGGCTTATTGATTCTGTTAAATTAGGGCAAAGGCCATTGAGCATGAGAGATCCATCATGGTCTGTTGAAGTCACTTAGATTTGGAGCTTCACTGAGAATGAATTAGCACTTAATGAGATTTTAATGTCGCTTACTTTAATAATGTTTGTGTAATTAAACATTTAAAAATCTTGTTTTTGTCCATAAAACATTGTCTGGGTACAGCATTTGAGATAGCGCTTGAAAAGAGTTTCAAGTGTAAAAGCTGTTTAAATTCCACGAGTCTGGTGATGAAGACAATGATTTCTGAAACAGTTAAGCGATTTGCATTGTGTGCAGCAGGATGTGCAAAATGTTATACATATTTTAAAGCAGATTTAGTTTAAGAGCAAAGCATATCGAGTGAAAATCAGAGAGAATTGTCCTTCTCCGTTGTTTGCATTGGTCAAGTCAGAGCAATCCTCTAAACAAATCAATTTGGACAAACATTATAAATAATTTCATATTTGCACTACTGCTGAGATTTTTGTATTAATTATTTTCTAATTAAAAACTATATTTTTTTAATTAATTTATTTGTTTATTTATTTATTCTAGTTGTTTGGTTAATGACTTTCTGGCTTTTTTTCATTGTGGTGTTGTGTATCAGCGCGTGTGAAATGATCATTCAATCAGCTAAACTGTATAAGTTATGATATTTTATCAGGATAGGTTCCAATATGCTCTTATTGGCACATCGTACTGTCTTCTACTACGACACACTAATGACTGCAATTAACACCACTGTAAAAAAAGTTTTTGTGCTGTTAAGCTGCCCTTCTGGGCTTAAATGTCATGAATACATGAGCTGTCTCATCCACTTTCTAAGGCTAAAGGCTCTGGACGAGTCGAGACATATGCAGGAGTTTATATACTTGTTTCTTTCTCTGTATTAATGTTTAACTATCTAACTAACTCATCATACTGCAATACGGTGTCAACTTGTCCAATGTTATTTGGTTGTATGGTTATAATAAAAGACTGCTCCAAACAGGAATCGCTATCTCTAATACACAATCTCTTCCAAAGAGAGGAGAGAAAGAAAACAGCAGAACTAAATACTTGGAAACACATTTCCTCCAGTTTTCTCTGACCAGTGTTGTTTTTGCAGCCCCACCCCATTTCAACCATCTGCATTGTCTTATCAGGGAGACAGATATGTCAGGAATGTGAGGAGCAGGTTGCTAGTGTGGATCCTACTGACTGGCCAGCACTTCAGAAAGGTTTCATTTTCAGCTCAGAGCCCCTCAGGCCTTCACGGTTTGAGTTACACCACTGACAACAACTAGGGTTACTGCACTTTGCATCAGTGCCATTTCAGGGCTAAGACGGTCAGAAATGTTAGCACTCCCAAAAGGTAGATGTCAAATAGCCAAATTAGACCTCATACAAAAATGACCCTGCTTTAAGTTAGGAATAAGTGTTCTCTTCTGGCATTGACTCAAGTCTCAGTGTCAGAGCCTATCCTTGTAATTCGATAGTCTTTCCATTCTCCACTTTCCAACAGGAAAGTCATTTCAAAACGTTGTGTTTAAAACCATCGATGATGAATAAAAGTCTCCTTTTCCTGTAAAAGTAGACACCGTTGTTCAGTGAAGTACCGGCCACTCTAGCCAACACTAAAATAATCCAACCTACAAAACTGGATTGACACTGACGCTCACAAAGTCTCGAGTCATTACCTGATCACCTGGAGTTCATTGCTCTGGGCTTTTACTGAGTAATGTGAACCAGAGTGACGCATTGGGTGGCACAGAGAGCGAGCATGAGCTGGAGTAGCATAAGAATAACCTCAGGGACAGATACCAGTCACTGGTCAAGTTTCAGGTGCTGTTACTGAAGCCTACATGTGTCATAAGTGGCAGCTTTGGAACAAAATAAAAGCAGTATCACAGGAAAAATTTTTTGGTGTATGATGTCACTGACATGTGACATTTTATATGAGAAAGGTTTTTGGTCAGTTCACACAATTCACACACGCCTGAAGCACCGTGAATCTCGTAAAGGAAAATGACATCGGAAAGCTTTTTTTTTTTATTACAGTGACAAAGAGCAAGTTTGTCCCAAACTAATCATAATAACTCCATGTATTTTAAATTCTATTGAAATACCTGTTACTGCTTTTGACTGACCAAAAAAAATACTGTTTGATGAATGATTAATATGTACTAAATGTTCAATTTCCAATTACTATATACAGGAAATGAATGAATGAATGAATGAATGAATGAATGAATGAATGAAAATACGACTGACTCATGACTGCAAGAACCGTCTTGCTCAAAACTCGCCAATGACGCATTATTACACCTCAAGAACACTAATCAGGACTTTTGACACACAAGCGGCTTAAGTTGCATTCGGCAGAAAGACAGAAATATGTTGGAGTTATGCTCCTTATTAAATCTTGACTAAGAATCTAAACAGACATATATTTACATATTGATATATATGATACCTATTTCATCAAGAATGCAACTGTACGGTTTATAAATACTGCAAAAATGTTAAAAATCACGCTATAATCCATACATTGTTGAGGGATTTCTAAAGCATTTAGCTTTTAGGAATATCACAGGTAATAATGACAGCTGCCTTTGTTCCTCAAGTGAAACAAAAACAAGACACTCTGTGTCACATTCACAGTGCAGATAAAACAGCAGCTGAATGTTTCACTGCTTTCAGGGAGAAAGAAAATGTGAAGGAATTAAATGCAAGTATTAGAAGCTTTATGATAACGCATGATGTAAATGAGTATGTTAGTGGACTATACTGCAGATTAAGACACGGCTATTGAGAGCTTGAACTGATGTTCGTTTGTTGCACGTTTGTTTCATGTCTACATGAGCAGATGAAGGCAAATTCACCCGTTTGTACTGTTAGTTAATCACGTTTAGCTTCACGAAGATCATTATGATGGTCCACAGGAAAAAAAATAGAACCCACAGGAGTGTGATATTTCAGCTTTCATTATTGGACATTTTTTGCCTTTAATAGTTTTTGAAGCTCTGGTCATTAGAGGATCTATGCTACAAAGGTGATGATGTTGCAAATGATTTTTTGTGTTAATAAAGTAAAATAGAAAGAGTGTGTATATTTTCCGAGAGCCGATGTAGATCAACGCATGTGCATTTATTTTGCTTTATATGGCTCACAGGAATATTTGATTGTTTCAGTGAACAATAGAAATGGATCTGAAATAAGTGTGTGCATAAGAGAAGGCTGAAATTGCTTTTTTATGAATGGATTTTAAAATAATCATGTATTTCCTGCTGGTGATGATTAAAATACTGGTTGATTTATATTAATGCATTTACCATGTTATCTGAGATTTACTCTTAACGTTACTGATGAGGTGTAGGAAGCTCTGCCTCGCCTTGAAAGATCGAGCAATCATCTTAAAGAGAAATCATATGTCCAGGTGGGACAAGGAAAGAGTGCACCATCCACTAAACACTGAGTTTTTGTTTGTTTTTTTCCCGTAACACACACACACCCATTCTCTCCCAGTGAAGCCATGCATCCAGTTAGGACTCGGAATGACATTTAATTAGAAATAAATCCTCTTGCTCACATTCAGTCTTCTTTCTTCAGCAGTTGAGTTTAGAGAACAGTGAGATATTATAGTAAGATGCTTAATCAATTCATTCGCTGACATTTTGATTTATAATAGGTGAAGAATATAGACACTTCCAAAAATTTCAATGTTGCATTTTCTATTAAATTTTAGAGAAATCTTAAACCATGTGTGGTTATTAGTCAGCAGCTATAGATTTTGTTATATTTTTAGCAGAGAAAAATATAAACGATCCTTTAAAGCTCATGCCAGAGAACACACACACAATCAGTTCACAAGATGCGCTTGAAAAGAATTCAGACAAAGGAGATGCAAAAAGGGCTGAAGGCTACCGTGAAAATAAAACAACAAACAACTCTAATAAAATATTGATCATTTACACAACACTGACAGTTTGGTAAATGCACCCAGTTTCTTAGGTAAAGATCACACACACACACACACACAGAGGCATCTTTATCTCCCGCTTTATCATCTTGACTCTTGCCCACACACTTTACTTTCCTTTGGGGATCACATTCTTTTGTGCATCCACACAATAGCATAAGACTTAAACACAACACGTTTATCACACATGTGGTTTGTGGTCTTGCTCCTTGTCAAAGCTGAACACAGAACCTCTCCCAGTGTCAGAAGATCTGTCAGAGATAAGACAATGGCATGCTATGACAGATGGGGAGAAGCTGAAGCAAAATCGTTTACAGGCTGAGTTTTGAAGCTACAGCAAATTTGTACTCACTGGAAAAGGCAGTTTTAATTACATTTATTATGTAAAGTAAACAGTAAGGTTGTAGGGAAATATCCTTTCTTATTAGTTTTGCCTGAATATTTTGGAACCTTCCATTTGTTCCCGCACCCACCTCTCTCTCTCTCTCTCTCTCTCTCTCTTTTTTTTTGCTTGATTTCGCCATCCCTTACATACATTTACATCCACCTCAGCGAGTTTTTGTGACACTGTAGTATAAGAGAAATAAAACTCTTCAGGACACGCTGTTAATCCCTTGAATAAAATGTTTTCTACCTCAAAGTTCTTCAATGAACACCTTTCTCCCTGCTGACATACGTTCAAACTATTTTTAGTCATGTTTTCCGAATGTTTTCAGTTGTTGTCATGTTGCACTTCCACATTTTCATCATTTTAATCGGGATGCCCTTTTGCACCCATCAGTGCATTGGTAAACCATTTTATTTGACTTGTTTTTAGCTTCAGAGTATTTGATTTGATTTGTTTTTTAATCACCTTTCTTCACAGAAATCCACCAAGGGCTGCGTGGTGTTGGATTACGTGTTCAGCCATGTGAACCTTCTAGAAAGCGACTACTTCGGCCTGCGCTACTGCGACCGCAGCCATCAGACAGTGAGTGCAGACGTTCCACATCACCCCACTTCACTTTTCTGAAACTCATCCCTCTGATATACACATTGGAGAGGTGGGATTTTCACACACAAAAAACAGCACACAAAGGATGTTTTAAGAAGTGTAGAGCGATGGTGTTTGCCCGGGAGGGGGTAAACACCGGGCAAGGCAATGAAAGAGTCAGAGAAGAAAAACACGACAGTAATTTTTCCATAACCTCCTTCCAACCCAGATGTGATTTGCGCCTTCACACGGAGGCACAGAACCTCTCGGGGCTTGTCTTCCCAACCGGCGTTTTAGTGTCTGCCGAGATTCATTGCAGTTATTGCTGACGCAGGCAGAACAAGAATAGTAATTAACAAAACGAGACATGATAATGGGGGAGGGAGGGGGCAAAGGGGCGTGTTGTCATACTTTCACTTCGGCTCATGCGGTTTACCTGACTTCGTGACTCATCTATTTAGTCATTGCATTCGATAAGGAAAGTTTGAGGTTTCTGCCGAATGTTGCCTTACTGAAACTTTATGAGGAATCAATAAAAAAGAAAAGCTGCTTTCATATTATAAAGCATCTTCTAATGATATGATTATTCCATGATTATTTCACAAGCCATTCATTGCCCACACAAACACACACAGGAAGGAGCTTTTCAAAAACTGAACTGCCTTCTTCTTTTCTTTTCTTTTCTTTTCTTTTCTTTTTTTATGAATCATGGTGCTGTTATTTTGTGTTGCATTTGCATAAATCAGCATGCACCGGGACACACCAGCTGTAGCAGCATGATTATTAGATAACATCAGCCAATTCAATTAACTTATTCTAATTTCATCATGCCCAGCGGTAATTGACCTCCCTCTGTATGCAGGACGTTCAAGGAAAAGGATAGGGGGGATGGAGATTTTAAATAGAAACCCCTCTGCATAATGAAGATTTCAATTATTTTAGGCACGTTCATCCGCCTGCACAGCTCAAAGTCGTAACACGGAATTACGATCCGTAGCTGTGTCTGTATAGCGCTCTAATTACTCATACCTGTATCCGAATTCGAATTGAAAATCAAAGTGGGTGTGGCTTACACCAAGACACATTGGAGGTCCAAATATCAGCATGGTGTGTGAACTCTGGCTCTGACTCTGGATCCTTAATTCATTTTTATTTATTTATTTATTTATTTATTTATTTATTTATTTATTTATTTATTTATTTATTTATTTATTTATTTATTATTATTATTATTATTACAACTATTATATTTAAATTTTTTTTGTTTGTATCTGCTCACAGTATTGTAAAACAAACTAGTCACTGCAGTTCAGATGAACTGACACAGCAAGAGTGTTCATGACATGTCGTTATTCAAGCTTCGTATATCTCTGTGGGGTCAATTCCTTCTGGGAAGTTCATATTTACAAGTTGGTAAATCGTAATTACGATATCAGGCGCGTTCAAGTCACTTTGGTCCGAGTAAGATGGAGATGTACTTTCTTTTAATTGGCTATTATAGTCAATTAAAATTATAATCGACATATAATTGAATCTTCGAGAAAATAAAGAATAAAAAAAATCAGATGTGCTTTACTTTTTAATGAGTTTATGAAGCCTCTGTAAACTTTAGATTATGTTCCATATTATAATTATATATATAATTGCAAAGTACAGTATTGTAAATGAAAAAAGCCTGAAAAAACACATCATTGCTAAATACCCATAAGGGTCATGGTGTATATTATACTTTTATTATCTCTCTTCCTCTCTCTCTATTTCTCTGGCATGTTCCTCAGGCACACATTTCCACCATGTTTTCTTGAAAAACCAACTCAGAAAATCAGGACTCAAAGAAAATCCTAAGTTTCCCACATGTAATAGCGACTTCGTGCTGGCATTCATGTCGTAATTACGACTTAGTGTTGGCATTCATGTAGTAATTACGACTTTGTGTTAACTTCACCTTTCCAACATGATTTGAATACACCATCTGGCTGCTTGCTTGTGCCCGGATGAAAGTTTACACCTCCTGCTCGTGTGATTTTTTTGCTATTGTCCAGGGCACAGCCTCATACCCTGCGAACCTTTCTGGTAAAAACTAAAATACATAAATAAATAAACCCACAATTAGAAACAGTGCACCTTTTATTTGTATTTCCACATCTGTTCAATTAGAATAAAATATTCATACTCATTTTTCATTCCTACTCCAGTCCTCGCTTGAAGTCTAACAGACTTCTGTCCCTTCACATACTGAACTCTTTGTGTCGGTAAAGCTCATTTATGCAGTGTGATTTTATGCATAAAAAGATGAAAAGTACAAGCAGTGTCATTCTTAATAAACCTGAAACAGCAAGACTGAAAGCCTTAACACTGTAACAAAGCAGCTGCTCTGATAAAACTCCTCTTGACTTGCTGTTGAAATATAGCTTCTTTTTTTTTAAAGAGCCTGTAAACCTGACAGAGTGGATCTGTTGAATATGTAATACATCAGATCCGATACTCTGACACGTCTAATAGACCAGCCTCAGCACAACACGTCCCGTTAAGCATTTAAAACACGTTTAAGACACATGAAGAGTGTTTCCCTCACCTCTAAGCAGCGTGCCGTGACCTGCCGCTCCTTCATGTTTTATTAATGCAGGCAGTAATGACTCTTATCCAGAATTTTTAACAAGCCTGTTTTACAGCCCTGTTTTAATAGGCTTCATATTATGCTGCTGCTTGCCTGACTGAACATCTCTAGGCTTAGCTCACAGTCAACTTAGCACTTGAGTTTAATACACTGTCACTTCTTTGCTAGTTTTTTTTTAGCATATGATCACAATGGCATGTACACACACCATATTTGCAGGTTTGTCCTCATCAGTTTATTGTCATTGTCATTAGCTTTCCAAGTTTAATTGACTGCTTAAAGAAAAGATTCAGCTGAATGACTTTTGTATGAAGTTTTATAAGTGACACGTGATCTCTTAATGGAATCAGTGACTTTTTTTATGGTCTGTTTTGGTTAATATGTCAGTTTCATACATTTCCCACAATCCACAAAAAATGGTGCACTGGAATTTAGTGCAATTTATCTAATTGGAGGTTTCTTCTGGGTACTCCTCCTCCATTTCAAAGGCATGCATTGTAGGCTGACTGACCTCTCTAAATTGTCCATAGTGTGTGAGTGTCTCTGTAATGTTCTGACACCTTCTCCATGGTGTCTCCGATGTGCCCTGAGGCTCTCTGTGTCCCTGTGTAGGACAAGTGGTACAGAAAATGGATGGATGGATGGATGGATGGAGGGAAGTTGTACCAAGGTTGGGATGGGAACTAGGGTTGGGATGCTGTGGCCTAAAGGAATTAATGTGAATTTATTTTATTTATTTATTTACTTATTTTGCAGTATTGGCTAGATTCAACAAAAACCCTGGCAGAGCATAAAGACCTCATAGCAAGTAAGTATAACTAAAGGAAATCATCCAAATGTTAGAAACATATCATCCTGGGACTCCACTGATTTTCTGAACTTATAACATTGCCTTCCCTTTTTTTTGCTCAGTTCAATTAGCTTGTACTTGCACGCGTGTCGATATGAAATGTGTCGGCGCTAAATATTCCGTCCCTAATATCAGGCTCTCTTTGCAGCCGGCCCACCATACACACTGTATTTTGGCGTTAAATTTTACGCTGAGGATCCCTGTAAACTAAAGGAGGAAATAACCAGGTGGGATTTCTGTGTGATACCATATCTGATACCATAGTAGCTAAAGGGGAGAAATATGAAAATGACAGGACAATAACAGTATTGAGCCTTGGTGTAGTGCAGCGTGTGTGTGTGTGTGTGTGTGTTTGATGTGGTCTGATTGTCTTGTGTCAGGTACCAGTTCTTCCTTCAGATAAAGCAGGATGTGCTGCAAGGAAGACTTCCATGTCCCTTCAATGTCAGTGCACAGATGGCTGCTCTGGCGATCCAGTGTACGTATGAATATTAAGTTTTCTCTCCCTCCATTAAAACAGATTTTTTTCCTAGTTGGATATTGAAATCCAGGTCTTAAAACTCATCTGCTTTTTTTTTTTTTAAATAATTTTGCTTGTGTTTATGCAGAGTACAGATTGTATAACTCGCAGACCTGCTAATCTGCCTGATTGATTTTGTCTTTTCCAGCTGAGCTCGGAGATTATGACCCGTACAAGCACATGTCAGGCTATGTGTCAGAGTATCGCTTTGTTCCAGACCAGCAGGAAGACTTGGAAGTTGCTATCGAACAGATTCACAAAACACTAATGTAAGCAGGAAATTCACTCACTTTCATCCCATGCCACTGCACACACTCTTCCAAGGACTGTGAGACTCACAAATGGCATGTATACATACTTGCAGTGCAGGTAGTGAGTTCACACCTGGATAATACACTAAAATAGATGATAAATTAATTGTGGATACATTCATAGTGGAAGGGCGGCGTCATCAGAAGACACTTTACCTTATAATGAATTAAAACATCATTGAGCACAGCAGATGCCAATAAGGATTTTTTTTATTTTTATTAATTCAAACACACATTTTGGGGTTTGGCACGTGTGGAGGTTTATTATTGCATGGTTCAGTAATATGAGGAACCATGCTGCAACCTGTCCTTTTCCTTTTAATGATAATATTCATTCATGTTTGAAATGTTTCCAACTTACAAAACTCAAGTGCTGCAAAAAAGAAATGGACCAAGCATCAAAGTACAAAGAAATATTCCAATTTTAATTTATCAATAAATAAAGCAACATACAGCATATTCAACATCATTTTATTGCTTTTCTTTGCTTTTTTTTTTGCGTATAACTCTTATATAAAAGACACCATAGGTAACATAGTGCTATGACCACCATAGCAACACTTTCTGTAAACTCCAGCATGTTTACAATGTTTACCAAGTCGTGGAATGCAGTAATTACAACTCACAGCATCCACCCTGTACTCCTGACATCCTAAAATCCACTCCCTCTCAAACGAAAAACCTTTCTGTTCCCTGTTATTCCCGTTAACTCCGTATGAAAGGACATGTTTACAGCTTTGACAGGTTAGCAGGTCCTTCTACATTGCCACTGGAATGTTGTTTAAAGCAGAATTAGGATTCCTCCCTCAGGACTCAGACAGGACTCTATGATCTGGACTTTCTCTGAGTAATGCTGGAAAATGAATGCTTTAAGTAGGAAGAAAGATCACACCATTGAGGAAAGGTCATAGCATGAGTGCATGTGTGTGGAAGTGTGTGGTTGTGTTGACCTTCAAGTAGCAATAACAATTCATGCTGTAATAACAAACATAAATGATCAGAAAGTGGAAAACTACTACACACACTGCTACACAAATCACTACTGAAGTCTCTTTTTCAGTGAAAGGAAGAAAAAATCCAACCCTGATTAACTCCACTCCTCCCAGTGCACACTTAGGTGAAGGTGTTTTCTGTGTCTTATGAGTGTTTTTGTTCTCACCTGTCAATCACAGGTGGGAAACTAGCCAATCAATCATGGACATCTATGAGCTCATGAAGAGAGGCAGAGGAGGGCAGATAGAGCTTGGCCAAAGGAGATAAAATGGAAAAAAAAAAAATATATATACATATATATATATACACACACACACACACACACACACAGTACCAAGTATCTCACAAAAGTGAGTACACCCCTCACATTTTTGTAAATAGTTTATTATATCTTTTCATGTGACAACACTGAAGAAATGACACTCAATGCTACAATGTAAAATAGTGAGTGTACAGCCTGTATAACAGTGTAAATTTGTATATATTGCAGTGTAAATAAAACACAGCCATTAATGTCTAAATCACTGGCAACAAAAGTGAGTACACCCCTAAGTGGAAATGTCCAAACTGGGCCCAAAGTGTCAATATTTTGTGTGGCCACTATTTTCCAACACTGCCTTAACCCTCTTGGGCATGGAGTTCACCAGAGCTTCACAGGTTGCCACTGGAGTCCTCTTCCACTCCTCCATGATGACATCACAGAGCTGGTGGATGTTAGAGACCTTGCGCTCCCCCACCTTCCGTTTGAGGATGCCCCACAGATGCTCAATAGGGTTTAGGTCTGGAGACATGCTTGGCCAGTCCATCACCCTTACCCTCAGCTTCTTTACCAAGGCAGTGGTCATCTTGGAGGTGTGTTTGGGGTCGTTATCATGTTGGAATACTGCCCTGCGGCCCAGTCTCCGAAGGGAGGGGATCATGCTGTACTTCAGTATGTCACAGTACATGTTGGCATTCATGGTTCCCTCAATGAACTGTAGCTCCCCAGTGCCGGCAGCACTCATGCAGGCCCAGACCATGACACTACCACCACCATGCTTGACTGTAGGCAAGACACACTTGTCTTTGTACTCCTCACCTGGTTGCCGCCTTCTGGGACAACAGCCATGCAGAATTAGATGCAGTGTGCGGCGTACGGTCTGAGCACTGACAGGCTGACCCCCCACCCCTTGAACCTCGGCAGCAATGCTGGCAGCACTCATAAGTCTATTTCCCAAAGACAACCTCCGGATATGACACTGAGCATGTGCACTCAACTTCTCTGGTCGACCATGGTTAGGCCTGTTCTGAGTGGAACCTGTCCTGTAAAACCACTGTATGGTCTTGCCCACCATGCTGCAGCTCAGTTTCAGGGTCTTGGTCTTCTTAAAGCCTAGGCCATCTTTACGTAGAGCAACAATTCTTTTTTTCAGATCCTCAGAGAGTTCTTTGCCATGAGGTGCCATGTTGAACTTCCAGTGACCAGTATGAGAGCGTGTGAGAGCGATAACACCAAATTTAACACACCTGCTCCCCATTCACACCTGAGACCTTGTAACACTAACGAGTCACATGACACCGGGGAGGGTAAATGGCTAATTGGGCCAATTTGGACATTTCTCACTTTTGTTGCCAACGGTTTAGACATTAATGGCTGTGTGTTGAGTTATTTTGAGGGGACAGCAAATTTCCACTGTTATACAGGCTGTACACTCACTACTTTACATTGTAGCGGAGTGTCATTTCTTCAGTGTTGTCACATGAAAAGATATAATAAACTATTTACAAAAATGTGAGGGGTGTACTCACTTTTGTGAGATACTGTATATATATATATATATACATACATACATATTAGTACCACATGAGACATAAGAGACATTCATCAAAGTATTGACTTGAACATGAGAGATTTCCTCAGGAGGACAAATGCAGAAGTTGTCCCTTTATTGTACCTGAGTGTTTTATCTTGTTAACCTTCTAATGCAGGAGAACCCAACATCAGCACAGCACATTGATTGCCTTGCTCTAAAGCGCCAAAGAAACCTGATTATTTCAAACAAGAAAAACACACATCTGTGCTGGAGGACCTTGAATTTCACTTTAGAGGACTTATGTAGTTTGGGATTCTGGTCTCTGCTTTACACAGCTTAAGTTCTAAGAATAAAGATCAAGTTGATTGGCTTGGTATATCCCTGAAAAAACACAAGTACTGTGAGAAAAAGTGTTAAAGAAAAGGAGAGTGACTGATAGTAGCACAGAAGCACCAGAGCAGGCTCATCCATGTTATCAGAAAAGGAATAATGAGGTATCTGTAAATATAAATAAAGTTAGTATTTAATATGTAAATTGCAAGAACGTCCAAAAACAGTATTATCTCAAATAAATATAGTTTTATTTTCCAGATTTGATACACTAAGTCTGTTATAAGGTGTATGAAAAACATGAAAGGGTGAAACCTGACTTGTCCAAGAGTTTGAATGTTTGTTTGTGAGAGGTGTTGTTCAAAAGTTTATAGTTTTGTGCAGAAAAGGTGTTGGACATTTGTTCAGGCATTTAAACTTGGTGTTTGAGAAGAAATAAGCATTGAATAGAGAGTGGAGGAAGCTCCTTTTTTGTGCAACAAAGGTTGAGTGTTTTTGCATAAAATGTTCATCTGCTTTTTTGTGTAAGAGAGGCTGAACATTTGTGCATGAGAGGCTGGTCATCGTTTTTGTGTAAGAAAGTAGATGGTAGAACGTTTTTTTTTTTTTGAAAGACATTGAATATTTCTGTGTGAGAGGGGTAGAGCCTCTTTTGTGCAAAAGACATTGAATATTTCTGTGTGAGAGGGGTAGAGCCTCTTTTGTGCAAAAGACATTGAATATTTCTGTGTGAGAGGGGTAGAGCCTCTTTTGTGCAAAAGACACCGAATATTTCTGTGCGAGAGGGGTAGAGCCTCTTTTGTGCAAAAGACATTGAATATTTCTGTGTGAGAGGGGTAGAGCCTCTTTTGTGCAAAAGACATTGAATATTTCTGTGTGAAAGGGGTAGAGCCTCTTTTGTGCAAAAGACATTGAATATTTCTGTGCGAGAGGGGTAGAGCCTCTTTTGTGCAAAAGACATTGAATATTACTGTGTGAGAGGGGTAGAACCTCTTTTGTGCAAAAGACATTGAATATTACTGTGTGAGAGGGGTAGAACCTCTTTTGTGCAAAAGACATTGAATATTTCTGTGTGAGAGGGGTAGAACCTCTTTTGTGCAAAAGACATTGAATATTTCTGTGCGAGAGGGGTAGAGCCTCTTTTGTGCAAAAGACATTGAATATTTCTGTGTGAGAGGGGTAGAGCCTCTTTTGTGCAAAAGACATTGAATATTTCTGTGTGAGAGGGGTAGAGCCTCTTTTGTGCAAAAGACACCGGATATTTCTGTGCGAGAGGGGTAGAACCTCTTTTGTGCAAAAGACATTGAATATTTCTGTGCGAGAGGGGTAGAGCCTCAGTTGTGCAAAAGACATTGAATATTTGTGTGTGAGAGGGGTAGAGCCTCTTTTGTGCAAAAGACATTGAATATTACTGTGTGAGAGGGGTAGAACCTCTTTTGTGCAAAAGACATTGAATATTTCTGTGCGAGAGGGGTAGAGCCTCTTTTGTGCAAAAGACATTGGATATTTCTGTGTGAGAGGGGTAGAACCTCTTTTGTGCAAAAGACATTGAATATTTCTGTGCGAGAGGGGTAGAGCCTCTTTTGTGCAAAAGACATTGGATATTTCTGTGTGAGAGGGGTAGAGCCTCTTTTGTGCAAAAGACATTGAATATTTCTGTGTGAGAGGGGTAGAGCCTCTTTTGTGCAAAAGACACCGAATATTTCTGTGCGAGAGGGGTAGAGCCTCTTTTGTGCAAAAGACATTGGATATTTCTGTGTGAGAGGGGTAGAGCCTCTTTTGTGCAAAAGACATTGGATATTTCTGTGTGAGAGGGGTAGAGCCTCTTTTGTGCAAAAGACATTGAATATTTCTGTGTGAGAGGGGTAGAGCCTCTTTTGTGCAAAAGACACCGAATATTTCTGTGCGAGAGGGGTAGAGCCTCTTTTGTGCAAAAGACATTGAATATTTCTGTGTGAGAGGGGTAGAGCCTCTTTTGTGCAAAAGACACCGAATATTTATGTGCGAGAGGGGTAGAGCCTCTTTTGTGCAAAAGACATTGAATATTTCTGTGCGAGAGGGGTAGAGCCTCTTTTGTGCAAAAGACACCGAATATTTCTGTGCGAGAGGGGTAGAGCCTCTTTTGTGCAAAAGACACCGAATATTTCTGTGCGAGAGGGGTAGAGCCTCTTTTGTGCAAAAGACATTGAATATTTCTGTGCGAGAGGGGTAGAGCCTCTTTTGTGCAAAAGACACCGAATATTTATGTGCGAGAGGGGTAGAACCTCTTTTGTGCAAAAGACACCGAATATTTCTGTGCGAGAGGGGTAGAGCCTCTTTTGTGCAAAAGACACCGAATATTTATGTGCGAGAGGCACAGAAATACTTTTGCAAGTTAAATTTTTTTTTTTGCAAGTTAAACTTTTGATTAAATGTTTTTGTTGAACAAATTGTTGACCATTTGTGATTAAAAACTTTTCTTGCACAAAAGATGGATTGTATTTTTTTGTGTGTGAGATGCTGGGCTTATATGTATGTTGCGTGTTTTTCTTTTTTAAACACGCACACAGTCTCTCAGCCTCTCATTCATTTCTTCTGTCTTCAGCAAATTCAGCCTCTTGCACACAGTATTAGGCATCTCATATACAGAATATAAAGAAGTGACCCCTCCACTAGACAGAGCTGAACCTCGCTGTATTGATTCGCATTAGCAAGTGCATAACTGTGTGGTTCTTGATATGTCAGGTAAGACACGTGTACCGCAAATCATAAATAGAGTTGTAAATTTGATCACATGCTCTGTGACTGAAGCAGACAGGCAGCAACTCGGTCATGGACTGAATCATGTTCCTTTTACCCAGCGTTCTCATGTGAGTCACTGTGTGTGTGTGTGTGTGTGTGTGAATCATGACTGCCACATTGGTTGCGCTGCTGGTACTTAAGTTTCCTCTTCAGCTTTCTAAATTGCCTTCAGTTTTGAATCATTACCAGCATGCTGCTATTTCTTTGGGCATGCTGTGAGGAGTTAATCTGCCACGGATGATGGGAAATCAGTGAGAAGGGATTGATTTCTCCTCGTTCAGCATCTCCATGATAGATGAAGTGACACTCCATGAGCTCCGTTATAGGAAAATGAAATGGAAGCGAGGGAGGAATGGAGGAAGGAAGAATTTTGAGAAGAAAGACTATAAAATATAGGTGAAGGAGTAATAATCCCAAAAAATCTGCCTCAGTTTGATACCCATTCTCATTCACTACACTAACTGTAGTAATTGAGAAATAGTTTTATCATTTCACATCATTTTGCGTTTGTTTCCAGCAGAGGATATCTCTCAAGCTTTTTTTTACAGTCAGATGAAAGCGTAATGAAAGGGACGAGCAAAGCGGAATCCCTGCAGCGGCAATAAATAACAGGGCACTTACAACAGGCGATCTGCAATCATCTGCCACTCCACCCAGCCTCACAAAGCCTCCAACGGCCTGCTCACGGAGGGGAAATTCACACTGCAATCAACTGTACACCATTCTGAAGCAAAGAATGTCATGTTTCCTGCATATGGTCTGAATAAGGCAAAAGGCTTGAAGGGGAACATATACATTATACATCACTGTAGTGCCATGCTCAGGGATTTTGTATATCTGTTTTCAACACCAGTCTTATTTATTTTGCTAAGACAAACAACTGATATTACAACATTGCAATTTAATGCAAGTCGTTTGTTTGCTCTCTCAGAGCACATGAAGCTCATATAAATAAATAAGTGGCTATGACTATAGTGAACTTCAATAGTTTGTGGACTGAAATTGCAGCACAGTAACAACAGCAAACGATAAGAAGTCAAGTCAAGTCAAGAAGCTTTCATTTTCATTTCAACCACATATAGCTGACGCAGTACATAGTGAAATGAAACAACGTTTTTCCTAGCTACATAAAGTGCAAAGTGTGCAATAAGTGCAAACACAGCAAAGACAGGACAGTGAATAAAAAACAGTAAGTACAAAAAAACAACACAAAACAGGACACATAGCGGGGGAAAAAACATGTGCAATTAAATTAAATTTAATTAAATGATGTACAACTTTGAGAATCTGTAAAAAAACAAAAAAAAAACAAAAAAAAAAACAGGTAACTAATAACATATATGACTGTTACACAGTTTGGTTGTGAGGGATTCAGTACCTCTTTCCAGATGGCAGGAGGGTGAAGAGTATGTGTGAGGGGTGTGTGGGGTCATCCACAATGCTGTTTGCTTTGCGGATGCAGCGTGTGGTGTAAATGTCCGTGATAGAGGGGAGAGAGACTCCGATGATCTTTTCAGCTGTCCTCACTATCAACTTGCAATCCGAGACGATGCAATTCCCAAACCAGGCAGTGATGCAGCTGCTCCAGACACTCTCGATGGTTCCTCTGTAGAACACAGTCAGGATGGGTGGAGGGAGATGGTCTTTCCTCAGCCTCCTCAGGAAATAGAGGTGCTGCTGGGCTTTCTTGCTGATGGAGCTGGTGTTGAGTGACCAGGTGAAGTTCTCTGCCAGATGTACACCAAGGAATTTGGTGCTCTTGACGATCTCCACAGAGGATCTGTTGATGAACAGCGGAGATTGGCCGCTCTGTGCTCTCCTGAAGTCAACAACCATCTCCTTAATCTTGTCGACGTTCAGAGACAAGTTGTTGGCTATACACCAGGCTGTTGTTGCACCTCCTCTCTGTATGCTGACTCATTCTTGCTGATGAGACCCACCTCGGTTGTGTCATCTGTGAACTAGATGATATGGTTGGAGCTGTGCATTGCTGCACAGTCTTGAGTCAGCAAAGTGAACAGCAGTGGACTGAGGAGCACACAGCCCTGAGGAGCTCTAGTGCTCTGTGTGGTGGTGCTGGAGATTCTGTTCCCGATCTGGACTGACTGGGGTCTCCTAGTGCTGCACTGAAGTCTCTGAACAGCATTCGTACGTATGAGTCCTTACAGTCCAGGTGGTTGAGGGCCAGATGTAGTGTTGTGGTGATGGCATCGTCCGTGGAGCGGTTAGGATGATACGCAAACTGCAAGGGGTCCAGTGAGGGTAGTAGCTGTGTCTTGATGTACCTCACGACGAACCTCTTGAAGCATTTCATCATGATTGGTGTGAGTGCAACGGGATGATAGTCATTGAGGCAGGAAACCGTAGACTTCTTTGGCACAGGGACGATGGTCATTGTCTTGAGGCACGTTGGGACGACGGAGCTGCTCAGGGAAATATTGAAGATATCAGTGAAGACAACTGCTAGCTGATCTGCACAGTCCCTGAGCACTCTGCCAGGAATGTTGTCTGGTCCAGCAGACTTCCGTGGGTTAACTTTGCATAGAGTTCTCTTCATGTCAGCTGTGGAAAGACAGAGCACCTGGTCGTTAGGAGGACAGATGGTCTTCCTCGCTGTTACGTTGTTCTGTGCCTCAAACCGAGCGTAGAAGTCGTTCAGCATGTCTGGGAGGGAGGCGTCACTGTCACAGGCAGGTGAAGTTGTCCTGTAGTTCGTGATCGCCTGAATGCCCTGCCACATGCCCCAGCAGTCTTCACTGTCCTGAAAGTGGCTGTGGATTCTCTGGCCGTGCGCGCTTCGCCTCTCTGATGGCTCGGGACAGTTTGGCCTTTGCTGTTTTTAAGGCCACCTTGTCCCCTGTTCTGAAGGCAGAGTCTCTCGACTTCAGGAGAGCACGCACTTTTGCAGTCATCCATGGCTTCTGGTTGGAGCGTGTGGTGATGGTCTTGGAGACGGTCACGTCATCGATGCAACTAAGTAACGTTAAATTAGTTATAGCAACAGCTAGAATGAATTTCCTAATGACACAATTTAACTTTTTGTCCATATAGTACACAGTCATAAAAAGGAATTTATTTAATAATCACACTTTCCGGGTGACACCCAGATGAGGATGGATTTCCTTTTGAGTGTGGTTCCTCTTAAAGTTTGTTTCAGGGAGATTTTTCTTGACACCCTCGCCTATGGCTTGCTCATTAGGCATAAATTTATACATTCGGAACTAGAAATGTAAAGCTGCTTTGTGACATTGTTCATTGTTAAAAGCGCTACACATGAAACTGAATTAAGAAATGAGAGGGATTGGGAGATGGTGATGTGCGACCCACGGCTCTGAAAGAGTTCTTTGGTTTTTAAAGGACAGCAAAAATATCTGTGAATGGATAGAGTACATTTAGCCAGGATTCTTCACATCTCTGCACTTCACAGCGGTATCGAGTAAACGCATCAGTCAGCTAGTCCATGCAACTCACACGTTATTCACAGAAGGAGATTTAACAATGGCTGATATTTGCACGGCTGTTAATCAGTAAAAGGAAAGCACACGTCTAAGAGCTGCTAGTTAGGGAATATTTTTGAAGGAATGTAAAAAATTCTAGGAGATTTATTTAGACTACAAATGAAAGTTAATCATTTACAGCGTGGGACAAGTTTTAATAATGCATTGCTCACCTTTACTCACCAGCGATGTTATCGTTTAACGTTTTTTTAAGCAATTGGGATTTTATTGTACAACAACAAAGTGTTTTATTCCACATTTGCTATGCAGTTGGTCCAGCACAATGCCCTGTGTAAGATTTACTTTTAGAAATATTGCACACGTGTGACTTGAATGAAAACTAAAAGGAAATAAACAAGAACCTTAACCAATCAGATTCCAGAATTCAACAACGCTGCAAGAAACCGAAAATTAGCCGTGCCATTCATCTTAAATCGGACTGTAAGACGCCACCTCACTCGGTATAATTATTCTTTTGCTATTCAGACATGTTTGCACTACGAGCTTGTAAAATGACAAGCAGTTATATGCGTGAGCCGTGTTTAAAAATAAATGACATCATCAACAAGTATCTACTTAGTAATGAGAGAATTTCTCTCCACAGGGGTCAGACGCCTTCCGAAGCCGAGATGAATTATTTAAGCATGGCCAAAACACTGGAGATGTATGGGGTGGACCTTCATCCTGTGTTTGTAAGTCGGAATATTAAATATTAATACGCTCTACATGGTTGTTGTAATTCATTTGTACATTTAAAATAACCTCTCTGGTTTCATTTCAGGGGGAAAAGCAGTCTGAATATTTCCTGGGGTTGACACCAGTTGGAGTTGTAGTTTACAAAAATAAAACCCAGGTTGGGAAGTATTTCTGGTAAGTAAACATACTTGTAAAGTCTATTTAGTAGAATGTCCACGTCAGATTTCTTTAGTTAATATATTTTTCAAGTATAAGATAACAGCACATGATATATGAATCTGTTCACGATATTTAGACTTTTGTTGTCTGTTAGTCAGGAAGTCACTTTGTTCTCTGAACATTTTGTGAGATATAAACCAACCGATTGCATCTTTACTCTCAATCAGAGCTGGTTTTCTCTGTGGAGGAAATGTCTTTTTTCTGCACAGGAAGTCAAAGCTTGGTTGTTATATGAGAGCATTTATTCATTTGTTTGATGTTTCAGGCCAAGAATTACAAAAGTATTTTTCAAAGAAACACAGTTTGAGCTGCGCGTTCTGGGGAAAGATGTAAGTCTCATTATTTTTTAAAACGGACCGACTAATGATAGCCATTTTGTGTGTTAAACTCTCTAGGCATGTACATTACCATGGAAACTAGACGACTGCCAATTGAACAACCCCAAAATATACAGACAAAAGTCTACTTTATTACAATAGACATAAAGTGTATTCGTCATTCCAATATTACTTCTGCACTAACTTCTCATCCGTATGTTTTTAATACCATTCTAATGAAAATTTTCTAGTTCCCATGGTAACACCTTCACATATTTAATTTTATCAGCTTGCTCATATATCGTATATGATAAAACCCGGCTTTGCCGTCCTCATAAGATTCATGACATTTTGATTATTTTACTGTGCAAATACAAAGACTTTTATTTGCCACTCAAAAAGAAAAGAATCTTGGGAAGAAAAACTATTTTTACTGATAGACTATTAGGCAGAGATGTTTAGGCAGAGTTCTAATGCAGGGATGAAAAAGCGATTATTGACCCGGGACTACAACTACCCCCCAGGACTCAAATGAGATTTTATAAAATTCCTGCACACTTATTCTCCTGCAGGCAAATTTATGCTTTAAATGAAAGAGGTGCTTCCCTAAGGAGAACATCCAATCTAGTGGAAATATGCTAATAAGATTCATCAAGTCTATTCAATTACTAAGCAAAGAACCACTACACACACAATCGGCTCTAGAATGATTGGCTGAGCCGATCTCATAGTGAAAATATTAGATGTCACAATTATTGGCACCCCTGTATTTCAGTTCTTGGTCTCGTGTGAGCTCATCCCACAGGTCAGGGAATGCAGATGGCCAAAGCTTAATTCCATTGCTCAATAACCCTTTTGTGTGGATTTTGGTGATCAGTTGACAGTTCTGTTCCTGGTACCTCATTGACTTCTGGGATGCCATGTATTCTAACAAGCTTTCCAAAGTTATGGATGTAAAAACAGCCCCACGCCATCACACATTTGCATCAAACCCCAAAACAGCATTAAAACCTTGTAGCCAAAATGTTATATTTTTGTCTCCTCTATAGAACATAGAGTTCCATTCAAAGTATTAGTAGCATCTAGCAAGTTTACATTTGTGAGTAGTTTCTCCCCAGTTTGTTGCTGTTTTAATTGTAGATTAGAAGACTCAGTGACCTGAAAATGCCCCCAAAACTCCAGCTGTGATCCTTAGAAAATATCCTTCCAGCTGCAAACTTCTTAATTATTACCCTAAACATGGGTTTTAAGGCACATGGCATGTTTTTCTGTAGCATGTCTGATTTTTGGCACACTTTTTACTCATTTCATTTGTCCAAGTTTAATCTTCCAAATGGTGATGATAATTAAAGAGTTGAAGAGAATCTTGTGTTTGTGTGAGCTCTTATTTATGCTTCAGTGAAACAGTTTCTTGTATAATACAATTACTGCATTTTTAGTGTGAAATTAAGCTGATCAGCAAAGTCATTTTCTATACTCAGGGAGGCAATAATTCTGGATTGTAGTAATGTTTTCTAATGGCCTTTTTTTTTGCAGTGCAATGAGACATCATACTTCTTCGAAGCTCCCAGTAAGGTGTCATGTAAAAACCTTTGGAAGTGTTGTGTGGAACACCACACCTTCTTCAGGTACAAAAGCAGTTTGTTGATCCCTGATCAGGGGCCACAACAAGTTTTTTTTTTTTTCAACCACAAAAGCTTTGAAATTACAGCAGTAAAAGAAGCCCTTGCCCTTTATAGTGAACTGCTCCAGTCTCGGGTCAGTCATGGTGCAGCTTCACATTCCAGGTGTTACATTGCCAAGATGAATGGAAACACCTCTGGGGAAACAACCCTCCTGTTTTTGAAGGCCAAACATCATTAATGTCACATCAATTTTCACTGACAGGAGTTGGAGAAATAGAATAATATCCATGTAAAATTGAAATGATTTTTATATCAGAGGTTTAACCATGTAAGAAGTCTTGTGACATCCATGACGAATAGAATCCTTTCTCATTATTGAACAATACTTTCAATAGATTTCTAGTAAACGGTTTTGCCTTCAGCTATTACAATGGGAACGTAAAGGGTTCAGTGATTAACGCTCTGGGCTGCTGATCAGAAGATCGTGAGTTAAAGCCCTTGGGCATGGCTCTTAACTTTCACTGCTCCAGCACTACATCACAACTAACCCTGTGCTCTGACCCTCGTTTCCCAACATACAAAGGTATGCTAAGAATTTCATCAGCTTGAGAAAGGTGCTGTGTAGATTTTTTTTCTTCTTCTTCTGCTATAATTTTTTGTTACCGGTTCTTATCTATCAAATTACAAATTCATTAAAGTAAGTGCACAAAAAAGATGCAATCCTTAATAAGTCAGGCTTTGTTTTGTTTCATCACATTGATATGAGCTTGAACACAAGCAAGCCTCAAGGAAATCATAGTAACGTAGTGTTTTTACGTCTTTGAGGTCTTTGTAATCAGTCAGTCAGGAATGCAAGACGTATTGAGAGGTTTTGTGTTGTTCGATAAAAGCATTTCCATGATGCATTTAGAGCACCTCCTGTGACTTGGGTGACTGAGGTCACAGGATTAGTGTGCTCCTGTTGGTGTGTTAATTCATCTTAGAACCATTATTTGGCCAATTAGCCAGTAAGGAACCTTTACAATACAGAATTTGTATTGGTTAGAGTTTCTAGACCAATGTAATTTGTTAATTTTATTGAATTAAAAATACTAGGTCAACCAAGGAAATTAAAGCATATCCATTTTTAAAGAATGTTGTCAGTCGCGTCTGAACTAATCACATAGCGTTTTGAAAAATGTCTACTTTAAAAGTACAACGATAGGTGATTTCCCATCATGCATTAACATCCAGCACTTCCAACACTTTCGCTTTTCTCTGCTTGCCTTTTATCACACTTGTGTCAAGTCCATGATGATAAAAAGCCTAACACTAGCTTCAATAATCTTAAGCTTAGTTCCTCTGTCAACTCTAATTCCTTAGAGAAGTTGCTTTTACTCTACTCTCTGAAAGAAGTCCCTGACTAGTGCGCTAGCTCCCCAGTTTTTTTAATAAGTTCCTGCCTTTGAGAAGATGCTAGATCCTGTTTCTTTTTCTTAAGTCTTTCTTTGAGTGAAAGCTGGCTGTTAGGGAATACTCGATACAATCCCTCCCACCAAACTCACTGCAGCTGCTGCCAGATCAGACTTAAGTGACCCACAAGACATGAATCCAGTGGGTTTGGTTTTTTGTTTTTGCCTGTAATCCATGTGCAAACAAAAAAGAGAGTTTGTGGGGCTGTTAGAATTCATTTTTACTAAGGATTTCTGATTTTCTTTAGTGTTAAAACAATCATATGTTTAAAATATATGTGAACGTGGTACCAAAAATATCTGAAAACAAAGATACACATCAAGCCAATTTTACAATTTTCTAAAGTCAGCGCACATAGGTCAAGCTATCAGTTAAAAAACTCTTTCAAAAAAAGATTTCATAAAAGGTATCTGTTACGTAAGTGTACCCTAAAACATGAAACGAAGAACAAATGAAGGAATCCTTACTCTGCATATGCTACTAATTACTGATTACTAAAACCTGTTAATTAGTGCAGTCTCATTATCATAATTCTAATTTCAGCGAACTTATTAATAACCAATATGCAAATTCAACTCCAAAACAATAAACTACCTGTTAATCGCTACTATCTCATTACCATAAAGATCATTTCATTTAATTAGTGATCAAACAAATAGTTCCGCCATGTATGGTAATATAGCTAAGAATGAATGAAGGCTAAGTACCGTAGTATCATTACCACGATGCTAATTAGGTTTAATATGCTAATTAAAGAATAGTACTACCAGCGTGGTGAAGAATCGACAAAGGGCAGTATAATTACAACAAAAGATTTCAGTTTCAGATTGGTTATTTGAATAGCTAACATTTCCAGAGATCAGGCAGGATGGTCAAAAAAAAAAGGTATATAAAAGCACCGTTATTATTAATAAATACAGAACAGGTTTATCTTTGAGTTTAAGCTGTTCTCATTATGTGTACTTTTCTGTAGTCGTTAAGCCATTTTTTTTTTTCTTTCTTTCTTTCTTTCTTTCTTTTCCCTCAGAGGTGCACTTCAAAGCTGTGAATGCTAATGCAAGCCAAAAGCTCTCCGTAGTGTTTTCACCTTTAATTCACCTCATTAAAACAAAACAAAAAAAAAAAAAAACAGTTGTAAACAGGCTCTGTCTCCGAGGTTTACACAGAAACAGTAAAAATTTAAAATGTTCTCAAAGACAGGGTGTTGGATGAACGTGTTATAACTTCAATCCCTTGATCTCTGAAGCCATTTTGTTTCTATTTGGGTTTGTGTTATATGATTATCGACTCTGCTGTGGAGGAATGAGTTTGATGAATCACACTGTTCTATCTAATATGATTCTTCATGCTGCATTATTGATTTTTGATCGCACCGTTTAACAGTGAAATACAACCACGGATGAAAAGTAAGCTAAGAATATCGCATGATGTTGTGTAATGCTTCCATCTTTAAGAAAATTGAGTGTAAGCTTGTGTTAGTGGCGTAACCTTTTGGTTTTCAATCCCCCAATTCTCTCTCTCTCTCTCTCTCTCTCTCTACTCTATTCTGTTTTCTAGAATGCCGGAAAATGAAGTCAACACACTGTCAAGCAAACTGTCCAAATTTAGCTCTCTGGGCTCCAAACATCGTTACAGGTTAGTGACTTGTGTTGCGTTCATCCAAACAATGCATCTGAACCACAACAGTGAGAGAGGGGAAGAAGGGACGAGGTCTATTACATATATAGTTGAATGAGATTTTCAGTGTTTGGAACATTCAGTTACCTCTTTAACTTAATCCAAGTATAAATTCATTTATTGTTTAAATATTAAACTGATTATTTCAGTGTGTACAGTGATTATTCTGTCTGTTTATTTAAAGACATACAGGTTTTATTCGTGACCTTTACACTTACAGAACACTTTTTAATTAAAATTTGATTCATGAGTTTATTGAGGTTTGGATTAAACTGGCTCACCATGTCTAAATCTTTAGGCGTTGCGAAATTTGGTGGCAAAATATTTTAGATTTTTATCACATGATAAACAAGACACATAGACAGCTGATACAGAACACAGTGAACCCTTCGTGTGTACCCCCCCTCCTCCATCTGAGTGAGTCAGAATCTCTGTGAACTTTGTACATCATTGTTTTTGTTTTGTTTTGTTTTTTTACTTTACTGATATCCATAATGAACGGGTTTAAACCTGTATAATAATTCCAGTAAACATGCTGAAACGTGCTAGTATTATAATAAACAGACAAGGACATGACCTAGCATGAACCAGGCTTAAACATGAACTAGCTTTACATTAAACACACTACCATAAACTAACATTAAAGTAAACAAACTAACACATGAACTAGCATTACAGTAATTCTAGCATTATAGAAAACAGACTGCCTATCATTATACAAGCTAACACGTACTAGCATTATAATTAAGTCTAAAACATGAACTAGCATTATAATAAACAGACTATTCAGCCAGTTAACCTGGAAGTAATACTAATCCTAACTGCACAAAATTTCCCAGGCTTAAATAAGTAGTGAGGCTAATTAAACTGTATGTACTGAAAACTGAAAAATGTGTAGATGTGCAATGACACTGCAATACAGGTAGCACATGAAGTGATTCAATTCTATGTTATTTTCCATAGCGGGAAGACGGCCATGCAGATGGGAAAAGATCAGGGTGTCAGTTTGCCCAGGTCGAATCTGGAGGTGGTTCGCACACGCAGTAAAACTTACCCAAAGAGGAGCACTCAGCCTACAAGTGAGCATCCAGCTGTCCATCTAACATCATTAACATGCTGTCGCTTGTCCTAAAGTTTCGTTGTTTCTATAGTAACAGCTCAATTTCAGGGTCTAGCAGGAAGATAAACAATACAAAGACTGATATAAGATGCTGGGATTTAGCAAAGAAAAAAAAAGTAAAGGTTTTTATAAAGAGGTATTTATTTATCAAGTAAGGAAGGGGTCTCCAGTGTCAGGGAAAAGGAGTAGAACAGAGACAAGGGACAGTAGAACAGAGACAAGCTGGTGAGGGTGTGACTCTTTGTAGATTGTAACAGTGACAAGATTACAAGAGTGACCAAAATGGCAACATATTGTGATATATACAATTATAATCATTGAGGAATAAATCACTTGCTATTATTGGGATGGTTTTAGGTCCCAACATGCTGTGTCATTGATTATTTTCCCCCAGTGGCACACCCTGTAGCAGTTATTATTTACATTACACCATTCCAAGCTGTCTTGTACATGATCACACCACAGCCTCAGGATAACGAGACTCCAGCACAGTTGTGTAATTGTAATTATTAACACTAAGCTCATAAAAATTAACATTTATATTGTAATGTGCAGCCCTGGCGTGTACTAATCCTGTTATGCTGGATGTGCAAGTCATTCTGCTGCTAGCCGTGTTAATTACAGCGATTGTGAGATTAGGTTCACTTCAGTAACTCGCAGGTGTGTCGAAGGAAGCAATTTCAACCTATAACAGCTTTCATTTAGTCGTCTGTCAAAGAGTGCCTGGTTCCCTGAGGTTCCCTATCACCCAAATATGCACTTGCGCTGTCTCTCTTTCGCAAATATTGCCTGAATGTACACTGTGCATGCCATAGCACATTGTAAATTATAGCCATTGTAAGTCTACAGGATGTGGAAATCAGTATGATTGCAGGGAACTATGAATGTATAAACATCACTATAGCCATCTCCACCAATAAAACATTTTCGCAAATTTCAAGTATCAAAGGTTTTTCCAAAGAACATTTCCTTTTCCTTTTCTTCATGCGCATGTAAAACTAAGGCTTTTGCAGAGAAACAAGGAGTGTTGATTAGGTTTAGGTGAATGTGGGCCAAAAAAAAAGGATTTGATTGCTACTAAGACTCCAAGAAAATGAACAGATGCGTGTCAGATGTGAGAAAAAATTGCAGAAATCTTGAATGTTTTCTGGACACATTTTGAAAGAGGGTTGAGGTGGAATTTGAAAAGATATGTACTCTTTAATATAAAGACACAAACACATCCCTATTATTAATGCAAAATCTAAATTGTAAGATTACAAATAAATTCTTTATATGAGGAAATATTTAATCTAACCCTTTCAAACCACAGATTATGAATCACTTAAGAGCTCAGTAATGAAAACTAGTCATGAACATTATAGTTAGTCAACTTAACACACATACACTGTACTTGCAGCTTCCTAATCATCACACCCATAATGTGCATAACATGACATTCCAGATTTATTCCCCCTCTTCTGTTATAACCTCAACTCTTCTGAGAAGGCACAAGGACAATGTAGACAATTTTGTGCTTCCAGTTTTGTGATACAGTTTGAGGAAGGCTCACATATGAATGTGATGGTCAGGTGTCCACATACTGTGAATTTAAACAAATTGCTCATTTTTATCTTCATCAATTGATGTAGTTAGCTTTAAGTATAAAAATTCTCTTTGCTAATCAGATTATTTCCAGTGTTAAGTAGACATCTAGCCGATGCACAAAAATGAATGCAGTTTTTACACGGAAAGCAAACCATTAGTTATTTATCTTAGGAAATATTATTCAGTCATGTCTATGAATTATTCAGTAACTGTACTACAAATGATATGTATAGTATATAGTTACTAGAGTGAGTAATGAGAATCTGGAGCCATTATAATTTCTTGAAAGGTTGAAGGGGTTAGAAATTCCCCGTCTAGCTCCCTTCCTGTGATACTGGTCCTGTCTTCCATCCAGTCCAGTGCACATTGCTGAGAAAGCCTGAATGTCACAGAGCGAGGATGCTTTCACTAGTCCATTTAAAGCGAACCCTGGTGTGTTTCCCAGCTTGGTGCATTGTGTTTGGGAGGATAAACACAGAGATTACACTGGTATGGAACAAAACAGACAGATCATAGAAAGACATGAACCCTACTGTGGTGCAATTGCAGTGAGAAAGCGTTTTGTATCTGAATACCAACTACAGGATGTTGTGTGTTTTTAGACATGTGAGCTTGGACCAGTGAAGAAAAAACAGATCTATTATTAATTAATTATTTTCTATTCTAAACTAATTTAAAAGTTTGCTGGGTTCCAGTAAGATATTTTGATTTTGACACACTTGATTAAGTTTTGATGATTATGTATGAAGCCAAACAAAAGAGCAAACAACTGAAAGGTATGAAACTGACTGAAAGGTATGAAAGGAATTATGAAGATAACTCTTGGATCAACTCCTACTGCTCTTCTAAATCATGTATGAGTTAGTCAGCAGTTTCAGCCTGAGATAATTAGATCTCTAACTTTACAAAGTTACCTTTTTTGGTGATAGATCTCCACAGACACTCTAATGTATGCTTAGTCCTGACAGTGATGTATTGTGCTGTGGTGCTGTAACATTAATCTAAAAGTGAAATAGTGCACAGACTCCTTCAATGTGTCTTCTAGGCTTGAACAATGGGAGCCGATCCGTCACAAAGGCAGGAAATTCCCTGGGTGAAGGCCAGGCTAAAGCCAGCACACTCCCACCAGCCAAGAGGTACTGACCTCATCCACTTTTTTGATAAAAGGCGGTGCAGTGAAGCAGATTGTAGACCTATTATCAATGCGGTATTACAGAGTGAGATTAAAGACTTGTTTCATTTTGTCCAAGCCCCAAAGTGTCAAAGACAGAGTGCGTTTCAGAAGACCATCCAAGCAGGCCCTCGGCCCCCTGGGACGAGAACGCACCACAGAGGTACGGTTATAATAGAGGTCATGTTTAAGACTGGTTAAAGGTTTGGATAATCCTGCCTGAATGCACGCAAACATGCACAAATACACACACAAGCCACGACTTATTGCAAGATAAAGATCAAGTATTGGATTAAGTCGACTTCCCTTCCAACCCTTTTTGAAAACAAATCACAAATCACTCCAAAGGTATTAGTTGCCAACTGTGTCTCCCATTACTTCAGAACTCAAGCTAAGCTTACTGAAGAAAATGCCAAAAGCTTTGGATTTACAATTTTCCCTTTTATTTCACGCCATAGTTTCAGTGTTAAAGTCTGTCATTCTTTGTTTTTCCTCAGCGGGCTGTACAACTCGGCCAGCGACCGAAACAAATCTCCCAAATTCCCGAACACACGCAGACGTTCGCCCTCAGGAGGCAGCGAGAACGAGGTTATGAACTCATCCAGGCACAGGTACAGCATGTAACATATTCACATGTGGATACCTGCTTAAAAACACTTCCTACTAGGAACTGTTATTATTCAATTAACAAATTTTACCAGCAGTATCACATATCGACTAACAGGGGGGAAAACATTATGCCAAGATTTTCAGGTAGTGCTTTCATTTTAAGGAATAGCCTTAAAATGCCTTATTTTTATATTTAAGGAATAGCCTTATTTTCATCCTGTGGTCATTTCCCAAGCTCTAGTACACCCATGTGTTTGCCAGTGAGTCAGCTCAGGTGTGTTTCAGGCAGCACAGGATTGAGAAGCACAATTCACAGGTGTTCTCAGTTCAAGCCATGCATATTTCCGATAATTCCCTTGCACCGACACAACCGAGTAAGCTAATTATCAAGCTGTTTATGAGCTGATTCAAGCATGTTAGAGCAGGAAATGCAATAAAAGGTACATAGTATGGAGTATCAGTGACGAAAGCCTGTGTGATTTCAACGGGCTTATAAGATCACTAACAGTCACAGTGTACAAAGATCAGCCGAATAAAATCTTTTTTTTTTTATAACAGCACAGTTCAGGCAGTAGTCCCAGGTGTATTTTTATATTAATGAGCTTGTTTGAATACGGTGTAGTTTCTATAGTAACAGCTCATACATAGGGATTTGTACAGCAGATGCACCATGTAATCTGAGATTAATATTAAAAAGATTAAATAAGTGTGCTGTTTAACAAAGTAATATATACAGTCATTGATGTGGTGACGGTTTTTGTTAGGAGACTTTTTTTATGTTTAAGGAGTTTCGATAAGGCGGTCAGTGCTTTGCAACAGTTTCCCAGCACAGGAAAGTTCACGCTTTCTCTGTACAATAAAAGGCTGCATTTTTTGAGCGGGCGAGAGAGAGGAAGAGAGAATGTGAAGTGATAACAAGAAGTAACTTGTCTCTCAGACGTTCCACAACAGTAAATCAAAAAGCCATGAACGTGACGTTCATTAATAAATATAACATTGTTATCAGAGGCAAATCACTGAAATGTAAGTGGAATAAAAGACTCCAGAATGTGGTGTGTTATATGTCAATAACACACCAGCTCTTTGTCTGTCACGTGTTATTCCTTATTGCCTTCTGGGGTTGCATAAATAAATATATATGTTTTGTAAAGTATTGTCATTGCCACTACTGTATATGTAGCTGTCTTGTGAGCTTTGCGTCATTTTGTGTCATTACTCTATAGGTGGCTTTTAAATGAGATCTTTGCTCACAGCCTACTATGAAAACTAATCAAAACTAAAGACTTTGTTTATTTTTTTGTCAGTGAACGCCAAATCAGGTATAAATTATACAGTTTAAGTACTGCTGTACCTGGCAGAGTTGATTTTTTCTCTGCTGCTTGCAAATTGCCCAAAATCGTGAATCTTGATTGCGTTTTTCCTTTAACATGCTCATACGCTTTCCTTAGAAATTCTCACAGCAGTGGCAGCTCAGTGTGTAAAGTTCTACCCAGTGATCAGAAGGTCATGAGTTTTTTCCCACAGCTTGAGTTTTAACCCTCTCTGTGCCACATTATGGCTGACCCTAAACTCTGACTTCCTCACAAAGCTAGACTACATGAAATAAGGAGTTTCACTGTGGTAAAATTGAAGTTCTTTACTTTCTATGCGTTTGTGGAAATGTGCTCATGGTACTTGGACTCCCTCTAGTGAGAAATCTAGGGTAACAACGTGAGAAGATTCACTTTTCTGATTAAGGTGACACTCTGTTACTTGAATATACCAAGCTAGAAAAATGCAAACAATGTACTGATGTACTTTGAAGAGATGCTCAGAAAACAATAGAAGTGTTTCAGCTCTTACTATCTACAAACACAATTTGTTATTTGTGTCCAGCATTTCCTTATACCGCATGATTTCCTTTGATTCTCAGGCTGAAAAGCATACAGAGATTCAGATCATGAATATCCTAGAGATTAGGAAGTTTTTCGGAGTCAGAGAGCCGCCTAGATCCATCCCGAGGCTAGGCACTGATGAAAGAAACCCTCTGAATAAATAAGTAGAGATCTAGCATCAAAGTGTATAGGGAGCTCATCTCACAGCCTGAATTTGTAAAGACATTGATGGGAAAAGTCAACTGCTATGATCATGTGCTCTTACAGGAAAGGCCAGGGCAGTGAGGATCCATCCAGCAAACAGCACCGGAGAAGGTGGGCAGTTCACTTTATTTATGGAAATCACTGCAAAGATATTCTATTGATAAAAAGTGTGTAAAATATATTTAGATATTTTTATGCAGGTCTGAATATTAAGTGTAAATCATATCTAAAAACAGGACACAACACATGCAGTAATATACCTTATTATTATTACAAGTTGCTGAATAATACATCTGAACATAAATAGTAGGATTTTTTTTCTTTTTTTTTAATTAAATGCATTATTCCCTCACCATATCTTAAGATCATTTTTGCCTTCTCATCAACTTTTAACCCTTCTCGTTTCAGATCACGTTCCCGCGGCAACACAAGCAGCGGCAGTGAGTCGGAGAATTCCAACCGAGAGCATCGTAAAAAGAGGAACCGGTACAGGGACTTATCTTTCTCCATGCCCTTAAACCAACACAAGAGCAAGTCTTAGTGGTCTTCATATAGAAACTGTCTATAGAATATAGGTTAATTAGACTCTGGCACGGCTTATAGAGAAGATTTCCACATCTAAAAAAAGAAGATTTTGGTCTGTAGTAGTTGTTTGTACGTGTTTGCTGTAGATCCCGACAGGAGAACGAGATGGTGGATTCCGGGCCGCAGTGGGAGGCTGTGCTTCGCAGACAAAAGGAGAAGAACCCGAACGACCCCAACCATCGCCGCTCGCGCCATCGCTCTAGATCGTTAGTATTTCTGATTGCAAACACAGCTGAGGTTTCTATCAGCAGTTGTTTGTGTTCTCTCTCATATTACTGTTATATCTGTTACATCCCCTGCTCAAACAATCAGAGAAACAAAAACATGGCAAAGTTATTAACACACAAAAAAGAGAGATTGAAAAAAAAGTGTGGTCTGAATGAATAAAACGAAAGTCAAAGGAACTTAAAAAATCCTGCTATTATTTCTGGAGAGGATCTAAGAATTGTGGGGTGATGATAATGGATTTTGCAGATGAAAAATTGCACTTCTTAAGAAAAAAACCATCTGAAAAAATAAAACTACACAGCAGCTCATTCATGCATTGTATGTTTACTCATTGTCTTGCAGGGTGCCAATAAGTGACTATATTTTTTCTTTTGTAGAAGAAGTCCAGATGTTCAAGCTAAAGAGCAGCTGTGGAAACATATACAGTAAGTAATGATGAGTAACTTGTTTACTTGCTCCTGCCAGACAGATGCTACGCTTTGGATGAGTCACTCTGTCATGGTTGTAATACTTGTGTGTGTGTGTGTGTGTGTGTGTGTGTGTGTGTGTGTGTGTGTGTTTGTGTGTACACAGGAAGGAGTTGGTGGATCCATCCGGTATGACAGAGGAGCAGCTGAAGGAGATTCCATATAAGAAAGTAGAGTGAGTGCATCAATCTCTATTGTCTTTGCTAATCAAAACAGCATCAAAACAGTGTTAACAATAACTGTATCCAAAAATCCTGTAGAAGATGTGAGAATCATTTTATTAAGTATGAATATTCAGTACTCTTTTTCTGTAAAGGGTTGAACAAGGATCTCTATTAATGTTTTTCTGTTATTGTATATCATTGTCTTAATGGTAGCAGAAAGCTAACGAAATTACCGGAAACTTTTCAAAATCTTTTTAATAGAAACACAGACACAACAGACAAAATTATCACTATTGATTCAATAACGAATTAGAAGGTACAGAGCAATTTCATGCAAACAACATTAGCTCTAAGAATAATTCTGTGTCAAAATACTGCGGTAAGTTTCTCTAGCTCAGGAACAGTAGCAGTGATAGAGCTGAAATTCACATCCATATGGCAGTTTAAATGGTAGAGATATTTGAGCGCAAAATATGTCTTATGGTGTGATTTTACCAATTACATCATGGAAAAAAAAATAGCTTTTGATTCTATCTTCCCTACTGACCGTCAAAATGACAAAATATCTCATTTCAGAACTCAAGGTGACCCGATCCGTATCCGGCACTCTCACTCTCCTCGGAGCTACCGACAGTACCGGCGCTCACACTGCTCTGACGGAGAGAGGTCTGTCCTCTCAGAGGTCAAGTGAGTCCAGGAATAATTTTGGTCAATTCAAAGATCACGTTTCCCTCAATAGGTCGTTCACAAAAGAAGCAACCAAAGTGTCAAACTCATCCACATGACGTTTTATTGCTGTGTTTTTTGACCACCATTTCTTTTTCAGCTCTCGGACTGATCTGGTGCCTCCACTTCCTGTTACACGCACCGTAGACATGACAGGGTCCAGTACTGCCACCTCACAGGTCAGTTATTGTACACTGCCATACACATATCTGTGAATGTCTTTTATTGAAACTTGAGAAAACCACAGCCACCCAGGGCTGTGCTGTCGAGGTGGGATGGTTACTTTTTCCACTGTCAATCAGAGTGACAGTAACCACTAAACACGCAGATCTGCGAGCTCATGTATGCGGAAGAGGACAGACATTTCCTCTAAAGGTGTTAAGCCACCCTGTGACTATAGCTGCCCAGGTAGCGTTTTTGTGTGGCGGGGGACAGGGGGTTGACAAATAGGGTATAATGTGTTTTTATTTTTAATGAGAGGAACATATATACTAAGTATCCATGGCTTAACACATATCAAGGGCTTGGAAATCAGCACACAGGCATTATCAGGGGATAATGCCAAATGCAAAGCTCTATGTATTTCTTTCCTATAGCTAATTCTTTCTACAGCTAATACCTAATCCAACACTCTGAAAACACTGAAAGCATTTCTTGCCTATAATTTGACAATCTTCCACATACCTACCTACTGCTCTTACTGTTCACGTAGGCTAGACAGTTTTTGTTTGTGTGAATGTGCTCAGAAATGACAGGTTCCTGCGAGATGTTTTTACAGTCTTGTTCAGAAATGTCTGTGTTTTTCTTTGTGCAGAAGAAGAATGGCTCCAAAGACAATCTGTCGGAGAGCTCTGGACAGGAGACAAAAAGCAGCATCAAATCGGTGAAAAATCCTCACAGCACTCGAGCGAAAAGCGAAACATGACCCCTTTCACGATTTTCACCATGAAAAGTTAGGAGAGGTAACGGACCATACGCTAAGACCTGGAAGTATTCAACACTGATAGATGGAAATATCAGACGTACGAGCTTGTCTGATATTTAAGTTAGTGTTAATTTAAAAATTACATTTTGTAGATTTAACATGATCATTACAAGCATACAAGTGTTTTAAAAACCATTCATTCTATTCTGACAATCAAGTGAAGGATAATGAATCATTTATATAGCGAACACTGCACAGTCTTTAAGGTGTTACACAGAACACTGATTTGGACATTTTATACAGTATTAAATATTCTTAAACTCGTTATCGTACATGTGGATATTATCACGCAAACAGATTTGTATTTTGTGTCCTCTGACACAATACTGTACTTGTGTCCTCTAACTACATTTCTGTAGGAAACTCTTGCTGCTGTAAGTCTTTGTATCGTCTTTCTCTGCTGTAAGGAAATACACTGTAAATGGTTAACTGTAGCTGAGCTGGAGACTCAATAAAAGAAATTCTTGTCAACGGCGATGTAACATTCGCTAATTTTAATGATTCATGTATGAATAGATATAAACGTTTACATACCCTTGTTAAAATGGCAGGTGTGGCTGTGCTCAAAATGAAGCGATCACATGTTCCAAAGTAATCATCATACAGCTATCATCACTGAAATTCTTAAAGCCAAATAAAGATCAGCTGTTTCTGTAGGATTTTTTTTTTCTCAGTTTCGTCCAACTGCTGAAGCATGCATGGGGTCTCGCTTGTTGTAAGGTTTGGAAAAGGAGATGGATATAAATAAAAACGTCTAAAACATTAGATGTATCATAAAACACCATAAAGGCCATCACCAACAAATAGAGAACATGGAGCACCACAGTGACATCACCAAGAACAGGATGTCCCTCAAAAATGACAAAATCTGACCAGGAGACTGCCAAGAGACCTAAAGGTATTTAATATTTGAGTGATTTTTAAACAGATCACTGAGAAGATCCCTCTCACTTTTCTTTGCTTTTACACCTGATGTTTGTTGTTTACTAAGGTGGCCCCTTGGAAGTATTTTTGTGTTCATCTTTGATAGAGATGTACATTAATGGACCAAAATTGAATAGCTTTTTTCACAATTGCAACTGATCTCTCAAGATACACATTTACATATACATATATACATATATATCAAGAATATAAAAACGGTTTGGGCACACAGTCTTTCATACCAGAAATGATCTGTAAAATGTAAAAAACACTTATTTAATCTCCTCAGCAATCCCATTGCAACAGAAACGGTAATAGATATGCTGTTGTGTGTAGTCTAGTATGTCTTTTCAGACACATATTAAATGCTCAGTATTTTTGTTGGATGTCATTTCAGAATTATTCCGGGATCCGTAGTGGTTAGCATGTTCGCCTCACACCACCAGTGTCCTGGGTTCAAGTCTCGCTCCCGCTCACTGTGTGTATGGAGTTTGCATGTCCTCCCTGTGCTTGGTGTTTCCTCCCACAGTCCAAAGACATGCTTCTAGGTCTCTAAATTGCCTGTAGTGGGTGACCATAAGTGGTACAGACAATGAAATGAAAAAAATATTCAAAAAAATTACAATTTCCCGCCACTAGGGGGAGTCATTCAACATGTCCTACTGGTTCAGCCTTTTTGAGAAAAAGCATCAGTCATTCCAACTAATGTTTTTTGCAGTTTTAAATAGGAAAGATATTTGTAAATTTTTATCTTATTTAAAGTTCTCAAAGAAAATTGCAGTTTATCATTTCAGTCATCAGTACGCGTATAATCCTGGTCAGGATTGCAGAAGCACTGGGATGGAGTAGGGTAAATTCACAGTGAATTGGATGCCAGTCCAGCACAGGCACCATGCACAAACACACACACACACACACACACACAAAAACAAGTAAATTTGCTGCCCCCCGATCTGATGAGCTTTCATATTTTAAATCAAACGTTATATTCCCGAAAAGTATCATTTGCCATGTCTGCTGATGATGTCACTATGTCCACTGCAGTAACAGTTTCGAACTAGGAAGTGGAATTATACATGGTCACCTCAGACAAGAGGAGTAATGCACACAGAGACACATCCCAGTGCTGGTTATATGAAATGTGAGCACTCTTGGAACGCAGCTCAATCAATCAAATTAGTGGATTTATAATATTAAGTAATGTGGACATCATTTTTGAAACGTTGAATTGTTTGTTGTTTGTTTTTATTGTGGACTTATATAATGAAATAATTTTATAATTTTACCAATAAATGATTTGTAATGAGGCGGACACTAACGTCACAGAATATTGTGGTATTTTTAGCTCTTGCTAAAACAACTAAAACCTCTGTTACTACATGAAGAGGGACAGGGAAAAACACAGAGTTGTATTGAACAGAAACATGCCTTATTTATAAGAACACAGCAACTTTTGTCAGAAAAAGCAGAATGTAATAAATGGTTTGTGAACCCAAACGATGCCCTAAACCCAAGTGGCACTTATTTGTCGGTGCTTACTTCCTGGTATGATTCCATTTCCTTTTATATTATGAACACAAGGAATATGCATATGTCTTTTATTATAAGAATCTATGCTTCAGATCTGAGCTTCTGAGCTCTGTGCTCTTCTCTGCTTGAACCTAATTGAACTTAAAGGTTTTGGATGAAAGCCAAATACCAAAGATTTCACCGAGCCTTAATGTATAATTTAAGCATTTGTAAAGACCTTACACAGCTTTAGAAGCCATGGGCATTATACTGATCTTGTTAAACTACTAGTATGTGCAGTCTGAAAAGCCATCATATGGAGGTTAAATAAAACTTGCTGAGACATGAGGTTTTAAGCCTAGAGTGTCCAATGGAAGACTAAGTTAACTTCATTTCTTTTAACCAAAGACATTCATTTTAGTTTAATCACAACATATTGGGATTGGGAATGGGATTGATTTCTGTGTTTCTGATAGGCAAGCTTTGTTTCTGCGAGGCAGCTGGATTTGATGTTTACTTTTACAGAGCTGTGTCCTCATCTCAACTCGAACTAGCATGACTTAGTATGCTTAGGTTTAGTCTACACTAGGAACATGTTTGGTCTGGCAAAAGCAAACCTTGATGGTTAATTTTGGTTAAGATGAACAAAAAGGTGTGTCCTCTTAAACTGCAGCTAGTAATACCCTTATTGTTTGGTAAATGCATGTACGTCCATGTCAGCTGTTCTAATACATCTGCAGTGAAGCCACAGCAGGAACAGAGTTCTGTGCGTTGTGGCAGAGCTCCAACAAATGTATGCCAAATGCACTCGTTCACCTCGATGGATTGTGAAAAAGTGGAAGGGAGGGGCGAGATTCTGAGAGAGCTAAGATTCTGACTTGTGTTTTGGGACGGACGTTTTTCACCTCTTGGGAGATTGCAATGTTGAAAATGGCTCTATGATTAAATCTGGGAATTTTTCGAGGCATTGTTGAAAAGTTTGTATTTGTATTCGATTCTGCACAGCCTTTCTTGGGCATAGACCTGTTTTTTTTTTTGTTTTTTTTTCATAAACCTGGAAACCCTAACAGTTTACAGATGGCCTCATCACAATGGTGTTTAACCCTGTTTTTAAGAGCAGCGTTTCTCTCAGTTTTTTCGTTCAGGAATGGAAACAGTTTAAGCTGCATCTGGCAACCCTAAAGCATCCTGTGGGTCCTTGAGGACAACAGCGTCCTGCACAGGGCCTTGCATAAACAGGATTTCACCCTTTCCTGTGTGGAGCCCTATTATCAAATTAGCAGAGCGAATACCCATCATTCATGTGGTCTTAATGGTTTTTCCAGCTATTATAGCTCAGCTTTAAATCCTTGCATTGTTCTTAAAGAAAGCTGTCCTGCTCCTGGTTCTAGAAATTCCTGGTTCATAGATATTATAATTGTGAATTAAATCAGGCATTTTGGAGCAAATCAAACACTAGGATGAAAATGAAGGTTTCCCAACACAACTGACATAAACTATTGTCATAAATGACTAGTGTCATGAATGACTTGTGCTGAGAACATCGTTAAAGCTTTTTCCCCTGGGGCGCACCGAGGACAGAAATGGGAAGTCCTGCTTTAAGATTTAAGACTGCTCCTCATGTCTCCAAAATTTAGTTCTAGCCATAAAACTGTTACACACCTGCCATATTAAATTGATCATTTTTTCTGTCAACCAGGTCATTTCTCAAAACTGATGAATTGAGTTAGGCACCATGCCTGTACTTGAACCTGAAAGATGTTCAGTCTTGAGGAATTTGATGATCTTGGATATGCACATATCTGGGCTGGATCTCTCAACCAGACCATGTTTTGGCTGAATGGTATGGAGAATGATTTTGGACATCTTTAATCAGAAGTTCAACTGATGTCTTTTTGGTGTCCTTTGTCTTTGTCTATGGCATGTCTAGGAGATAAGCACCTGGTCAAGATTTGACCTGGAAGTGTGATATAGAAGTCCTTGGCAGAGAAGTAAAGAGATCCAGGGAGAGATGTTTTGAAGAAGGTTAATCACAGCCGGGTGGACTTGTAAAAGGAATGAAGTGAACTTATAGGAAGTCAAGTAGAAAAAAAGGTGAAGCTTCAGGTGAAGTAAATTTTTTTAATCTCTGAAACAACAAATCTTACTATGGGAACCTTCAGTTGCTTGGTGTCCTTTAAATCAACTGCTATGACTGCTGTTTTATTTAACCTTCACCCTGGCAGTAGCCCATGCGTACCCATTAACTGAGAAATGGACACCTTATTAATTCGCCCTCAACTTGGTTAAAAGCATTAACGTTATGTGAGCACGTAACACACACTACTGGTAACAGATTGGCAATGAAAGGCCTTTTTGTGCTAGGAATCGATACAAATCAGATTTAATCCATGAAGGAAAAGATGTGTTTACTTTCACTGGAGAACAGAACTCATCATTTTATATTTCATAACCAATCATTCAGATAAAGCCAAAAATGACATAAGCACACACATTCAAGCCAAAATTTCAAGCCACACCTCCTGCCTCATAGAAAGCTGTCATAAATATTAAGAGAGAACATTAATGCATACTGGCATTTTCCAAACTGCAAAAAAATGAACTTGGAAAAACCAAAAGACTAAGGTGTCTGTGTTGAAGACTAGCGCTAAGTGGGTCGAGATCAGCGAGGCTTTGTGCAACTCTAGTTTCCTTGCAGCAGTTTCCATGTGATTAAAACTGAGAGATGTTTCTTTCCCTCCAGAAGGTCACCACAATGAGGGGTTTCTAATGAAACTGGTTATTATTGTGGAGTTTATTTTCCACCATGTAGTGGAAAATCTACTGCCTAAGATCACGAGTTGAAATAAATATTCGATGCTGAAATAAACTATGCTAATAATACCCTTAGTGGATCAAGAACTTGTCATGGGGCTTGTAAAGGGGTTTGTGTACTTGAGTAAACCTCAGAGCTATAGAGCTTAAGGCTCACAGAAGGAACACACATGATCTGAGGGGAAAGGTACAAAAAGAGCTGTGTATAAACTACACAGACTTAATCTGGAACCCGGTCAGGGAGGGGGGGTCTTCAGGAGAGTGCCTGGCTAAGCCATCTACAGTCAGTTCCATAAGATTTAGTGACATCAGTGACACAGCTTTCATACTTTTTCATACCTCTGTACACCATGAATTAAGAAGTAACTGAAGTATAGACTCTCAGCTTTAATTTAAGTATTGTTTTTTTGCAGCATTTGACTGAATCGGAGCAGAAAGTATAGCAGCTCAATACACTACACAATTCATTCTGTAAGCAGTCACATCATCAATAAACACCAGTGATTCCATTAACAGTCATACATACTAATGCCATAACACTGCCTCCACCATGTTTGACAGAATAACTTGCATCATTCTGCTATAAGATAATCTTGGTGTTATCTGGAAGGCAACAACCCTGTTCCACAACTGGGAAGGTTTATTAGATATTTTCTAGCAAAGTCTAATCTGGCCTTTCTGTAAACCCTCAGCATTTACTTATATGAAGGTGTCTCTCGTCATACTCCTACCTATTTGAGTGTTCTTGACTGGGTTAAATGTTGTGAAGGGGTTTTACTTCACCAAGGAAACAATTATATCATAACAATGTGGTTTTCCATCCTTTTGATGTGGCTGGTGAAAACATTCTATCTTTTTAAACCAGACTGTTTGGCCTCTTTTAAAGTTTTTGTTAGCTCTCTGATAGGCCTGTTGTTGTTTTTTGGCTAAATGATTGCACTTGCATTAAACACCTCTTTGAAACACAAGTTCCCATGAACAGCTACCAAATCATCTCCAGATCTTTCCTTCATTTGTCATGAAATAACAAGAAAATAGGCCACACTTGGCCACGAAACTATTTATAGGTCAATTATCCAAATATTTTGGAGTTTGTGAAAATGGAGGCATTGTGTAAAACCCAATATATTGCTAAATGTTGGGGATCTAAACAATGCTTGTCAGGTGGCAGACATACAGTGGATAATCGTATATTGACATGACCCTTGCAAGAGAACCGTTTTCTTCTAATAAAGCTTCTAGTAAAAAAAAACACACTCACACAGAACACCTTGAGAGCTTGCATGTTTAATGGTCTACTGCTTAAATGGTCAAAATTACTTGTACAATACAGAGTGCTTCATTATTGATCACAAGCTGACTTTTTTTTTTTAAATCTTTTTACACCAATAGTTATTATAGTATTTCAACATAGTACAGCAGACCCTACCTAATCTATGCTATTTACAGGAGCTAGAATACCTAGCCTATGAGAGAAAATGCAAACAGTCAAGATGAAGATGAAAACGAATCAAAGCGGAAAGCATGCAGCTGATGCACTAGGGAAGATCTAGAGCAAGCTGGGAAGGTTCCCACTATAGTAGAAAAAAAGGAAGACGAAGAAACTAAAGTGGGCTTTCAAGTTGGTCGTTGAATTGGGAATTGTTTAAAGTATATGTTTAACTGGAAGCAAAGACAAAACTGCAAATACCGAAGGACGACATTTTGCTACTGAATCACCCAAAATAAAGAGAAAGCTTTTTGGTTTCTGTCCTCAATGTGACCTACAAGTCATTCACAAAACTGTTAAATAAAAATATAAATGAACAAGAAAAGTTGATGAACACTAATTCATCAGTGCTACATTTCAGCTTAGGAAAGAGCATGATCAGATCGTGTGCTATGAGATGTGAGCCTTTTGGCTGCAAGAAGCATCTTGTAATTACCGACTAGTAAAGACTATGCAGCTGATTGGTAACCCTAAACCAACCTTTCCATGGACAATCTCCCAAAAAAAAACAAAAAGTATGATTTTGGAGTTGTCCTATAGGAAAGGTGGTGCCTTTCTCTGGGTGAACATATATTTACATATTAAGCAAAAGACACCTCAAAAGAAGCCTCAACTCTCTGCCCAACATTTAATCGCTTCACATACTTCAAGTGCTAAAGACTTCAGGTCCTTGACATAGTACTATCAAGGAGAAAATGCTCACAGATGGTATGCTATTTTGCCACTGCCAAATTATCTAGAGTCAGTAAGTGCGACTAATCCATCGTATCAGCTCTTGACCTTAAAGGTATAAACATTAATAATTGCAGTTTTGTGATTGCTCCCGCTATTTTTATTTATTTATTTATTTTTTTGCTATCACCCTGTTTGAAGAGACTGTCTCCTCTGAGAAAAATTATTGTGGTCTTTGTTAGTGTGCATCATTTTCTTTATTTATTTTTTGTTTAATCCAAAGAGAAAGCCGCACAGAAACGACAGTGGGAGGAAGGAGGGCGGGACAGAGGGACGGACGGAGGCAGGGACAGAGGGAGGGAGGGAAGGAAGGGGAGAAGGAAAAAAAAAAAAAAAAAAAAAAGTCGATCCAGACCAAGTTACAACAACCATACGACAAAGAACCAAACACCTTCTCCAGACGTGAATAGATATGAAATAAAAACCATCTCAGCTACCTTACCAAGGAGCAGATTAAAGTCCAAAATAGCACCATTCATCAGTGTCTCAAATCCGTGGCAGCATCTCAATCACTTACCACAAGGAAACAATGCGGTTTCTACAGCTACTTCTATATCACAACGCACATGATTACACTTTAATATACTGGCAAAGCAAAAGAAAAAAAAAAAAGAAGCCAAAAAAAAATATTTAATCAAAGCAAGGTTAAAAACGTTTTTAAAATTACTGTGTACTACAAAGCGTCTAGTAACTGCGTGGGAATTTGGGGACTCTTAGCCTCAGTAAATACTGTTGAGTTTGTAAGTATAGGTTTCAGTAGTTTAGTGTGTGAAGACAAGATCAGTTGCTGTAGGTTAAGGGCAGATCTGAAAATGAAGAAACAAAGGGACAAACTGACTGATGAAATCTGGCAGAGTTTAGTGTGCTGGAAAAAGTGTGGACTTGGCTTGTGGGTATATAGATCATTTTATTTCTCCCTCCTGAAGTATTTGCCCCTAGCAGTGTGACTGGAAGATGTAACATTGGAACATATTAAATACTGAAGTCTTTGAGAGTCTGTGGAAAAACACAATGGTACGAACACTGGAAAAAAAAAATTAAAAAAAATAATAATAATTAAAGGATCTTGCTTCTGTAGGTAGTGGACAAGTGGGTGACATGCTGCTGCAGGTGGTCTCGGCCCTGTGGAGGTTGTAAACGATGCAGACGTGTGGGTCTGTACAGCTCCAAATCGGTCAGCTCTGTCGCGAGGTGCTTTGTGGCTCTTGACGATACTTTGTGTCCTCCCAAGAACATGAACTTATCAAGGCTTAGAGTCCCGAGCGTTTCTATCATAGTATTTAAAAAATCACATAGATGGGGAGGAAAACGGCCCCAGAGTCATATTTCATCTTTACCACACACCATAAAAATGAGAATATACACAATTTAGGAAAAACAGAAACTATACAAGGAGGCTCTTGAGACTCCGTTAAAGGAGATTCCATGTTAATAAACCACTTCTATCCTACATCCAGCTGAAGGAATGCTGAATTTTCACTGTGGTGCCCCATCACCCTGGCCTGCACAAGGGCCCAGATGTTAACCCTGAGACAGAGATGAGACATGAAAGAGAAAAGAGAGGAAGTGATGTGCTGAGGCATCTGTAGCTCATACAGCCTGATTTCTGTTTGAACTTAATTCCATATTCATTGTTTTAGAATTTGGAGTACTGGAACATACCTCTGGGGATCCTCCATCAGTCCTGTCAGTTCAATTCTGCAGCAGGAAGCTTGAAGAGGGAAGAAATGTTAATAATAATAATATTAAAAATTACGGCTATTAACAAAGTTAAGCACACAATACACATGCTAATGACATGACAACATTTGCCCCTGACAGCTACACATTTCTGACTATTGTGCAAAGTATAATAAGCTAAGCAACAATCAAAGCCAATGCCTTTAGGGGTGGAGGATATTTAGTCACCATCAGATGAGAGTTAGACTTAACTGTAACTTGATCTTTCCTCTAATATATCAGACCACAGACTTTTCCAAATAAGGAATGTGTAACAGTCTTGATTGATCTCAACTAAAAAGGAGCTTAGCAGGCAGCCGTACAAAATCCTAAGAGAAGAATGAAGAAAACTGATCATCCTTAAGCAAAGTACACATGGCCACAATAGCATGGACCGGCACCTGTTCAAATCCCTTCTATTCTGCTTCCCCGACTGCAGCTCTGGAGCGCTTCCAAGCCAAGTAAAAAGAGGTCACTTTCCCCCCCCTTTCTCCCTCCTCCCGTCCTGTCTCTACCCGCCACTGCGAACCTGATGAACCCTCAGTGCTGCTGCAGCACACAGACAGAGAGAGCGAGAGAGAGAGAGAGAGAGAGAGTGTGTGTCAGGAAAATGCAAACTTCCAACTGAGCAAGGAATGCTGGCAATGGTGCTCAACATTGCCTGGTACTGCTGCAGAGTCAAGACAAGATGAGAGGAAATCCAAAAAAGGGACTGTAACATGCATGCAGAAGAAACTAATTATTCAGTCGGGGCTATTAAAAAAACAATACATATGAATGCAACCAGAGATCAAAGATCAATTGAAAGGAAATGACACACCTGACTGCATTAAAAAAAAAAAGGCAATGAGAAAGCAAGGACATTTTAGAAACTGAAGCACATTTTAATGCAGCAACAAATTTATGAAGCATTTTTATAATTTTCTTTAAAGATAATGCACAAGCTCACCATGATTGTCAGTCTGCGGGAGCGGCTCTTGCACTGCAGAGGACTGGAGAGCTCTGTGAGACAAAATAACAGAGGGGTGTCTCGTGAAAGTGGCTGCAGCTTTAATGGAACAGACTGTGCTTTGCCCTTGGTGTGTGTGTGTGTGTGTGTGTGTGTGTGTGTGTGTGTGTGTGTGTGTGTGGACGCATAGAGCATTTTAAGATGGGAGACACACTGGCATGTCGCAGCCCGCCTGCATGACCTCATCGGCCCCTGCAGCTGGCTAAATGTACGATAGTGTATTCCATAGAGCTGCTGGAGCCTCGAAATAATAATTATAATAAAAAAAAAATCAATATCTGAGACAAGCCCGAGTCATGTTCCTAAATGGAGAAACCTACTGACATGCAAACATATTCACACGCAAAATATCACCAAGTTTCAGAGGAAATTCCTCTCATTCAAAGCCGTCGTTAGTTATATAAACTCCACGTTCAAAGGAAACCGCGGTGTGTCTATGTGCTGGACAAATTTAGCCTGTCTGGCACATTTTACAGACGGCTACAAGACCAAGACCGCTCACTTTCCACTTCGGTTAGTCCGAGGAAAGACACTTGCCAAACATTCTACATTTAAAATAAAGCACCTTAAAAATGAAAGTACAGCTGTAAGCCATATTCCCCCCCCCCATTGCTAATGTTAGCGCGCGCACACACACACGACTCAACCGACTTCGCCTCGCTTTGCTAAATACAAAGTTCATTTCAAATTAAAGCCGGCTAAGATGGACTTCTTCACAGTGCTTCGTGAAACGACCTTAAAAACGGCCGAATTTTACTCACCGCAGTGTCGTTCTGCTACAAACACCCGACTTTATGCTTTTAAAGCGAGATTTCCGAACAAAGAAACAGCTTGCTAGCTAGCTAACTAAGCTCGGCTAGTCATATCAAATGGAGGTAGCTAGCACTGCTAACTGCAAAGACAAGAATGACAGTTTAAGAGTTGGTTCATTATCAAAGTCAACACTGTCATTTTTTTTAAAAAATGATCCAGTTTTCCATATTCAGACTTATTTAAGAAAAAAAAAAAACGACCCACAATCAAAATGCACAGAAATCAATTTAGCAGTCGAGTTTTGAAGTCAGTCTTAGTTGTGAACTTGTGAAGTCCTTATTTGACCCGAGATACAGTGCCATGAATCATGGTTTATATGAAACGTGGACAAACAGCAATTCTTGCAAAAATACTAATCAGCAGTTCACACAGAAAAGTCTCACAACTTTTAACCTGAAATTACAGCTTAGGATTTTCAGGCTGGTATGGCAAACTTACAGTTAAAATCTTGTTCTTGTCCGCTTTCAACCCAAGTTTCCACCATCGACTTGTTATCAAAACTGCTTCCAATAGTGAAATACAGCCTCTTCTATGTGGTATATGAAAATGCTGCTCCGAAAAAAAACCTCAAAAAGGTTTTATCAAGAGGTGGTCAGCAATTCAATATTCAGTACTGCCTGAATATAGTCCACACACTGAGCTAATTCGGACTGATATTAATGGCGTGGGGCCAGGAGCCCCATTCGGGCTGCACTGCAGCCTCAGCCAGACTGCTTACTCGGCACGGCAGCAAGAAGAGTCTTCCAGGCTCCCCTCAGTCTGACGAGGAAAAGGCTCGGTCTCAAATCGTTCCACAATTAATAATAAAGTGCACTATATAGGGAGTATATTTTGCTATTTTATACCCTATGTAGTGGTCCTAGACAGGAAGAAGGACTGGTTTGAACGCATCCAATCACCGTGAGATGCCATACGGACAACAGTTTGGTTCCGGCCGGAAACCAACGCTGATTGGACAGAACTTTCTTTACCGTTATCCAATAAGGACGCGGAGAGGTATCTACTCTTCATTTCTATTAGCTAGAACTGAAATGGCCGTTGTGCTGTAGAGACAATGATCCGTGTATTTCTGTTAAAAGGTAAAATAAAAATAATTTAGTTATTGTTTGAGTAAATAGCCATGTTACTGTTTTATTCTCTTATTTAATGTTTGATTAAATGTTTATGAATGTGTATGTAATTTGATATGTTCATATATTTATCCTGTCAACAACCATAATAATAAGAAGAAGAAGAAGAAAAAGAAGAAGAAGAAGAAGAAAAAGAAGAAGAATTCACCACTATCAGTATTTCATTGATATTTTATGTACAATAAATATCTATGTGTTCAGATGCAGCAGATAGGGCTCTTGTGGAGCGTGGGTGTGTGCCCACTCAGGAAAGATTGTTGTCTGACACAGTGATATTCATGGCAAGAAAAAGTATGCTGTTCTAGTCAGAAACAAGGGCTTGCTCTGCAACTGTGTGAGAACATGCAGTCTTCTGACTCCTCAGTGCCATCCTCAGCGTCCAGCTGGTAGTACAATTTATCTCTGCATGCATTTACCAAATGCTTTCTGCCTCTGAATAATGACTTTTAATGATTTAAACAAATGTATTCTCATAACCTGTAATAGAATGTTGTGTAAGAACACCATGAAGGCTTGATTTCACAAAAAAATGCTGAAAGGTAGGGTTGGAGGAAAACTGAACATCTGAACTTCTCTTATTCAGGATACATTCCTGCCTTGCCTCCAGTACAATTTGGATAGGCTCTGGATCCCCGGTGACCCTGGTTACTGAAGGTAGAGTGGTTACTGATGATGTATGAATAATGAGTGTATATTAAAAAGAATATTGTGCTTGTTTTTTTGTTGTTGTTTTTAAGATAGTTTGATACTATTATGTTTAAATGTTTAGTGTTCATGTGGGCTTGCCACTTTTTTTGCAGTGCTCTGAAGAACACGGAAGTGAACAAAATATTCTGAGGGGTTGATTTCTGATGAGCCTGTACACACACTCCTTTTGCATCATCTCTTCCTGTCAGACATGGTGATCTAATATGCTGTCTGGTGCCTCCATCTGGTGCATGTATGACTGCTGTTTCACTTTCGTCATGTTTGCAAAGGCCCTACCTACACAATGTCACAGTGCAGAGCTTGAAAGAACGCTCTAAAGTGTTTTGCTCATAATCACATCAACAGATTGGCCAATATGTCACTAACACTTTAATGCCAGCCACAATTCTTGGGTCTGATCTTGATCTAATAGATGGTAATGATATTCTCCACCATCCACATGATGACTGTATACTCAGTCATATCTAGTTTATTCACTGAGTTGTCAGGGTCATCTGTCTGGCTCAGATTTGTATAGAATGCTATTTAGAGCCTTCTTGCACAAAAAGCTTTTAATGTATAGCTTATGTAGTATATCTAACTACTAAGGGCACTGATGAATTAGTAAGTTCTGGTCTTCTTGCCAGTAATCAAAGTAGCCTGTATTACCTGAAGCAATACATAGAGCCCTGCCAGTCTTGTCCCACAACTCATGCAAAATAAAATATATTTATTTGTACATATGCATTCTAAGTGTCCAGCTCTTTAACAAGCTCAGAATCCATGTGTCAATCCTCTTAGGCTCATTTTACTTTTCTACATGGGTTCATGGTTATCTACACATATATATAATACTTGACTGTTCACTGGTTAGAAATCCAAACCCACACACCTATGGATGGTGTTCTGTCATGTTTTGTGACAGAGTAATGACCCATTTTTGATAGAAGATGGGGTTGATTCTCAGGAGTCAGACTCATCTTCACCTGATCGCAAGTTATCATCTGTGAAATGCAAGAAACCTGGTGTAAGTTATAATGGAACTTGTAAACATTTGCAAACCAGTGGTGACGTAAGTAGTTAAGATTATGATGCAATGGCCATAAGACTGTGTGGCTAAGTCATGAGGGCTTCTAGAGAGCCACTGTTGGTCTTCTGAGAGAAAGTTTTAACCCACAATTGCATGTATTATGTCTTCAGTAGTTAATGCGCTGACATTTTTATGTAATCTAAGATGAAGCTTAAAAAAGTAGCAGGAAGTCCAGTTACAGTAGGAATTACTGGTGGGCCATTCTCCTCATGATCCACTGCAAAGTCATTTATCTTGTTATCAGATGATTCAATTCCTTAAGTTGGTACAATGGTTAAAACACTATTTATTTGCGACTTGTACCTTTAAAGGAATTGACTCATTTAGCACAGAATGTACTGCACTGCAATCAAATTCCTTAATAATAAATGCATCAGTGAAAGACTATACAGAGGAATTATGATAACTGACTGATTCACTACAGGGAAATTTAAATGGAAATTATTTCCCATGCTAATACAACATACCAGCGTGTGTATACAGTAAATTTACATCATTCATTACCTCACATTTCTGCACGATTATGCAACCTAACAAGTGGCTGGCATTTAATTTTGGATCTGTTACTGTTACCACTCTCAAAGATCTCACTGTCCATAGATACACTATATTGCCAAAAGTATTCGCTCACCCATCCAAATAATCAGAATCAGGTGTTCCAATCACTTCCATGGCCACAGGTGTATAAAATCAAGCACCTAGGCATGCAGACTGTTTTTACAAACATTTGTGAAAGAATGGGTCGCTCTCAGGAGCTCAGTGAATTCCAGCGTGGAACTGTGATAGGATGCCACCTGTGCAACAAATCCAGTCGTGAAATTTCCTCGCTCCTAAATATTCCACAGTCAACTGTCAGCTGTATTATAAGAACGTGGAAGTGTTTGGGAACGACAGCAACTCAGCCACGAAGTGGTAGGCCACGTAAACTGACGGAGCGGGGTCAGCGGATGCTGAGGCGCATAGTGCGAAGAGGTCGCCAACTTTCTGCAGAGTCAATCGCTACAGACCTCCAAACTTCATGTGGCCTTCAGATTAGCTCAAGAACAGTGCGCAGAGAGCTTCATGGAATGGGTTTCCATGGCCGAGCAGCTGCATCCAAGCCATACATCACCAAGTGCAATGCAAAGCGTCGGATGCAGTGGTGTAAAGCACGCCGCCACTGGACTCTAGAGCAGTGGAGACGCGTTCTCTGGAGTGACGAATCACGCTTCTCCATCTGGCAATCTGATGGACGAGTCTGGGTTTGGCGGTTGCCAGGAGAACGGTACTTGTCTGACTACATTGTGCCAAGTGTAAAGTTTGGTGGAGGGGGGATTATGGTGTGGGGTTGTTTTTCAGGAGCTGGGCTTGGCCCCTTAGTTCCAGTGAAAGGAACTCTGAATGCTTCAGCATACCAAGACATTTTGGACAATTCCATGCTCCCAACTTTGTGGGAACAGTTTGGAGCTGGCCCCTTCCTCTTCCAACATGACTGTGCACCAGTGCACAAAGCAAGGTCCATAAAGACATGGATGACAGAGTCTGGTGTGGAGGAACTTGACTGGCCTGCACACAAGTCCTGACCTCAACCTGATAGAACACCTTTGGGATGAATTAGAGCAGAGACTGAGAGCCAGGCCTTCTCGTCCAACATCAGTGTGTGACCTCACAAATGCACTTCTGGAAAAATGGTCAAAAATTCCCATAAACACACTCCTAAACCTTGTGGACAGCCTTCCCAGAAGAGTTGAAGCTGTTATAGCTGCAAAGGGTGGACCGACGTCATATTGAACCCTATGGATTAGGAATGGGATGTCACTTAAGTTCATATGAGAGTCAAGGCAGGTGAGCGAATACTTTTGGCAATATAGTGTATGTCTCTAATTACCCTAGAAGCCAAAACCAAACCGTATACTGTATGTGTTGAAAACCTTTCATATGAAGACTTCCAACAAGGGTTATATTTGTGTTACACTGTCCCAGGGCAGCACTGAGCACAGGACGAAAGAAGTCTTTCTTCAGACCTCCCTTAAATATATAATTAAATAACATTTTTCTATACTTATCCCATGGTGGTTCCTGTTCCTGTAAAATTCTACATCATACCACATACTACACATTCTCACATAGTGCACATACTGTACATATGTTCAACAAAACACAAGTATTAAGGTCCAAAGCATTACATATTGCCTTAGAGCAATGGTTCCACAATGTTGTTGAGGAAAATAGGTTCTATAAGACACTAATTAACTTCTTTTCTCCTTCTATCTGTTTGTCCTAATCACTTTCTGATGTACTTTGTAGTCTCCATCAAAAACACATTCACATTAGTACGAAAGAATAGAAAGCCTTTATTGTCACACATCTAAGTACGGTCCTAAATACTGAACCACAACACCCCCTGAGGAGTTAGCAAAACAAGTCTATACAGCAACAAAAACAGTACAAAAGGATTTTCTTTAATTAGTGCTAACTCCTCTGGGGCAACCACCACTAGTGGCTAGGGCCCTGGGCTGCTGATCAGAAGGATGTGCTCTGCTCCAGTGGCCCTAAGGAGTTAGCACAATAAGTGGGCAGCAACAAAAACAGTAAGTTCTTCTTCTTCTTCTTCTGCTTCTTTTTTTTTAATTAATGCTAAATTAATGTGCTTAATGAAGAGGTAGGTTGGGTCAGACAGACAGAGAAACAAGCACCTGATTAGCTTCTGTGGAGATCCTTCTGTTGTTGAATGACTGAGTCAGGTTAGCAATATGACAGAAGCATAGTTGGTTGAACAGGTTACGTGCGTTGTCAGATGGTGTGATCTAAGCAGGGTTGCATCTAAATCTTTGGGAAAGGTAAACAACATCCTACATGGAAAAAGAAGGGGATGAGATGAGCAGCAACAGTATAGCAGTGGTATCAAAATCACATGAGGATATAACCTCAGCAGTAGTATAGGCTTAGAGGGAGAATTGAAGAGGGCCATGAGCTGAGCTTTGTGGGACACCAGTGGAAAGTCTGCATGCATGCATCCTCTCCATAATACTTCATATGACTCACTGTGACTGCCATACAATTGCCCTCCTGTACAATTGATTCCAAGGATTAATCACCTTGGATGGGCTGAAGAGTCTTATAATTGACCATGCTGACTAATGATAGTTTGGTTGATCGAGTGGCATGTAGCTTCTGGGTGGTGAGGTGAGACTGGGTAAAATCCTGGTTAGGATCTTGAAGCTCTTCTGGGTAAAAACCATAGACCACCGAGAGTACTGCAATACATTCAAGAATTTTAAATAGAAAGCAGAAAAGTGAGAGATGTCTAGTGTGAGCTTTTTCAGAATCGGTTCAACTCTGATTTGTCAATAAAAGACCAGTTATTTACAATGTTAGTGATACAGCCGAGGAGATCTTGCAGGTGGTAGGCTGGAGAAGTGAAGCTTTTGTAGAAAGGGGAGAAAACTGATAAGGATGTAAGGAGTGGAAAACAGATTGTGAAATCAGATCTCATCAGAGAAGGTGGCAAAGTCATCTGCAGTCAAAAGGGAGAGGAAAGAAAAATGTAAAGGACCTTGCATGGATCAGCTGATTTTTGCCTTCTCTTAATTATCCTTAAAACAATTACAAAAACTATTATAGTACATTTCATATTATCGTTCTATCTAAACATTGTACAATTTATTACACACACAATAATTATTAAACATACTAATTAACTGCAAAGGCTGTCATTTCTTTGTTAAATTTGCCAGGAAATGTGTTTACCATATTTTATTATTTCAAATTGTTCTGTTCTATTCAGAATGATGAGGTCAGACAAAGAATGGCACTATTTCTTTAAATCATAGTCTTAAAATAGTTTTGAACCAGCCCCATAATCTGGTCATCCACAGATTTACTCCCAGGTCTGTTAAGTACTGAATTTCAGGTGTAAGCATTTTTCGGCAGAGCTCCCTGTATTGTTGCTCAATGTTGTTCCTCATGTTGTATCCTAAAATAGAGCTCTCTCCAACAGGCTGCCAGGGCCTCATGCTTAGGTCCCTTATGTCCTGATCCTCCACAGCCATCCCACCACTAATGCAGATGGCTGCCATCTTGCTGTTCCTCTGGCGCAATTTTTTCACCTCCTTCTCCATGCGCTTCCTCCCGTAGGCGTTCACTTTGGCCCAGAGCGTGGCGTTGAAGTAACGATAAAGCTTCCAGTCAACTCCGTTCCACTCACGCGCCTTGGTCCTCAGCTCAGGTGTGAGCTGGGACACACTTGTAGGCCTGCGGGTATTCATACTGAAGAAAAGCAAGTCATCCATCTGCCAGCAGAGAGCATCCTTGAGCAGAATGAGGGACTCCTCAAAATGTTCAGCAATCATGATGAGCTGGAAGCGCTCTGAAATGGCACGAATGGCCCTATCCACTAAGGGATCCTCTGGTTCCACTGTGTTGTCAAAGCCGAGGTCAAAAAAATGAAGGTTCTTTAGGTAAAAGGAGTTGAAACCATTTGAGTCAAAATGGACCTGTGGATCATTCAGAAAATCTGTCAGCTTATCCTCACCGTGGATCCTCCATGTCAAGGGTACAACACTTTTGTAGTAATGGAACGAGGACTCGAAAACTAGAGCTGGGTCTCGGAGGATAGTGAAAAAGAATGTGTCGCTCGGTAGAAGTGCTTCAACCTCAGGAGCATTAAAACGCATGTGGTTGCAGATGATATTGAAGCATGCCCCTGGCCTGTAATCCTTCACATGCACGCGCATAAATGTAGCAGGATACGAGAAATCATTGCGACCACTGGGGAGAGCGAACTTCAGCCCGTTCTTCTCCCCATAGCGCAGGAGAATATTTAGAACAGTGCTGCTTGCTGCTTTGTGGGTCTTCAAGAACATCAGGTTCATTTTTGGCACACAGTGCTTCACCTCACTTGTAGTGAAAGAAGACTTCTTTTGCCATATTGAGGATTTATTTGCACATGGAGCTGGCACTGGAAAGCTGTGGATGAGATAGATGCAGTACAGGGTTATTAGGCCTTTTGCTATTTAAGGAACATGTATTATCAGGGAACTACCCCAGACTAGGAGTGAGATTGCATATCCTAATAATAAAAAATTAAAACTGGGTAGTTTTAGGGTCAACCCCTAACCAATAATCTTAACTCCTAAACCTAAACTCTAGCCCTAACCCAGCCCTATACCTATCCTATCCCTAACCCACTACTCTAATCCCTAACCATAATTTTGGCCCTAATCATAACCAAATACATTTATTTAATAAAGCAATCTTCCAAACAAGTTGATGGAAAAATTCATTCAAGTGTAATATTCTATAGTGAATAATACATAATCTAACATTCCTCCCCAACTGCCTCAAGAGAATGAATGACAAACCTTTGTGTGTTGGCTTGGAATGTTGGCGCCGAAAAACAGTACAACATCATCGTGATGCAGGTGAACAGGAATCCCAACATAAGCTTATGTGCACCTGACCTGGGCAGATGATGGTTCATTTTCTACAACACCTCCAGATTTGATTTGCAAATGCCTGTTGATGCAGAAACAAAAGTTAGGAATTTTCGAAGAACCTAAATGAAAGTCACACATGTGTATCAAATTTGGTCAGTATGTACACATATTGTCTCCAAGCTTTACTTCTGGAGCATACAAATTCTGTCAACAATTATATCATCATCTTATATTGTATCAACAATTAGTTTTTTAACTCTTTTCAACCTTCAAACCATGTCTTAATGAAGCTTGCTTTGTGCACAGGGGCATTGTCATGCTGGAAAACATAGTTCTAGTGAAAGGAGATTGTAATGCTACAGCACACAAAGAAATTGTATGCAGTTGTGTGCTTCCAACCCTGTGAAAGACATACACATATGAGTGTGATGCTCAGGTGTCCACATAGTTTAGGGCATAGTTTACGTCACTTTGAATGACAGCATCTCTAATAGCATCATAATAGTAGCAGTCCTACTACAATATCATCATCTGTGTCAGAACAGGGTGGAAAGAAAAACAAAACACCTACTACAATTAAATATTTATGATTTATTACTTTAACATTGCTGTTACATGTTCAACAGTTGGTCACACTGGAATGTTAAGTCATTCGTAAGACACAGACCTCATTAATTACTTTTGCCCTTTGGTGCCACTACGATTTCAAAGCTGCCTGTTTCTAGACATAAAAAGGGCTAATTTTGTACACTGCTGTCTGTCATTCAGTCTCGAGGCTTTGTTTCATAAAAATGGCAAGAATGTGTTTGTAGGCATTGCATTCAGCCGAGAATGAACAGCCTCCACAGTTAAACCATGATGATTTCACAATGGCTGAAAAAAAAACAATGGATTAACTGTGTGTACATTGTCAGTGGATTGTGTGGAGTATTTAATATTTAAAAGCAGTGATTACTATGGGTTTATGGTGTAGACCATTATATATCAGGAATATTTGGACAATGTTCAGTGGTGTAGAACCAGTTGATTTTTGGCAATTAGAATTGAAGTTTTGCTAAGGTACTAAACTGACTACCACTCAACATCACTCTCTTGTATCTTTTGTACCTTGTGATGATTTTAGGTAGACACCTGAATCTGAATGAGAGGTCTTGCCCTATTAACTAGCTTATATACACAATAAGGATTAAAAAAAAAAAAGCTTTCCTTGACAGTCCATCACGTCCAGTTGCCCACGCCCCGTGCGGAGCACGAACCCTGACCTCCATGGTTGCTGCGTGTGTCTGCACGCCATGGAGCAGACACATACGCAGGATTCAAATAAGTAATGCTTCATTAACATGAACATAAGGCATGGGGAAAACTAACCTAAGGACGAACACATGATGCTACTCAAAACTGAAACCAAAATGGTAACAAAAACCTAAAACATGACCAGAAACCTGACCTACGGACAACAAGCATGGAACAGAGAACATAGAACAATGACAGGTACAGAAGGATCCCTATTTATAGGGCAAAACATTAGGACTAATGGGAAACAGGTGACACGGCGGTAATTAGAACAATAGGAAAGGCGTGGCTTCACAGTATCACCTGCCAGCACCCCCTCCAGGCCTGGCAGAGAAATGTCCAGGAGTTCCTGACACAGCCCCACTGCAATGACAAGGAATGGTACTGTTCAGTACCCAATTTTCTGTGACTGTAGACAAACCCCTTTAACTCACATTCACATTTTGAAAGAAAGTACATTCACATATATTACAAATTTACTTCAGGAATAAATGCACTTATAAGACGTTTTACAAAGGTACGAGCGTATAGTTTAGTCCACAGCCTAGTTATAATAAATGTAGTGAATACACATTCATAGTAGTAGCGATCGTTAATCTGGTTTCCTTGGCCGATTTGGTCAGTTGCCGTTAAGCATGTGGGATCAAACCGCTATGAGGTTAGAAATGCGATCCTCGTCATTCCATAATTCCTAATAAACAACTGGAATTTAAATACAAGCCAAGAGTCATGCTGCTGAAAAGAACGGGTTGAAGGAGAAGAGTGATGTGTTTACACAGAAAACATGCTGACTAATGAGCCATGTTATTGTTATAATAACTATTGTTACACCCCACCAAACATGTCTCAGGGTAAGCAGCACAATACATCCTCGAAGATGTAATAACATTGATTATACTGATACATAAATTCATTTGTTCATGTAATTTCCTTCCAACAGAGAAGGTCTTTCCAAAGATCTCAGATCAAAGATCTCAGGTGACAGAGGTTAACTCGGGTCAAATTTAACTTATTACATCCTTATAAGTAGTCTTCTGTAGTGGGCTGGTAATAAAATGTTTAGATATTACAGTAGTCCTATATTATGAATCTGGAATTGTTTTTTTTTTCTTTTTTAATAGTCAAGGATTATGGGTTGCCAAAAATTCATAACTGGGCTAGTGGGAAAACCAAATAGGAAGCTTTTCACACTCATAGAAGTTAGTAAGAAGATTTATAAAGTAGCATACTTTGACCAAGCCCAGCTTCAGGTTTTTACTTTTCCTGTGTGAATGTGCTTGGAGAACCTGTTCTGCTGGACATAACCCCCCTGTTTGTGTAATAGTGTCACAAGAAATACAGGCTGCACTGGTTATTCCAAAAATGACTGAGAAGAATTCTGACCTAATAACTAAAATAGTCATCATTTCTCTCTCTCTCTTTGTCATTTGTGCTTTTAAACTACTATGCATTGGAAAGATCAGTGACAACATTGTTGTTAAACGTTATGGGCAAAATATTTCTTCTTATTATGTGAAGCTGCAGTGTTTTAGATTAGTCAGGATGTATACAACACACAGTAAAACATTTATGAGCCGGATACAAAACTTGCTTTCATACTCCACATCCCTCATGCAAAGTCAGATTCATTCATTCCTTGTCACAAAGAATGTTTACAGTCAAGAATCTGCCGATGATGCACATTTGGCCAGTGTGTACAGTATACAGTATACTGTATATAGGTTATAGTATAACATATAATTGGAAATATTTAAAACGTTTATTTTCTTTTTATAAGAAAATAAAGAAATTCATTTCATACTAGAAAAAAAGGAAAAGCTGTCTTAGTTTTATTCAAGGATTGGAAATATCCTTAGAACTTTTGCCTCACATCTCCAGGGTTGGGGGTTTGATTCATGTTTCGTGTTCCATGTGCTCAGAGTTTGGATTTCCTCCCAAACTATGTTCCAGGGTTTCCTCCAGGTACCCCGGTTTCCTCCCCTGGTCCAAAGACATGAACTGTAGGTTGACTGGCATTGTCCATAGTGTGTGAGAGTGTGTGTGTGATTATGTTTTGTGATTTGTTGGCACTTTATGCAGGGTGTCCCCTGGGATAGACTTCAGGTTGGCTGTGTAGGATGTGGTACAGATAATGGATGGATGGATGGATGAAAAATATCCACCAAAAACTAGTTAGTTTAATAATATTACACTTTCAGTTTTGTGTGTCAGGGGTTCTCCAAATTTGGATCAGGGACCAGAGACCACAGGTACACACAACCATTACAAACATTACACACGTCCTCTGATCAGACAGAACGTCAAAATGAAAGACAAAGTGAAAGACAAAGAGACGTGTCGTAGGTTAGATAATTCCACGTCTTGAATCATTTCATTATTTATTATATGTGTTTAAAAAAAAAAGAGTCAGTGAATAGCTCTGATTTAAACTATCCATAACATTTAGAAAATGCAGATGGGACTTCTACCCTCAAGATATAGTTTATTCTGATGTTACAACCTTAATCCATTGCATAAGCTCACCATTGTTGTTTTGAATTTTAAAGCTGCTGCTGAAATCTAAAAGACTGATGGAGATCTTTTGAGCGTGCTCGTTTAGAATCTAAAGCAATCTCCAACTTTCCGAAAAGCTGCTTTGTTACAATATCTCTCCTTAAAAGCGCTACGCAAAAGAAAGTGAATTTATTTTTACTTCTACGTCATTGTCTAACTAGCTTGCTAAAACTGTTGGCTAAATCTAGCTAGCTGGATAGTTAGTATCTGAGCTGCTACAGAAAAAGTGAAGTATAATAAGTCTGATAGTCTTTTCAGACATCAAACTTATATAAAGCCTAGATCACTACTATCTGAAGACAAGAATGAGATCAGCTTAAAGTGCTAAAATGTGCTGGAAGAATAAATCTCAGAAAAGCAAATGAAGTTTCACAAGCAGCAACTCAACAAATGTTTTGATGCTATCATTTGGTTAGGAAAATAATTAGGTGAAGAGTAGTCAGTGAGGCTTTTCCTCCTGTCTTTGTTTGTGACATGTAGGGTAAAGAAAAGTAAATGCTGAAATAGTGAATATGTATTATGTATCAATCAGAGGTCTTAAAATAGCTTTGGGACGTGAAATTGGTATTGAATATGCTGTATATACTCCAGACTGCACATACTATAAAAAAAAAGTCAGTGTAAATCTTGAAATTCATTCATCATAATACTTAATACTGTATTTTCCCCTTATGTTTGGTTTAACCTTGTAAGTGAAAGTGATTTTAAAAGCAAAGGTTGTAAAGCCAAGAATTAGAAAAATATATATTTGCCTAAATATATTCAAAACAAGAAAGGCGTATTTTTGACACGGTCATTGCACTATTCATTTACGGGCTGAGGTACGCAAAATACAGCTTGACGTTATTAAGAATAAACAAATATTTTTTGAGTTGTTTTTTTTTTTTTTTTAACAAAGACATTGGAAAGATCACTTTTAGATATTGCGTGTGTTTTGAATTCGCCTTACCTCTGAACTGAACTGAGACCTGAGATGTCTGAACTGTGAGGTTGAAATCAAATGTTCAGGTCAGGATCATCCAAAAAAAAAAAACCTTTAGAGTGAACTATTTAGTCATATGAAGAAGGATCCACACATCTTACACTGTGATAGTAACATTATCAGTTTCTCACAGCTCTCTAACTCCACCCTAATGCTCTGCATGGTCCAAAAAAAAAGCATGAACACAAACACAGCCCACATTTTCAGAATGGAAAGGTGTGTGTGTGTGTGTGTGTGTGTGTGTGTGTGCATGTGTATGTGTTGTGTGCCCAGCTGGAACAAGTGGCCTAGCAAGTCCAGTGTTGATGAGTGCAAATAATAATAGTAATCTGCTGTATTGTTAAGCACTGAATAAGCAAAAAACAAAGGGATCAGAGAGTCAGAGGCTCTCATTAGGAAAGTATTCATCATAGCATAACACAGGCCATGATTATTTGCCGTATGACACATCTATCTTCTAAATAGACTTCAAATGGAGGTTATTATTATATAATTTCATTACATTAACAGTGGTTAATGCTGTCTAAATAGGCTACTACATTACTTACAAGCAAAGATTATGGATTTCAATTTGTCTTACCTTATGTAAGAAATTCCCGATTTAGACCCAAGAGAGTCAGGAAAGACTCTGTCCTAAAGAAATGTTTGAGAATGTGGGACATTCTGACATCTTGATGTGAAGCTGACAATCTTGGACCTAGCTCCTGTTCTGCTTTGCTTCTGTCTTTCCACCTCTCTGCCTCAATGAGAAAGGGTGTGTGTTTGTGTGATTGTGCTGAACTGAGCAAGTGTGTTTTTTTCAAGCAGTATGGGCTGTGCTTGCTCTCAGGGAACCAACCAGAGTCTCATCTCAGGTAGTAATTATCGCTTGTGACTTAAACAAAAATACAAACCAACCTTGAAAGAAGGCCTGCTGACATACGTGTGGAATATGGAAGAGATACATACTCTTTTTAGATATAAAGCTTTGACATGCAGATGTACAGATAATTGATGAGTTGATGATCAAATAAACTTTATTTATTTAATGATTTAGTACCTCACTTAGTTCATTCAGGTGCAAACACCATTAACAATAAAAAGACAGAAATGGACACTGAACAGGTTTTAACAAATAAATAAACCCACTCAGTAGGTCTAACAAAGTGCTTATCAGGCTAACTATACATTGTACTATATGCATTGTGTAAAAAAAATCAGCACTCAGTTACCCAAATGCATTATAAATTTCATTCAACAATGTTTGAGTTTTGAAGACCTACAGGGGGCAGGATGTCTCTGGTTTCACTCCTGGCTGTAGATATTCAGGGTCATGGAAGTTCATGCGGACCATCCCGGTTACTCAGGAAAATCAGAAACTCATGAATGGATTCAAATTACAACCGCTTAAGACTGTGCTGCAGACGTAAAAACTGACACATGATACTCACACCAAAGATCACAACGGATTACGATCACCGTCTGCAACTAGATAACGAAACCAAGCTCATGAAACAGTGGAGGTGAAAGCGCATGTCTATATCTATATCTGAGCAGGTGCTGAGTATGTAACCATGTCAGAGAATTTCAGGAATGTTTGCCAAGGTGTGGAAAACACTTGTGCAATTGTACTTTGTTTACTTCACAGAAGTGTTATTGTGATGCACTTGGTGTTACTGACATTATGTACAGGTACTCTTACTTAGCTTCATTTCTGAGAAATTACTCTGAGACCTTCTTTGAAGCACTCTTTTTCTCACACCTGGGTAATGACTGTTCACTATACATCAGTAGATCTCTTGAGTATTTTATTCACTCACATTTATAGAAATATATTTTATTTATACCATTATAAATACTGTATAAGTACAAATACACTCACTCCAGATACAAATGATCCCACAGCACACCCCACACTCCACACCCCAGCCCATAGTAGTGGGTCAAATGACATATGGTGGGTTCCAGTGATTTACTAATAGTGTTTTGGCAGCTTGAAGAGCAGACCGTGTTGAAATGTGAAGAGCTGTGAAGTAGAAATAGTGTTGATGACATTCAGGAACAAAGCTTCGAGGGTAAACGCAAGCATTGTGTCTGTGATGTACAGGACCATTTTTACTGTCATTGTTGTATAATGAAAAGATTAAAGAAAGGTGGATTGTGAAGTGGATAATGTCTGTATATCATAAATACAGCCACAGCATTATGGGTACTTTTTTCAATGCAAAGGATGAGCAAATGAAGAATAAAATGCCCAAATTTATTTGCATGAGTTTCAGGTCTTTTGTGTGGTTTTTGAGCTGTAGTTAGAAACTTGGCAAACATGCCTGTTTTTATCAAACAAAGAAATGCCTAAAACTGCTTAAAACAATCTGTATGCTGTATGATCGTATGTCTCCATATGGCAAATCTATTTTTTTTTACTTGTGGCTAGGTCATTATTAATGTCATCCTGCCCCCACAAAACTCTGTAGTCATGAGCTACTGCTGAGTACTAGGCAGTCTAGGCAGACATGTTTATTTGTAGCATTCTTATTCGTGGATGAAAATAATTCGGGACACTTTGATTTAAGTCGAAATACATTCACATGATTTGCACATATTATTTTCACAGTAGTACATATTCTCTTGGTATACAGTATATTCATTATAAATGTATGTGAAATACAGTGTAGACGTCATGATGACTACTTATAACCTTATGCAATAATCTAGCCAATCACATGTAATTTCTCCTACATCAGTTGATGAACCTTTTTCAGATCAACTTCCTGTTTGATGATGACCATGCCCCTTGATATGATGTCACACATATTATTCCTCTGCACAGACTTTCGAGCCATGGATGATTTGTATGATGTTGTGTTTTTTATTTATTTATTTTTGTACAGGACGATGTTGATTCCAAAAGTATGATGTGCTTTATTATACAACTTTTTTTATTTTACTTAAAAATGACTTAAGCTAAGCCAAACTTTGATCATTTTATAAAAGAGATTAAACAATATGGTACCACATTAGACAAAATTAAGAACAGAAAAAAACAAGAAAGGCCTATGAAGCTTTTTGTTACTTTAAATTATTTAATTTTTACCCCTGGCTTGAAGGGGTTTTTTTGTTTTGTTTGTTTTTTTCACTTTACACACTCTTTGAGTTGTTTATTTTGTACTTGTTGCAATTTGTTTATGCTTGTACAAATCTGTGTATAATTTTTGCATAATAATAATAATAATAATAATAATAATAATAATAATAATAAGGAGGTGAAGGAGAAATCACGTGATAAATCATACGCATTTGAAAGTATAGATAATATGTCAGAATTGTACTCGATTAAAAGTGGAAGTATCCAGGCAAAAAATGTGCTTAAGTTAAAGTTTTATATGGACTAAAAAGTTAAAGCCATGTTTTCATGTGGCTTTTATTACTTATATATTACTTAGTCTGTTATAACTGTGCTATTTTGCCTAAAATGAATGCCCAGTGCTATATAGTTTGGTGATGACTTAATCAGAAGTGAAATATCTATCTATCTATCGTCCCAATTTATACAACAACATACTGAATAATGTGTTATTTAAAGCAAACAATAATAGTTAAGCATCAGTCAAAAGGGTGTTTATTAACGTTTATCTAAATCTTTGTAAGGAAGCTTTTAATAAGTACGTAATTAAACCCTTGTGCAGTTCAGTTGTCGCTCTACGGAGTGGGCGGGGCTTTATTATTTGAACCCTGTGAGCGCGGTAAAGTGGGCGGAGCCACTGCGATGGTCATCAGACACTTCCTGCTTAGGAGGAAGCGTCAGTTAGGTTGTTTATCTTGACTAGCTTTACTGCCACCTTCTTCCATTTATACCAGGTACGGTAATCGTTCACCGTCTTCATCTGCCTTTTATTTCTGCACGCTGCATGCATGCGCGCGCGCACACGTACTCTCACTGTATTCCCTCACCTCGTGCTCGAACTCTTCCAAAAAAAAAAAAAAAAAAAAAAAGAGCAGACTGTGCGTGCTAGTCGGCTAAGCTAGCAGCTTTGTCCCAACAAAGAGACGCGTTAGCAAGCAGGCGGAGGCTCTGAGCTAGCTCACACGGCGCTGACCGACACTTCTACCTGCTGTGGCTTTTACGTAAGACATTTTGGGGGTAAAACCTTGCGCTGAATATTGCTCTTCTGAAACTGATTCATTGCCCGCGTCATTGTCGTAAGGTGTTTATTGCCGTTGATATTAGCCCGTGCTAGCTGACGCAGCTGTGCTAACATTTTGCTGGCTAATCTCAACGAAGGACAAGACTGATCTGAAGATAAGATAAATAAACAAAAAGTGTTCCGTTTGATTGTTACAGAAGATAGCATTGTTGCGTACTAATCTGAGTTCAGCACGCAGTTTATTAAGTATCGGTTTAGCTGGTTAGCTTTGTGTTTAGTTTCAGTTCACTAGTACAAGGTTTGAATAAAAATGATGAGTGAACTCGGTTGTGGTGTAAAACCACAGGTCACTTATATTCAGCTACGAAAATCAGTTCGCTCCTGAGATCTAGCTGTCAGTCTGTGGTGATGTCGTCACTCCATACATACACGTGAGCACTTAGACGCAGTAAACCACATTCAGGTGTAAAATGTTTGCTAAATTAAGCCAAAAGGTTCATTTAGTTCAAGCAATAACGTTTGATTTTTCTAGAGGCGCAGCAGTTGTGAAGTTTTCACGGTACGATAACAAGTCTAAAATATCACGGTCTTGTAGTATCGTGGTATCAACGAGCCTTTCAAAATCAGCCACGTTTGTGCATCCTTGTATAAATAAAACCCCCCTCTAGCACTACTTTGTCAGTGATGCATAAATGTTTCGCTTAGTTTTTAGTCAGCAACCCTGTGTTTACCAACGATCAGGTTAGGAGCAGCTGCAGAAGTGCTGAATTTGTTTACAGCCATAGTGGATTACACAGACAAAGGCTTTTCATTGCAGTAGCCGGTAGGAACAGAGGTGAAGCAATACGTTTTAGGGGAGTCACAGCACCTGAGTAAGGAACTGGATTTGATTTTTAAAAAATTATTTAGATATAAAGTGTGTGTGAAAATATACATGGTCATATATAGGCGTGTTTTAAAATGGGAAAAAAAATCTATTCATGGCAAAAAAAAAAAATGTTTTCTGCTAACTTTAATGCCCACATGTCACTTTTAAGCCCCTACATCCTCTTGTGTATCTTCTGATTCCCTCAGTTTGTAATATTGTCACTAGGCTTGGCCAATCTTTGCTCTTCATAATTTCTTTGCATTAGGTCTGGAGAGTGGGAGGTAAAGGCAGAACTTTATTTTTTATATATATCCGTTTTTTAAAATAGATTAATTCTAAACAGCATAACTGGGTATATTAGACCCAAAAGCTTTTGCATTAAGGCTTTTACATGAACACTATATTTGTGTGAAGAGTGATTCGTTTTGCTTTGTAATGGGAGGTTAGTGCACCTGCATGGAAACTCATCATGCCATTGTGATTGATGCAAATTACTTTGAGGTTTTTTGTAAATCTTCTCTCTGGAAGCCCCTGACAAATACAACAGTAAGCCTGGCTTTACACTGCTAGTAGCATTACATTTATTGTTACTTTCATAGAAATTTATGATGCTTTTCCCCCCTCATGATCATATTCACCAACTCATTAATTATCTTGTGTTTTTAAGGTTTCAGATTCTGCTGAAGTCTTGAAGAGGTCGTATGGTTCATGACTTGAGCTCAACATGTACTTCTGCCGCTGTTCTGCCCAGAATTTAGAGTTTTAATTAAGCCATATTTAGGAGGACGGACTTGAACCGGGATTGTCGTTCAAGGTCATTTTGTGGACCCCTGTATCTCCTCGAAGGCTGCAGGTCCATCAAGTGTACGTTTATTTAAGCCATGGCGGACGGGAGGATCTATGTGGGGAACCTTCCCATGGACGTGCAGGAGAGGGACATTGAGGACCTCTTCTTCAAATATGGCAAAATTCGGGATATCGAGCTGAAGAACAACCGCGGGACCATCCCCTTTGCCTTTGTTCGTTTTGAGGACCCACGGTGAGTTCCAGGGCTGATGTTGTCATTTTCACCATCACTGACTGAAGACAGGGAACATGGAGGAGCCATTTCTCAAAAGTCTCTGAGTAGAAAGAAAGTTAGGAGCACTTTACTCTTTTCCCATAGGGATGCAGAGGATGCCGTCTATGGAAGGAACGGATATGGATTTGGAGACTGTAAGCTGCGTGTGGAATATCCTCGCTCCTCAGGTTCCAAATTTGGCGGATCAGGTGGAGGACCACGGGGAAGGTTTGGACCTCCGTCACGTAGATCTGAGTTCCGGGTTATTGTTACGGGTAGGTCGAAATACCCCGTGACTCCAGTGTGTCGTTTATTTTTTCTGTGCGGTATTTGCGTATCACTCATTCCACCACAAATCATCATGGTAGTAGACACGCTTCGCTATTTTCCTGGTATTTGTATCCACTGGACCTGTTGTTGTTTCAGGCCTTCCTCCAACTGGAAGTTGGCAAGACCTTAAAGACCACATGAGAGAGGCAGGAGATGTGTGCTTTGCTGATGTTCAGCGCGATGGTGAGGGAGTGGTGGAATTCCTTCGACGGGAAGACATGGAGTATGCCCTGCGTCGATTGGACGGCACAGAGTTCAGATCCCACCAGGTTACACACTCCGTAAACCCTAACAGACAAAAGTTGTGCATCTAGAATACATTATTCAAGGCTGTGGTTCTCAAAGGCAATATGTATCCTGAGGGCTAATTTATTTTATGTATTAAATTGATCACAGCCAGTTATTATTCTTATTTAGTGATTAGTTACAGGACTAATTAACTGGTTATTAAACCTAAAGCTTCTTAAATACAGGATGGTTACAAATCCTTTAGTCTCCACCAATACCAAGTTCAATGTTTATGCTGCTGTTCCTTTTAATTTGTCACCCAATTATATCTATATCATGTAATATATACTGTTTTTACATTGTTAGGAGATAGTAGTGTACAGAAAAATAACAGCATCTCTGTTTCATTCTACAGGGTGAGACAGCCTATATCAGAGTATTGGAGGAGCGCGGCACGAGTTGGGGTCGTTCCCGTTCCCGCTCCAGGTCTCGTGGGCGGTACACTCCTCCGTACCAGAGCCGAGGTTCTCCTCCTCGCTACCGCTCCCCTCCACGCCATATGGCTCGTCTCAGCCCTCCCTCAAGAAGACCACCGCCTCAGCACCACAGCCCACCACCACGCCACTATCGGTAAACGGCCAAACGAGTTCAAATCGGTTTGAACCCAACACCTCCCTCATGTCCTATCTTTTAATTTTTTTATTATTTTTTTTTTTTGTAATTTACATTCCACAATTAAGACCACCCCAGAAAGCCTTAGTCTCTGTTCACGAGTGTCAAAATGGTCTCGAAAGATGGAAACGTTCCTCTTCTGGTCAATAATAACTGGATAATTCTGATAACTGCCAGGAAGAGAGATTTTATCTTATCATTTACAACAGACATCATGTTTAAAAACATTTGTCCAGCTTTGTTGTTATTGTGGCAAAAACAGCTGTTCTTACAGAAGTTGAACTAATCTGTTAAATTCTTCTAAATCCTTTCTTTTAAATAAAATGAAAACAAGGCTGATGTTGTTTTTCTAACGTGCTCCCTCACAACATTTTTGTATCATGTTAGAGACGTATGAAGTGTGCTTGATGTTTGTTTGTTTTGTTTTTTTTTTGTTTTGTTTTCAATTAAAGATTTGAATCATGCTGGTGTGCTCCCACAATTTGGTAATGTCATTATTCCTGCGTCTCCCAGCAACAACACAACAGGATTCTTACTTGCTTGACCTGAATGATTTTAAGTGACAAAGCAAAAGAAACACACATACAATGTAATGAAAACTCAACTGCAAATGTATTAGTATTTCAGAGGCATGTTAACATCTGCTCCTTAGTATTCCACTTATCCAGCATTTTAAATAACTTCCTTAAATCTACCAGGTATGGATTGACTTCTTGCAAGCAAAAACAAAACTCGACCGGCCGTGTCCTTCATAGCGTTCCAGTGTTAAACGGCTTTGCTCAGCACCCAAAAGAGTTCAAGCGCAAGTCTTTGTATCTGTTATCACATATAATGTGGACATTATCAGTGCACTAGTTGAAGAATGATAGTTCAAGTAACATCAACTGGCTGGTTTCTCTTTGTTTGGACCCATGAACTCCACGCCGTCAATGGGGATGTCCTTTTCTTTGATAGCTTTCTGTAAGGCAAAATCACATCAGCACTAATCAGATAAGTTGTACCGAGCTCTGGAAAGTTTACAACGGACACCAAAGCCTTTAGGAGAAGATCACCGTTCTGAGTCGCCATGGCTATCCATATCTGGGAGTACAGTAAAAAGAAAAAGCAACTGTTCTGTTTGTGTGGCATGGATGGCATGGCTCTGTCTTCCCTGACATTAACAGCAATATTAACCAATCGTGGACATTTATGCTCTCATGTACCATGTGGAAGATGATGCTTTCCATTTGTGATTTTTGCTAACTTATGTACTAGTAATTCAGATTTGAGGAAAAAAGACAAATATAACGTAGCTTTCTTTACTCTCCACCATCTGTTAAACAACTTAATGTACTTTGAAATAAACACGTTGGCAGAGTTTATAGTATTCCTGACATTGTGGGAATCTGTTCAGCAGGATCTGGATCGAAGCAGCATCAAATGCAGTAGAATCCTCTCCTGTTATGTTAATTGCAGTGGCTGACATAAATTAGGTGAAAGAGAGTCAGCTACAGCTCTTGTGATTCCACTGTCCTGCACACTTTCCCCTACACCTAATCCGGTTCATCAAATAATGTCTTGCGTGCTTAGAAAACCTGAACCTGTACAGATCCCTGGATCCCAAAGATCCCAGAGAGGAGAACCGGAACATTTCTGATTTTAACCCATGAACAGTCAAGTAAGAGTAATTCTTGCTATCGTTGTTACAGACAACAATCAGGCTGAGAAAATACCAGATGTGGTTTTATTTGACGGGTTATTCGTGTTTACCTGAACACAGGACTGATATTTCTTGAACAGTTCAGTGCACGGGTCTTCTCCGCGGTCTCCTTTCAGGAATTTCTCAGCGAACCAGCGGTTAAAACACTGGTCATATTCGCGCTTCAGCTCAGTGCAGCCTTCACCCACGCTGTTCATTTTCAGTCGATCGAACTAAAAAAAAGGCAGAAGCTATACGTTTCCTACAGTGTAGTCGAGCGTAGAGCAATGCAAACCCAACAACCTATGTATCTGTCATAACCACGAGCCGAACTCCAGCCCTCTTCTTTGACTTTGCTTCTTCATACCACGTGGTCAGCAACCGGCGCAGGATGATGACGTTGAGCCAGCTCTCTATGTTCGAGAGGGTTGTTTCATAAGCATATTTTTGTATGGGATACCCAAAGACTGCTATGTTCAGTTATACCTGATTAATACCATTATATTATTGGCAAAACATTTCATTCATAAAAGCCCTAGCCAAAATGAGAGGAAGAAATGCAATGAAGTTGCTTGATCTCTTGATATTATATGATCTTTTATGATATTGCCCTTAGCTGTTATTTTTCTAGTTATATTAAATTTAAGTTATGATTTCATTTTTGTCTATGTTTCTTCTTTCATTTGATAAAATATTTTATTTATTTGTGAATATATATTCGGTTATATTGTGTTGAGCCCTTCATGGTAATCTCTCCCTGCAATATGAATGTATTTGCCTTTGTTGCAATCTAAAGTTTTGTATTCAATCAAAAAGAAAAAGAAAAAAAGGGGTTGTTTCTTAAGCATCTCTGTACATTCTGCAACCAACAGAAAGAATGTATTCCTCATCTTTTTTTTTTCTTTTTCTTTTTTTACTTGTGGAGTGATACAAGCTTTTTGGTGGCAACTTGGAAATTATATTTTTAATTTTAATCATGAATCTTACTATTTCACATTTAAGGACATAATTATCTTTTTCCATCACAGTAACAAATCATTTGAATATATTGTCAACTTCTATATTTTAATGGCAAAGTTCTACTTTCTACGGACCCAGCACCTTTCTTCCTGTCTTCCTGATCACTTCTGCTGTAGTTTCCCAGTCATCTGGCAACACTACCTGACCACCTGACCACCCAGAGCCTGTCTCAACTTCTGTATAAATTGCTCACAACATTCCTCCTTATTCAGCTTCCACTACTTGGTTTTCTTCTCTATCTCTATTTTTGACCTCTTCTTCCTACAGACCATCAAAGTCTGATGTGGGGACCTGTGGGGCATAACCACTAACAACATTCAACATCACCCCTTCAATCTCTAACTTCAGACTCATCACCCTATCTGACACTCTCTTCACCTCCAGAACATTCCTCACAAACTCCTCCTTCAGGACCACACCTACCCCATTTCTCTTATCCTATCCACCCCATAATAAAACAGCTTGAATCCTGCTCCTACACTACGAGCCTTGCTACCCTTCCACCTGGTCTCCTGTACACACAGTATATCCACCTTCCTTCTCTCCATCATATCAGCCAGCTCTCTACCTTTCCCTGTCATAGTACCAACATTCAGAGTTCCTATTCTCAGTCCTACCATACCTTTTCTCTTCTCTCTCTGTCTATGCACTCTCCTCCCTCCTCTACTTCTTCCACCAACAGTAGCCCAATTTCCACCGGTGCCCTGTAGGTCAATGGTGCAGATGGCAGTCATTGTTAACCCGGGCCTCGACCGATCCGGTATGAAATTCAGAGTACTAATGATTCGCATGATTAAATTTGGCAGCGTTTTAAACCAGTCTTTGCCAGTCTTTACTTGACTTCATCTGACGTCAGCACCGTCCAAGAGTTATTTCGTAATAAGTTGTTTTGTTAATTTGTTTGGAGCTGCCTCTTCTAGTGTTGTATCTTTATGTAGAGGTATTTTATACAAAATGTTTCCTGTTGATGCTCTTTCTGGAAGAATTTGTTTTTCAACTAGCAAATAATAATAATAATAATAATAATAATAATAATAATAATAATAATAATAATAATAATAATAATAATAATAAGGCTATATGTTTATTATTTCAAAAACAAATTGTTAGTAAGCCATGTATTTTCTACTGGTCTATAGTTTATTGGAAATATTAATGGGAGGAAAGTTTGGGTATTGCCTAATAAATATCTCATTACAAATAAAAATGAAGGAAATTTCATTTAAGATACTGCACAAATTTACCCTGCTAAGCATTTTTTAAACAGATTTATTGATGACAAATGAAAATTTGTTCATTACTTATTAGAAGTTATAGAGGGAGGTTTGTAGATTTATAAATGACAAAATGTTGTGCAACTTTCTTTTAATATATGAACATGCAATATTTGTTTTTTTTTTTAATATGATAAGAAATTGAAAAATGAGGCTTATATGATCAATTTCTTGATTATATTTGTTAAGTTTCATATTCATCATTGTAAATTCATCAGTCAGAAACCCTATTTTTCTGTGGTATTTAAGACAATAGTTAAATAATTTAAGCACCAATATACCATAGTACAAACATAAAAGCTGTAAACACTGTGTATATATTTAGTACGTAGGTTATTACATAGGTAAGTTATTGTGATTATCAAGACCTTTCATTATTTTATTTATTTATTGGTTGGTTGGTTTTATATATACATGTATAGTTACTATTTACTTTTATATATATCTTTCTGTGTATACCCCTGGTACTTTTATGTTATGTATTTGTTTCAGTAATAAAAATACTTTATTTCAACTTTTTCTTTTTCAATAAAAAAGTTGAATTTGTAGTTTAATCTTGTTTCACTGGCTTGTCATGAATGTGATTTAGCGCTTGCTGCATTAGTCATTTAGTCAGTGCAGTTCTCTCACCTCCTGATCTATACTCTCAGCTCAAACAGACCAGCTTCCAAACACAGATCAGTTTTCATCCCAATACCACCATTAATACCACTGTGTTCATTATCTTGTAGATTGCTAACTAGCCAAGCAGAATGTCTTCCGTAACTCAGTACAGCCGTGTCATACTGTTTTGGATTTCTCAGCAATATGACATAAAACGTCTTTTGTTTTTAGGCAGTAACAGTGAAATTTGACCATTGTCTTTTATCAACATTTTGAGATTTGAAAAAAATTTTTTAAAAAAAAATCTGCTCAAGCAAAGTGCTTTGGAGGCTGTAGGATTGGTCAATAATTACACATGCTGAAAGTGTATTTTTTTAAGTAAATACTGTAATCTAACACTATTATTACAATATACACTTACCAGGCATAACATTATGACCACCTGCCTAATATTCTGTTGGTCCCCCTTTTGCTGCCAAAACAGCCCTGACCAGTCATGCACTGTGTATTCTGACACCTTTCTACCAGAACCAGCATTAACTTCTTCAGCAATTTGAGCAACAGTAGCTCAGCTGTTGGATCAGATCACACGGGCCAGCCTTCACTTCCCAACTGCATCAGTGACCCTGTCGCCGGTTCACCACTTTTCCTTCCTTTGACCACTTCTGATAGCTACTTACCACTGCAGACCGGGAACACCCCACAAGAGCTGCAGTTTTGGAGATGCTCTGATCCAGTCATCTAGCCATTACAACTGGCTCTCGTCAAGCTCGCTCAAATCTTTACGCTTGCCCATTTTTCCTGCTTCTAACGCATCAAATTTGAGGACAAAATGTTCACTTGCTGCCTAATATATCCCACCCACTAACAGGTGCCATGATGAGGAGATCATCAGTGTTATTCACTTCACCTGTCACTGCTCATAATGTTATACCTGATTGGTGGATATTATGTATTACGAAACAGTTGCAGTGAAAAGCAAATAACTGAAGTATGAAGGCTTTCATGACAGTCCACATTTATTCCATTTTACAATACACCACCAAAACATTCTGACAACATACTATATAGTCACACTGATTACAATAAAAATATATAAGCATATATTATATTTTTTAACATATAGTATTTTTCTGTTCTCTTAAATAAATTATCATTTTCATGACTTGAATACAGCACTTCTTTATTTATTTCTTCTTCTTCTTCTTCTTTTTTTTTTACAGTTGACAAATTATTTCAGTTTCATAGAGCATTTTTATACTGTGATTTATCATTTTATAATTTCTAATGTACACAGAGCATTTAAGAAATGGCAATACACATATATTAATGGAAATGGCATGTGGGTGAAGGTTAGTGTTAATAACACTGGCACTTGAAACAACTGCTCTGAATTACAAGGTCTTAGCTGAGTCCTACAACCACAATGAGTCCATTGGCTAAAATGATGAGACAGAAGTTTGGTTGCTGGTAGTGTTCAGATTGTACACACACACACACTTGCTATGTAAATGCTATATATGCCATCTACTGTAGTGAATGAACCCACATTTTGATGTACAGACATAATAATTAGATTTTTTTTTTCCTGCACTCACTCACTGAGCATAAACAAATTCGCTGAATGCGTCCCTAAACAAAGGAACTTAAGGCAAAAAGACTGCTCAAAAATAAACACATCTCCGAGATTATAGTATATTTATGATTGTTTTCGAGTAAGGTCAGTTCGGGTGAGGTACATAATTGTGTAGCAGCTCAACATGTAACCGAGCGACAAAGTCACCCTAGAAAGCTTAACTGGTAATTACAAAAAAAAAATCAATTTGTTCTCATCTATAATACAAATTTGATAATACCTGAAAACAGAAGGGTGTGCCGACACAGACTGCAGGTTTTCCGTGCAAAAATGGAGTGGTTATGACAGACAAGCAATACTCAACATATCTGGCAAGTGCTGTTACCAGCAAGCACCCCTCTTGATAAATGTGTTTCTTAATTACAGACAAAAAGACAAATATCTTGTGCTTTTCAAGGAATCTCTATTGGTAATGCCACCATTTTTGTTTATCCTGCCACTGCTCAATTAATATACATTGATTTGGCAAACTGTTTTAATTTTTTTTTTTTTTTTTAAAAAAGGCAATATTTATTTCAATTAAGACATAACAGAGTTGCTCATGGGTCAACTAATAACTCCATGGGATTTTGATGCCCAATGTTCTGATTACTAGCATAGAATCATCATTTTTCTGATACCCATGGTTCCTGGCTATCCTCCTGGGATGCTTCTGCCCTGAACATTGATTTTTCCTGCTTCAACAAACCCTATCCAACTAATCAGATAATTTAAAAGACTCCCTGATGCAGTATGGGTAAGTTGAAGGAGAAAATAAAACTAACTTCTAAGGCTGGGGTACTCCATGGTCAAGGCTGGAAAACACTGTATAGCCAGGATCTTTTACAATCATGTAACTGAGATTTCTCTTCAGAGGAGTGTAATCTACCATGGATTACTTTTTATGACTTGTCTAATGTGTAGTTTATAATTGGGATTTATTGCTTTCAAGCAAGTTAAATTACATTAGAAAGGATTTAAGTCAATCCCTGCCCTGTGGAAAGGTGTTTCTAACCATTGGATCTAAATATATAATTTGAAAATAATCAAACACGAGTGGTTTTTTGATTAATGAAAAACAATGGTGAAAGGTTTTCACTTGTTCTCTATGAGGATCTGGACTTTGTGAACTAAGTCTCGGGCCATCACCAGAAGTTGTGGAACATCATGCCGCTCAGCCATTTCTGAAACGAAACATAATTGGGTGTAGAATTGTGTTATTCATTCATCATTAGTTACTGCTTTATAGTCGGGGGTTGCAATGTATCCAGAGCCTATTCCCCAGGAACACAAAGCATCTAGGAGGAATTTAGCATTGCCAGTCGACCTAATATTATGTCAGAACCCAGAAGAAACCATGCAGATATGAAGGGAACATGCACAGAAACTCCATGCATATAGTAACATGGATCTGAAAAACGAGTGTGGGAATATTTTCAGTACAAATGTATGAATGGGCATATTTCCCTTTATTGCATCTTACCATTGAAGAACTTTATGATGTCAGTGAAGTCCATGTTGTTCTCCAGAATGATGTCCCTATATAATTCAACCAGTGCCAAGGCAATAAACAGCACAAAATGGCCAGAGGAGATGGTACGGGCTGCCCAGATGGTTTCCCATACGGAGAACACATCATCGTACACCATTTCTTGAGACACACAAATAAGATTTATGTTCTTAAAAAAGTGATATTTTCTGTTGGTATTATCAGGCCACTTTTTTTTAACGTTCACCTGTACTCTTGATCAACCCTACAAGTGATCTTACCTCTTTTAAAATCTAAGAGGAACCATCGGTAACAGAAGTAGAAGTGGGTGTAGTCTCCATTCTGTTGCATCAGCTCAAAAAGCTCAGAGTCAAGAATCTAAGCATTCAGAAAATAAACACTACTATAATAAAATAATTAACCTCATTGTAGAAGAAATTGAACCAGAAGAAATTTCAAACCTGAATAAGGGAACGCATGTTGGCAAAATGAGTGTCCATTGCTCCACCATGAGGAAAGTTCTGATTCATTCTTTTCATGAGCTCAGTAAAGCAACTAAATGCCATGGCCTCTGAGGGAAAAAGAGAGAGGGATAGCAAAACAATGAGTCAAATCAACTCAAAGGCTTAGAGAATATGTCTACACATTGTTCACTCGTTATTTATAAGCAGTAGGGTAACTTACCATCATCAAGAATAACAAGCAGAGGTGCAAGCAAGTCACACATTCCCTGCACATAGCCAATATCTAGATGCTGCCAAACATAGCTATGAGGAAAAACATTTAAGAGAAAGCATACAAACTTAGGCACATTTGAAAATGTGTGTTTAATTCTTTAAATAATCATATAACACCTTCTCAAAGAGTTAAAAATGTCTGTAAGATTTACCTGCACATTATGTTACGTAGTTTCTCAAGGTTGGCAGTAGTAAAATACCAATAGTTTCTATCACATCTTTGGACGTCTTTGTCAATACGGTGCAGATTGAGGGTATACAAGTCTAGCAGCTCTTGCTATGGAGCAAAACAGCAACAATAACATGCACCTGAACACTGCATTTGAACATTAACATATAGAAAGGACATGGTCAAGGCATGATGTCAACTAACTTACAGAGTAAGTAGTTCCAATAGAGGACACTGGAGATGCAACATCAGTTTTATGGTCTCCTACAGCTAGAGAATCTGGTTTGGGGAACAAACTGTCCATCTCTGGCTCTTCTTCAGACAGGGCTGATTCGGTGGCCTCTGGGCTGGTGTTCTGACCTGCGTCAGTGCACAGCTCCAGAGCAGGCATTCCTACTGCACTCTTCTCTGGTGGCATTGTCAAAGCCAGCGGAGGACCCAGTGCAATAGGAACATTGGCCAAAATATCCTCTGAAGGCATATAAACCAAAGCAGCTGGGATTTCCTCCATTTCCAAGGCAGATGGTGAGTCATCAGATGTATCTGGAGATTGTTTCGATAAAGACATAATGGAAATACAGCTTTCACGCATAGGTTCATTCATTTGTTTCAACAGTGCCTTAGTTCTGCTGGAATCATAGGGCCAGTTCAGTTTAGATTTCATATCTGACTTGTCAGCATTATATGGATTGCTCATTATTAACTCAATGTCTTCTGATTCAGAGAAAGGTTGAGGGGACTTTGTTTCTTTTTCTGAAGGCTCCACATAAGAGCTGCTGGTCATCTCAGATTCACAAAGGGGCTGAGGAGGCTTTATTTCTGTTTTTTCTAAAGGCTCCATGTCAGGGGCACTGGACATATCTGATTCAAAAAGAGGTTGAGGAGGCTTTATTTCTGTTTTTTCTAAAGGCTCCATGTCAGGGGCACTGGACATATCTGATTCAAAAAGAGGTTGAGGAGGCTTTATTTCTGTTTTTTCTAAAGGCTCCATGTCAGGGGCACTGGACATATCTGATTCAAAAAGAGGTTGAGGAGGCTTTATTTCTGTTTCTTCTAAAGGCTCCATGTCAGGGGCACTGGACATATCTGATTCAAAAAGAGGTTGAGGAGGCTTTATTTCTGTTTCTTCTAAAGGCTCCATGTCAGGGGCACTGGACATATCTGATTCAAAAAGAGGTTGAGGAGGCTTAATTTCTTTTTCCATAGGCTCGTTCTCTGAGACACTGGTAATCTCTGTTTCAGAAAGAGGTTGGGGAAGCTGTGTTTTTTCCAAAGGCTCATGGTGGGAGTCACTGGTCCTCTCTGATTCAGAAAGAGGTTGAGGAGACTTTGTTTCTTTTTCTGAAGGCTCCACGTGAGAGTTGCTGGTCATCTCTGATTCAAAAAGGGATTGAGGAGGCTTTATTTCTGTTTTTTGCAAAGGATCCATGTCAGGGGCACTGGTCATCTCTGTTTCAGAAAGAGTTTGAGGAAGCTGTGTTTCTTTTTCCAAAGGCTCTGTGTCAGGGGCACCGGTCATTTCAGAGAAAGGCTGAGGAGGCTTCATTTCTTTTTCTGAAGGCTCCATGACAGGGGAACTGGTCATCTCTGATTCTGCAAAACGTTGTGGAGACTTTGTCTCTTTTTCCAAAGAATCCAAGTGAGGAGCACTGGTGATCTCTGATTCAGTAAGAGGTTGAATAGGCTGTGTTTCTTTTTCTAAAGAATCCATGTGAGGTGCACTGGTCATCTCTGACTTTATGATTTCTTTAGCATTTACAGATGGGCTTGTATCATTGTTTTTTGGTTCTTCTACAGAATACACTTTAGTCAGTGCTCTGTGAGGATCACACATGGTAGGTGTTCCTTTTTTTGTTTGCATTAGCAAAGGAATATTTTCCTTAGAATTGTCTTGACTGTCATTAATAAACTCTGTGTTTATCTCAGGTTCAACCAACATTTGAGAGTCCCTCATTTCCTCTAAGGATTTGGTGGTCTCTTCAGCAATATCCTCTGGTGATTGAAGTATTTGCTTGCTTTTCTCATTGCTATCTGAAGGTTTAGCATTGTGTTCAGAATGCTCGGAAATTGTGCTTTCTGCTGTTTCAGAAACATTCAACTCAGATTTTTCAACTTCTTTGGCATCTGAATTTTCTACCTTCTCATTTTCCTGAGCATTGATCATCTCAGCTTCTGGAGGAAGAGCTCCTGTAGGTGATTTGATGAGATCCCCCTTCCCTGTGCCATGCACCAGTGAGCTCTGTTCTGCTGATTCTTCTTTGAGCTTGTCTTCAACGCTAGAGTTGGAAGTAACTTCAGTAGATACTGCTGATTGCTCTGGTAGTTTAATTTTGGTCCCATTCTCTTGTGTTGAAGCATCTTCTGTGCTTGGAGAGCAATCTGAGAGTCCTGATGTGACTGAGAAGTTGCGAGAGGATGGATGTCCAGAGTCTGGGGAACTAGTGCAGTTGGGAAGAGCACCGTTTGGAATTTTGGGCTGGGGCTTCTCATCTTTCGGTTTAGGTTCAGATTCGATTGGATCAACCTCATCAACAGACCCAAACACCTGCAGAAAAACAGGACAACTAGCAGTGAGACAAATGCTAATGGATCTTTGGTGTAAAAAAGTGTGTCTGCTGGGGCATACCTGAGTGCTACTGTTAGAGTCACTCTGGGAACAGGCGTTGCTCTGTTTCTCTGAGCTGCAGCTCTGGGATGACTGGGCAGGAAAAAAAATACATTGATGCACCACAAATTAATTAATTCATTCAATCAACTATTAATTATTCCCTCTAGCCATATATTTAACAATATCTTACATGTAGCACTTATTTATTTTTAAGAATAATTGATGTACTGGAGGGCCTGAGTTTCCTCCATTCCCTCACAGATACCTGTATCTCTGAGAGTTTTTACCACAGTCAGTGGTTGTGATATTCTGGACTATAACATAATGTGGCCATTAAGTGATTATCCATGTCTTACATCTGTGCTGATAGTGGAGTCCTGTCGTAGATCTACACTTGCTCCAGAGGCACACTTGGCAAGGGCAGCAGCATGTTGCTCCTTCTCACGTTGCCTCACTATGGCTTCGCAACCCAGCCACTCACTCATGGTTTGCTCATAACAGGCTCGAACATGGTCATCAACCTGTTAAACTCACTAGACTAAGGATATTTGATCTCAAAACATTTGTTCATTTCTATCAGTTAGGAGTGTCTTGCATCATACCTCCTTTCTCTCATCAGGAGTCATAGTGAAGTGGTAGTGGCCTAGCAAGAAAGGCCACACCTCCTTACGCAGGTTAGGGTCTACACCACCATAGTACACAAGCCGGAGAAGTTCTGCCTCTTCGTAAGCCTGCCAGGTAGGAAGCAGATGTGAGGAGCTTTCAACTAATGCAATACCTGCATGTGTACCACAAGTACTACATTATTATATGTGTCCTTTGAAATAAAGTAATAGAAGAAGTCAAAGGTTTGTATAAATCGCCTTACAGAACTATCCTGAAGAAATGTCTTCCACACTTCTGCAGTGAGCCCTCGTCTGGCATCATAAGGAATGTCAGGCTCAATAATAGTGGGATTGACCAGAGCAGACAGATGTGTGCGGACAGTGGACAGGTGACGACAGTAGGCCAACCCTAAATAGCAGAAAGTTAAATTCATGAACCTTTAAAAGAACTAGAGCTTATTCAAGACAGTTTTGCAAATGTTACATACAGCCATAGAAGGCACGAGAAATTATCTGGTACTTCATGGTCTCACAAAGTAACTTCAGTGGAGCCCTGCACAAAGATAAATAAATACAATGTAAAATGTTTGCAGGTGTATTTCTGTGTTTTCAAAACAATATGCACTGTTGTACTGCTTGTTTCATACTAGCCTGTCATGATTGCACCCATTGAGAAGTCCACCTTCAGAAGAACCATTCTGAGAGCAAGAGGAACAAGAAGCCTTCCTTGGAGCAGGCTGCCACATGGTCATGTTCTGGTCTATCAGCTCTGGACCAACTGCATCATTATAAGAGCATTCAAGCTGTAGTTATTTGTTGCATTTTCATCACCACCACCACCATCATCCTCAGTGTGCCATTGTTCATTTAAAATTTTTATCTTGAGAAATATGGCTCTAAAGCAGGGGTCTTATCCATGGAGTGACTGCAGGTTATCATTCTAGGCAAACGTGAGCCACACTTTATCCCACTTGTTTAATCAGTTGACCTTGATCTTTATTATTTAAATACATTTATTTTTCTGGAATATAAAACCTGCAGCCACACCTGCCTTTTTTGGACACCAAAACACTGAACACTGAAGACACCTGCTCTAAAGTATGAGAGAGGGTAACTAAGGAAATAAACAGTGACAGACCGAAAATGTTCTCTCTCTTTCTCCGAGAACATAGCGAACCATGAGGTCGATGGTGCACAGTGGACATGTAGAGGTATGAGAGGATGCTAGGAAAGATGTGATGCTGGGGCAGTATCATAACCTACAGGAACAGGAAGGATGTGCACAAGATAGGGTGGAAGGTATACACAAGATGGAGGAAAAGCAAATACGTCACAACAAAAGTCCACAATGACAGCACAGCATATGACCACTGCACAATCTCACACATCCCATTTGATTCAGCCACATACCGAACTCCTGACTTCCTGGATATATTATCCGAAACACATAATCTGTTGCTTCATCCTCATCCTTGTCAGAAAATGACTCGCAGGAGCTGTGTGGACTTCTTTTCCGTAATTTTGGGAAAACCTTTCCCTGTAAAATTATAAAGGTTGCATACGTTGTATAGAAACAACTGTAGTACTTTCCTAGCTTCTATCTGATGTAAAGATTTGTTGTTTTCAATGCCCACCTTTCCCCGCTGGGACCAGAGAGGAGGATCAAGCTGGCCATGTGGAAGAAGTCCTGTCTCCAGACACGTGAGGAACTGCAGCAGATGGCCTCCTTTTGGAAAACGGAATGGAGGCCTCTGGATCCCATCTTGGCTCACCAACACGACAGTGCCGCCACTGTCCACTGAAGAGAGGGAAAATATTTGTCATCAGTTTGTGATGGTGGATTGTTCATAATGAACACCGAAAGATGCTATTAATTTACCATGAATGATTTTACCTTGTTGATGGCAATGCAAGTAGACAATTTCCTCTAGACGTATGGTCATTGCATAATCCCAGTACACACTGTTAAATGATGAATAAGTGTTTGTCAAAGCAACAAACAAACCAACCCAGACAACAATAATGCAATCATACTTCTTCCTCTCTGTATTACAGCAGTATTATGATACCTCTACCTTTTTTCATAATCAAAATCTCCCATGTTGCCATTCATCAGCTGGTTCGGTGTCCACTTTAGTGTCATTAGCTCTGCAGTCTGATGGAGAGAGAGGTATCCTGGAATCGCTTCCATGTCATCTGTCTACAGAAATAGACATGTGCTATAGTAACATAGTTTATTCAGGCCATTCAGTAGAGTCATAATAATATTGGAGTAATTTCAGCAGATTACATACTGGCTGGACTAGAACATTATTCTTGCCAAACAGCAGTGTGGCTCTGGAGTTCTGATGGAGTGATTCCACATAATCCCGAGCCCACAGGGAGGGTCTGTCATCCATGCTACCACTCGACTGCCTTTTCTGGATCTGCTCAAAGAAGAAAAAATACACATGGATCGTAGCAATGTATTTACCTGTAAAGAACATATTTTACATTTAAAATCCACATGGTACAGCAGGAAAGCTCTAGTACTAACCAGAGCAGGGCGCTTGGTGGGTGAGTCTTGGCGGCAGTGGCCACTGTGAATACGGTGTCTCTGCACCAGCTCGTCAGCTGAAGGATCTGTCCAAAAGTGGTTAGCTGTCTTTGCTTTTGTATACTCCAGAGCACAAGGACCAACTAAAAGAGTAAAGGTTAGACAGAGACATTGTTTTAAAAAATGAATTAAAAACTTATACCTGAACTCATGTCTAGAATACTAACTAACTGCCTGGCTTTCATTTATAGGTTGCAGCAGTAAAGGACTTCAAATCAAATGAAGTTGAGAATATGTTCTTAATTTGACATGTCTGATATGTAAAGTACTACTAAAAGAAATACTGTTTTTTTGCAGTGTACCAATGTATTTTGAATTTTTTTCTTTGGGGTTTACCCCAAAGCACTGTTATAATAATAATAATAATAATAATAATAATAATAATAATAATAATAATAATAATAATAATAATAATAATAATAATAATTTGCCTCACCAGAACACCCTACTGCTTCCACTGCTTTTTTAATGTTCTCTTTGAGCAACCATTGTTAAGCTTTTAACTCTAATGTCTTGATGGCAAAATTTGGCAATCGCTAATCCAAGGCTATTGTTTCACTGCTCTACACTACTGTTTAACATTAGTGACCATAATAAGCTTGGATCAAAATCATAATCAACTTCATACCCAGTAACGATGCAAGGATTGGTCCATCAACAGGATCCCTCAGCAAAGCTTCTCTCTCATAGAATTTACTGCAACAAAGCATTTACAATTATCTAAACAATGCAACACAATAATCCTTATATGTAATGAACTGGGAGTGAAACAGATTCTCAACCTGCTGTTCTCCACCAAGTATAGAACAATCTTGTCAAGAACTTTCTCTGTCAGCGCCGTGCGGATCCACAAATGTTTGATGGCTTGAGGGGAGAGGTTGGGAATCCGTGACTGCTTACGGATACCGTCTTGACTCGTCTGAGATTGGATCTGTCTAGAACTGTACCAATGGATAATGAGGAGCGTATAGAGTGTCCAGGAACACTCTGTGTCAAGGTAACACACAGGCTTGAATCATGTTTTCGAACCTAGAAACATATAGGAAAATTTGTATGTCTCACTTGTTTTCAATGAGCTGTTCCAGTTCCTGCACTTTCTTGCACAGATCCTCAGCTGGTGTAAAGATTTTCCCCACCTTCAGGAAGAGTGCTGCCAACTTGTTACTGCGCAGGAAGCCAGCAGCACGCCTCTTCAGCCCGTGCAACACGCAAGCTTCCACAACAGCTAAGAAATGACATTATGGTATAAATGCTGTGCCAGTGCAATTAGTATACCAACAGATATAAAATAGCAACATATTGAACACATTTTTTGGCACTCTATGTCCCTATGGTAGTCTATGAAGTCCAATACCAACAGCATATATTGCTGGTATTAATTATTAATGACTGCACTGTATAACACAGTATGGATTGCTTTTCTATATTTCTCTGTATCTCTATCACTCGCTGATCATGTCATAAGCAGATTGGTAGGTGGAGGTGGTACACCTTGACATTTCAGATTGTTGACATGCACAGATATGATCTCTGCCTTTGGTCAGAGCAGTGAATGTCAACAGTCATTAACTACCATTAGACTGGTGCTGGCAACCCTCCACCACCCCTAATCATAGACAAATCCATTACTATTAATCAAAGAATCCATAAAGTTATTACATTTATAAAGACAACTTTTTTTTACCACTATCTTTCTTTATAAGCAGTGAAAAACAGCTTCATACCCTTCGTGATTAATACTGTACAAAAATATACATCAGTAATGACTCACCTCATGTCCTTTACAACATACCAACAAAGTGGGTGCCTACATTTATTCAAGGCTCTATCAAACACAGTGTGATTAAAAGTCAAGAGGTGACAAACTCACCACAGAAAGAAATGATGTGGCTGCTCTCCTCGTGTACAAATTTCCGAGTCACAGCCTCCTCCATGATTTGCTTCACCTAAAAGGCCACAGGGGGAGGAAAATGATTTCACAGTAGACATTTCACAAACCAAAGATTTCTTGTTTATTTGATCCTTCCTGAGTTAGGAAGCAGAGAAAGGTTTCTTGGCGAGGCATAATTACGTGTTGCCACTTGCAAGCGTGAAAAAGAAGCGAGAAGCTGATATAGACTGCGAGGTGGACAGGTAGGCGTGCGCGTGCATCATCATTTCCACTACAAGTTTAGCAAGCTGAAGTCCCTCCCGGCTGTGAATCATATGTGATGTAGACCTGGCAAAGGCTGGAGTCGAAATATCAACCCTCTACAGTAGTGCGTAAAGCATTTTTAGCCTTCTAGACTTGACGATGAAAGCTAGCAATTCCAAGCAACAGGAAGTGACCAATGGGTATAATGGTGATTAGATTTCTAGTGGCACATTTTTCTACTGTATTTAATCTCAACCGAAAAGAAATCATATGCTCTTTAAATGCCTTTAATAAACAGGAACTTAACTGATTCCTATCTATGAACACATGGTAAGAGAAATGTTCATCTAAACCCTATATATAATTGTACAGCTATAACACATATCCCATACATCCCTGAAATAAAGAATAAAACATAAAAAGGGCATTTAGCTATTGGAGGGGTGTTATTAAGGAATAAAAAAATGTCTTCCTATAAGCAGTGTGTCGAACATCAATACATTTTGTTTATTAAATAATGATATTTTGTCATTTTTATCCATATATTGTTACATGTAATGTTATCTAACTTGCACTTATAATGATATCTGCAATTAGTTCCTTATCACTAACAGATTTAAACAGTTGTTTCTCTCTCTCTATCGAAATACCAAAAATGCAGTTGTCACATTAATGAGAAGCTGCACACTAACTGCAAACAAAAGACTCTCCTTGTGTCAGAAAACTTGAAGGTACAGCTTTTAAGCACTAAAACTGGAGAGTCTTTCCAAAATGCTAAATAAATGTTTAATTAAATTTTATTTAATTCATTTAAGTGGAATGTCACACAAGTATCTATACAAGTAACAGTAACTTGTTATAACAAGATTATAGATAACCACAGAGTGATGATGCATGAATATCTCTATATACATCTCTTCCTCTTTTCCCCACAGTCTCACTTTACAGGTCCATACATGCTGTGACATGTTTCTGCTTTTTGCTTTACCGGTGTAAAAAAAAAAAGAAAAGTGCCAGGCCATCATACCATTTGCAGTGTGAGGCTCACCCACGTTAAGTTATCCTCTGCTTGTGAATGATAATTCACTGCCACCACCACCACCGCCAAACTATATTTAAACTGCATTTGAAGTTCTATTCATTTACAGTAAACTCACAGCACTTGTGCGCTAGATAAATCATAGTCCAATAGTGCAACAGGCATGAATTAGAGCATTTAGAACCAACCACTATTTGTTATTAGATTGCTGATTAATTATTGTTTGTGAATACATTGTGATTAAATTCACTACATATATGCCAACCTCGATGACATTGTCGGTGAAGAGAAAATGGTTGGCAGATTTTACTGTATTAAATGGCTAGATACATGCATATATATACATATAATATATGTGCATTTCTTCCAACATTAAGGTATATTACAGGGTCAAGTGAAGCACACTTTATTATACTTTAGATTATCTTGCAATCACCAAACAAATCCAACAATGCTAAGCAATAATAATTATTTTAAGTAAGGCAATTTTTCTGTAATTGAAATTTTAGCTGTAAAGGCCATTCTTCTTCCAGAGTTATGATTTAAATTATACAACAGAATTTTAACTGAAATCATTATGCATCTGAAGGATTATAGGCTTAATACATGCAATGTAAAAAGTGTGGTTCCTGTTTATTAACAACTGATTGACAGTACAGTACAACAGTTTAGATCCTTAATTGGCTGAATAATTATTGTAATTAGAATTTCTCTAGTGGGAGCATACACACTCAGACATAAAGGTACCAAATTGTACTTTTCCATGTTGCTGACATAATACCATCATGAGTGTATGTTTTTACTATGAAACTTTAATATGAAATTGTTTACCTGGGAAGGTCCATGTAATATGCCTTTGATTAACATTTAGTTTAAAGTTTTCCAGATAATAGGTACATACTAAAGGTACAAAAGCTGTCCCCATTAATGGTAACACCCCAGCAACAAGAAACCTTTTTGAGGGTGTAATAGGGATGTTAAGAAACTTTGTCAATACGACATTTAGGCAATTTTTAGTGCAGCATTGAAACCTGCACATATTGTCATGGTTCTCTGTGTCCCAAATAGCTAAATACACACTATGTAAAATGGATTCATGGCTTTAAAAACTAAAAAAGTACACAAAATGACGATGTACAAGCAGAATCTCCATATTAAATAATTGCCAGCTATAACTCCTACATGCTGAGAGAAACAGAATTATAGTTATAGTACTTTTGCCTTACCAAGTGACTTAAGTAAATAATAAATAATGGCAAGGAATGCTATTAATGGAAAATCATCAATGAGGTGGTGATCTGATGTGGCCCAGCATGAACCAACAATGAAGTTCATTAATTTCCTGAAACAGGATGTTCCAAAGCACTTTAATCCTCTTACACCACAGCAATTTGCCAATACTTATTATTAGTATCTTCTATTTATTAACCCTGTCCTACAGGTAAACTAAAATGTGAAGTAAAAAAATGTTTATTCTCTTAACACTTACTACTACAATTTTAATGAGTGGAAAAAATTGGTTAGTTTTTACCGGAAAGTGGAGGCAAAACATGGAGGTATGAGTTTTATTTTCCTGTAACAGCACATAAAAAAAACTACATATTTTTCATAAAACAGCAATTTGCTATTTATTAAACCTGCCATACTATGAAAGTAACTTATTTTAACTCTTATATGTACTAGAGCAAAACTGTAGACCAGCTACATTTCAGCAATTGAGTATAGTGAGTGATTGAATAAAAGTGAGTGATGGAATAAAAGAAGGGTTGTTATTTAGGATCTGTAACCTACACACATAGTCTTTCATGCAACCAAACATCTGGATATACTATTTATGGTGGGATCCTGCTTTTAAGAATAAACCAACCAAAATGTGGGGGCACAAGTAGCAAGAGAGCAGGCCGATAGACGGCTGACGAGGATGCAAAATAAAGAATGCAATATAAAGGATGCGGTACTGAAATGTATTTTTAGTGTTGCAGTTGCTCAGTCACTCACCTCCTTTTTCACGCTGCGCAGTAATCGCTGACGCGTCTCCGCCTCTGCAAGGTAAACAAAACCCATATTTACACACAACCGAGAAAACGGGCTTTTTCCTCACGGACGAGGCCGTCACATCACGGGAGACACGCGCACCACCATCTTGCGCCATGTCTTACCTCCCATTTTTGCTAATTCCGGTGTATGCACGATCAGTTCTTGTTGATGGCAATCTCCTTTCTCTTCTCCTTCCTGAGATCACGGACGTACGGAAATATACGCAGAATCCTATCGGTCACCGTGAAACAGTCACGGTGGGTGCGTGAGTCAGTGCCGCGCGCTCCCGGGGTGTGGCACCGACGCGAATCCGGATCCGTTAAATATAGAATTTCCGTACCAGCATTCTTATTTCCGCACACTCGGTAATATCACCAGTATTAGGAAAACATCTACGAATGTGTCATGTTCATGGCAGGTCTGCATAGCACGCACACACACACACACACACTCTCTTGTTTCATTGGATGCACGAAAACCAACCGTGCATCAGGGAACGTTTTGTCCCCGCCTCTTTTTCCGTGAACCAAGATTGATAGAGACGTGAAGCTCGTGTGTCACGTGTGATTTTACGAGCGTACCTTTTTCAAACACAAATAAAGGAGATTGCAGGTGTAATTATACCTGATCACCAACACATGAATGCATTACAGCACCATGGACAGCAACCACATAAAAACTATCTAAATAAAATAGCGCAATGGTTTATCCAAAATATATCCTTAATATACGGCACAGCTTTTTGTTTTTTTCCTTAATCCAAGTCAATCTAAGCTCAAGTGTCAAAAGCAGAGGCTGAACACCAAATGTTGTTGCTGTCAGTGTGGTTATCAGTGTTAGATGATGCACAACTGATAGCAAATCTTGATAGGATTGGACAGTTTGAATAAAAATAATCCCTGGGAAATATTCATCATTATCTGGTGGGAAAGACTGGGCAAACTCTTTTACTTTAAGAATATTCTTAGATATTGATATTCATCACACTCACAAATGAATATTGCTTAGATGTGTGCTTTTTATGTCTAATGGGAATCCTACTCAGGCCACAAACAGATGCAGACAGAACCACATTGTCGCTCTGGATAAGAGCGTCTGCCAAATGCCAGAAATGACATAATGTCATTGTCTATGAATCTGTATTAATATTTTGCACCACCTTAAATTGGCAACCCCATAAAATCATTGGGTCTAGCCCTAATTAGTGTGGTGTCATTGTAAAAGATCTTGCTATGACCCAGTTCAAGTCAAGAAGAAGTCAAGAAGCTTTTATTGTCATTTCAACCACATATAGCAGTACATAGCGAAATGAAACAATGTTTCTCCAGGACCCTGGTGCTACATAGACATACAACATATAGTTTCAAACACAAAAACAACAACACAGGGCTAGGACAGAAGTTTTCCTAGCTACATAAAGTGCAAAGTGTGCAACTAGGTGCAAACAGAGCTTAGACAGGACAGTACAAAAAAACAACGCAAAACAGGACACATAGTGGGGAAAAAAGAACACGTGCAATGAAATTAAATTAAATAAAATGAAATGAGAAACACTGAACACTGAAAAAATGTAAAAATAAAAAAACAGGTAACTAATAACATCGTATTAACATCGTTGTAACATCGCTCACCCATCCAAATAATCAGAATCAGGTGTTCCAATCACTTCCATGGCCACAGGTGTATAAAATCAAGCACCTAGGCATGCAGACTGTTTTTACAAACATTTGTGAAAGAATGGGTCGCTCTCAGGAGCTCAGTGAATTCCAGCGTGGAACTGTGATAGGATGCCACCTGTGCAACAAATCCAGTCGTGAAATTTCCTCGCTCCTAAATATTCCACAGTCAACTGTCAGCTGTATTATAAGAACATGGAAGTGTTTGGGAACGACAGCAACTCAGCCACGAAGTGGTAGGCCACGTAAACTGACGGAGCGGGGTCAGCGGATGCTGAGGCGCATAGTGCGAAGAGGTCGCCAACTTTCTGCAGAGTCAATCGCTACAGACCTCCAAACTTCATGTGGCCTTCAGATTAGCTCAAGAACAGTGCGCAGAGAGCTTCATGGAATGGGTTTCCATGGCCGAGCAGCTGCATCCAAGCCATACATCACCAAGTGCAATGCAAAGCGTCAGATGCAGTGGTGTAAAGCACGCCGCCACTGGACTCTAGAGCAGTGGAGACGCCTTCTCTGGAGTGACGAATCGCGCTTCTCCATCTGGCAATCTGATGGACGAGTCTGGGTTTGGCAGTTGCCAGGAGAACGGTACTTGTCTGACTGCATTGTGCCAAGTGTAAAGTTTGGTGGAGGCGGGATTATGGTGTGGGGTTGTTTTTCAGGAGCTGGGCTTGACCCCTTAGTTCCAGTGAAAGGAACTCTGAATGCTTCAGCATACCAAGACATTTTGGACAATTCCATGCTCCCAACTTTGTGGGAACAGTTTGGAGCTGGCCCCTTCCTCTTCCAACATAAAGCAAGGTCCATAAAGACATGGATGACAGAGTCTGGTGTGGAGGAACTTGACTGGCCTGCACAGAGTCCTGACCTCAACCCGATAGAACACCTTTGGGATGAATTAGAGCGGAGACTGAGAGCCAGGCCTTCTCGTCCAACATCAGTGTGTGACCTCACAAATGCGCTTCTGGAAGAATGGCCAAAAATTCCCATAAACACACTCCTAAACCTTGTGGACAGCCTTCCCAGAAGAGTTGAAGCTGTTATAGCTGCAAAGGGTGGATCGACGTCATATTGAACCCTATGGATTAGGAATGGGATGTCACTTAAGTTCATATGCGAGTCAAGGCAGGTGAGCGAATACTTTTGGCAATATAGTGTATATGTTGAGGTAGTGCAATAGCAGTGAACAATATATTGTGAGTCTGTTCACACAGGTGAGTGTGTGTGTGTGTGAGAGAGAGAGAGAGAGAGAGAGAGAGTTTTGTACAGTTCAGTCCTGGGTGAGAGTGTGTTTGTGTGTGTGAGAGAAAGAGAGAGAGAGAGAGAGAGAGGGAGAGAGAGAGTTTTGTACAGTTCAGTCCTGGGTGTTGTGAAGCCTGATGGCTTGAGGAAAGAAACTGTTACACAGTCTGGTTGTGAGGGCCCGCATGCTCTGGTATCTCTTTCCAGATGATGTATCTCTCTCGATGGTCCCTCGATGGTGTAGAACACACTCAGGATGGGGGGAGGGAGCTTTCCTCAGCCTCCTCAGGAAGTAGAGGCGATGCTGGGCTTTCTTGTTGATGGAGCTGGTGTTGAGTGACCAGGTGAAGTTCTCTGCCAGATGAACATCAAGGAATTTGGTGCTCTTGATGATCTCCAGAGAGGATCCATCGATGAACAGCGGAGAATGGCCACCTGAAGTCAACAACCATCTCCTTAATCTTGTCAACATTCAGATACAGGCTGTTAGTTGTTGCACCTCCTCTCTGACTCGTCGTTCTTGCTGATGAGACCCACCTCGGTCGTTTTATCGGCGAACTTAATGATATGGTTGGAGCTGTGCATTCCTGTATAGTTATGAGTCAGCAGAGTGAACAGCAGTGGACTGAGCACACAGCCCTGAGGAGCTCCAATGCTCAGTGTGGTGGTGCTGGAGATGCTGTTCCCGATCCGGACTGACTGAGGTCTCCCAAAAAAGTCCAGGTTCCAGTAGCACAGAGAGGTGTTCAGGCCTAGCAGGCTCAGCTTCTTAATCAGCTGCTGAGGGATGATTGTGTTGAATGCTGAATTGAAGTCTATGAACAGCATTCATACGTATTAGTCCTTACAGTCCAGGTGGGTGAGGGCCAGATAGAGGGTTGTGGTGATGGCATCATCTGTGGAGTGGTTAGGATGATACGCAAACTGCAAGGGGTCCAGTGAGGGTGGTAGCTGTGTCTTGATGTGCCTCATGATGAGCCTCTCGAAGCATCAGCTGTGGAAAGACAGAGCACCTGGTCATTAGGAGGAGGGATGGTCTTCCTTGCTGTTATGTTGTTCTGTGCCTCAAACTGAGCGTAGAAGTCATTCAGCATGTCTGGGAGGGAGGCATCACTGTCACAGGCAGGTGATGTTGTCCTGTAGTTCGTGATCGCCTGTATACCCTTCCACATTCCCCGGCAGTCTCCGCTGTCCTGAAAGTGGCCGTGGATTCTCTGGCCGTGCGCGCTTTGCCTCTCTGATGGCTCTGGACAGTATGGCCTTTGCTGTTTTTAAGGCCACCTTGTCCCCTGCTCTGAAGGCAGAGTCTCTCGACTTCAGGAGAGCACGCACTTTTGCAGTCATCCATGGCTTCTGGATGAAGCGTGTGGTGATGGTCTGGGAGATGGTCACATCATTGATGCACTTGCTGATATAGTTGGCCACTGATGCCATGTACTCCTCCTAGTTGATAGAGTCGCCATTGTGTAAACAAGATCCAGTTAGATTTAACCAGTCAAAGACACCTACATAACATGATCAGGAAATGGTACTGTGTGTGTATGTATCAGCTGGGACATCTGATTCCAGATCTAGTCCCTGTTCTGTTATAATCTATATAATTATAATATAAATATAATTCTTCTGGGAAGGCTTTCCACTGGATTATGTTCATTCAGCTTCAATAGCTTTAGTGGCCCTGAACTCAGCCATGGAGGTCTGGGAGCAGTCAGGTTTCCATTTCCATCCCAATCAGGTTAAATTCAGGTCTCTATGTAGCACACACAAGTTCTTCCACACCATGGGCATCGCTAGGCCATTTTTAGGGGGGCTTTAACATTTCTACTCAGCCCCCCTAAAAATTCTGCGATTCTCCATAAACTGTTCACAAATCTGTGATTGCCTCAGTCCCCTTTAAATTTCAGACTTCGGCTCCTTCCCATCATTCAGCACGTTCTTCAATCCACAGACCACGGCGTCGCCGAGGGAGGATCAGAGGAGTGTGTGTGTGTGATGTGTGTGTGTGTGTGTGTGTGATCAGCAAGACTCGTATTTGGCTTGTTCAGTACTCAAATGTTATAAACATCTATGCAGTACAGTATAACCTGCAATATGTTTTTTACTATTATACCCTCATTGGGGACTGAGCCCCCCTTAAATGAAAATCCTAGAATCTTCCCTGTTCCACACCAATCTCCTAATGATGGAACATGTTTGGACACAGACACAGTATAAAAAAGTGTTTTTTATGCATCACACAATTGGTATTAATTCCACACTGATTTGCAAACCATTAAAAAATAAGATAATAAAATATTGCTGCTGGTAAATTAGGAGTGCCATAAACGAGTGGGAAGCTATATTCTGCACACCACTGTTTGTAAAATTGTTGACACCATTACAATTAATATTTAATGAAGTCTCTTTGGAGAAAATAAAAGCCCTAAACCCCTTCCGGGAAACAGGATCAGGATATTAACCTTACATGTTAACATTTCATTTCAATTCAGACCACATGTTTTCAAAAGGGTTCACAATGAAAGACTGAGATGATCAATAAAAAACGTTGATTTTAAGTTGACTGGAAGTATATTTAGACTGATATTTTTATATGCTTCATTTACAATCAAGGCTTAACCTCCTGAGTCAACCAGGATTGGAGCTGACATAACAGATATTCATGATGCCATTAATCTTTACAAGAACTGTTATATAGTCTGACTGATCTGTTATCTATCACCAACTGTGGAAGGAAATTATTAGCACACAATTGGAACATGTTTATTTATTTAGAGTAACTTCTCTTATAATATGCTGGTGCACACTGTACTTAACACTGTCCAAACCTCTGTCCAATTCGTCCATCACTGGGAAGTGACCTCTCCAGGACACTATAACAACATCAGTGTATGCTTTCAGGTCACTTTATTAGTCAAGTCACCTTTATTTACAGAGCACACTTCATAGTTCTGCACACTATTGTCTCTTCACCAGCTGAAGAGAGGTGTGAATTGTTTGCCCAGCAGGGGGCTCACACCCTCCTCAGGTGCCATCACCGTGAGCACGAGCTGCTAAATATATTATACTCTGCACATCGATAAAAATCATCCATTTGTTTATAATGATTGAAAATGTCCAATTACAAATGTCCGATCTAATGCCAGTGTACTTCTAGAAAAGATAAATAATCTGACGATGTAAAAAAAATAAAATAAAATCCTTAGTGTATTTTTTTTTATCTTTGAAAGACAGGGGTCACCCTTGATTGTTATTTGTAATAATAATGACACAAGTATCCAGATAAGTTGCAGTTACTATTAGAAATCATTAAGATGCGAAGACTACACTGAAATTCATGCAAATAATCTAAAGTCACCTTCAGTCAGAAATGTGGATATATTTAGTAATAAAAAAAAAGTCTCAATGAAGAGCAAAAAAACAACAAAAAAAGACATATTACAATTTATTTTTTCGAAAAAGATAAAACTGCTTGTGTAAATCCGTTACTTGATTGGTTGGCAGGTGCTCCGCCTACATACCGTCACCTCTGCATTCCGGAAGTTGGAAAAAAAAATCAGGCTCTAGTGGAGGACCAAAGAACAAGGGCGGAACTGTTTTCATTTATTTCACTTTTTTTAATATCCTGCGGTCGGGTTTCAGCACTGATTATCTTTCTTTAATAATCACAAGTATTGCGTCTCACGAATGTGAAAGAAGAAGAACATTTCGAGGAGTTTTTGCAGTAAAAGGATGTCAATGAGGCCTCGCAATAGGGAAATCTGCGCTGATTGCAGCGCCTCTGGTAAGTCAGCGCTGAACTGAGCTCAACAACGAGTTTATCTTTATTGGCTGCAGGGATAAACAGACTGAATAACAAAACTTAGGTAGATTCAAAGTTAACTACATAAATACAGAGCGCCTGTTTTATTAAAGAATGTTAGACTAGGTTGTTACTTCTTTTGCTTGTTGGTTGGTTAGCCTACTGGCTAAACTGATAGCGAATACGATACATGGAGCCCTTTGTCTTAACGCCAGGACAAGTATATTTTCGGATATTGATTTTTTTTTTTTAAGTCAACATTTTTTGCTTGCCTCATGTAACAATCTCATGTCATGTGCTCAGATTCAGTCCGACGTTCTTTCTTCTTTCCCCAACTGTATTCTGACTAACCCCGCCCCCTACGCTAGGATTGGTTGATTTGAGGGTCCGTTTTGTGGGCCGCTTGTAAATATGAATCATAGCGCAGCAATCTGGAAATTCGTAGCCAATCACAGTGAAAGAGGCGGGACCTTTCCGGAATACGGGCGTCAAGCTGGCTACGATACGTACTCATTGTGCGTTGGACTTATAATAATAACAGTAATAATCTTTATGCATATGCAATTTTTACATTAAAAAATACACAAAGAATAAAACGGTAAACAATGCATACCACGACAGAGAGCTACCAACGGTACCGTACAATGCTAGAGATTAATGACCATCGTCTTTATTTATCATAGTAAAAAAAAAAAAAAAAAAAAAAAAGACTATAGACTTTGTGAAGAATCACGGTGTAGAAAAATAATCAGAGGTGTTCGTACAGCAGAACATTATTTTAACAATCACAATTACTAAAATAGTGACAGGTTTGAACTACCTAAAGTGTTTAACTCTCAGATTCATGGTCATAATGTAATTTGACCCAGGTTGAAGAATTTTACAGGGAAATGTTAAGCAGGTCCATTAAAGTTAAAGTCTGTAACCATGAATCTCAGCCTTAATAGACATTGTTGGGTTGCAAACAAGTCAAATTTGTACTTCTGTTTAATGTCTTTCCTCTTCTTCAGAGCCTCGATGGGCCTCGATCAATAGAGGAGTTCTTATCTGTGATGAGTGCTGCAGTATACACCGAGGTCTGGGTCGTCACAGTTCGCAGGTCCGCCACCTGACTCACACGCCGTGGCCTGCGTCGCAATTACAGGTAACGAGTGTGGTTTTTTTAATGCACAACTGTTTTTCACATTTGGCATGTCTCAGCCTCTGCAGGCTGCGGTCGTTATCAGGAAATGAAGCATTGTGTTGCAGTTCCTCTATTTTAAATAGAATAAAGCTGTGTGGCCTCGTTCTTGTGGCTTCTTTCATGCTGCTGTTCCTTCCTCATCTTCTGCCTTTCTATAACCTTACTCATTATGGACATGAGATGACCGTATATGAATGTTTATCTCGTTAAATATATAAGGGTCCCGTGTAACAGGTCTTGATCTCATCTCTTACTCACAGATGGTCCAGACTTTATATAACAATGGGGCAAATTCGATTTGGGAGCACAGTCTTCTGGACCCTTCCTCAATTATGAGTGGAAAACGCAAAGCCAATCCACAGGACAGAGTGCAGTAAGTCATCCAGTTCATAGAATAGTATAGAAATCACTATATTCTGTGCAACGGATTAGACAGTAGTTTGGTTGTGGACAGTTTAACGGTGTTTGGTGATCTTTGACATGCTTTAAGTAAGGTCTAAAACATTTGATGGCTTCCTGTAATAGGGAAACACTCAACAAAGGGGAGGTATGATGCAGCACAAGATGCTGTTTTTCACCAGAGTTGATTATTTTCCATCAGAGAGCATTTTATCTTCTTAACCTACAGTTTGCCGATGTTCTAATTTAAAGAAAGATACGTCATACCTTTTGTTTTGTTTTTTTTGTACATTTCTGGTTTTATTATGTGTTGCAGAATGAATCGCTTCCTGTTATCGTTTACATTAAAGCAGATGTAATTCAGTCATTGCATCACCAGTTTCCTTTGTAGGTTACTACCAAACAAACACAGCCAGCTTGTCATACTTCCAAGAAACCTCAAAGTCCCATGCCCTGCACTGACACTGGAGACTCCCTTCCAAAAATTGTGTTAGAATAAGCACACATGTCTGACTGACCAATCGGAATCGAGAATTCAACAGCGCTGTGGTATAAAAGAATTTAATGAAGTGTTCATTTCTTACTGTGTCTGTTTTAGTCCCAACAAAACAGAGTTCATAAAGGCCAAATACCAAATGCTGGCTTTTGTTCATCGAATGCCATGTCGTGAGGACGACAGCGTGACTGCAAAGGACCTGAGTAAAGTAAGAGCTAGTTACCAGAAAATTCACTAGAGGCTTATATTTCCTCTTTTCTTTCTCCCCTCAACACATTTCCTCTTTTGAATATGAAACATATCTGAACCTTTCTCAAACCCTTAAGCAAATGATTTCATTTTTTATTTTCACAGCAACTCCACTCCAGCGTGCGGACCGGGAATCTGGAGACTTGTCTCAGGCTGTTGTCTTTGGGAGCGCAGGCAAACTTTTTCCATCCAGTAAGCTGTTTTTTTTTTTTTGTTTTTTTTTGTTCATTTGAGTGATCCACACTTGATCCAAAGGCATTAAAATATGAAAGCAGCAGTAAAAAGAGAAAAAAAAAGAAAGAAATGACATGCCAAGTAAAAAAATATGACCAGGAATAATTTCATGCTAGTAATTCAAGCTCTAAATTAAATTAGAGTAAAATTCTTTGCTTTCATAAGCAACTAATATGACTGAATAGTGACAACAGTGACCTCTTAATGCTTAAGCATAAATGTTTACAGCTATAAATAAGACGTTTCACGTTACCACTCTGGTGTCACCCACTCTGAAATAGAAGTGTGTGCAGTGTGTCACTGTTTTTTATTTCCTCGCACCCACAGAAAGTTTACCTACTTCTGCAACTTTTTTCTCACAAAGTTCACCTCTGCCCCGAGTAAACGAGACACCGCTAAATAAACATGTACTCGAGATTCCCCTCAGTTCTTTCACGTGCACAAAATTTCCCTTAAGCTAAGCATTTATTGAAAGATTGCCTTTCAATTATATATGCTGTGAGAACTAAGACATAAGATATATAAATGTACAAGAGATAATCAAACATATAGATATAAACAAAGAACAACGCTTCCTCAACTAATCCAAACTTTCTTTATTGGCCACGTATTAATTGTGAATTGTAATTTGCATCAAATTATTAAACTTAAACAAAATCTCTCAGTTTATCTGCTTTATCTGTGCAAAAACTCGCCTAATTTCTTTTTCATTCTCAGTCCGAAAAATCACCACTTCAAAGTCTTTATTATGTAAATTAAAATTCAGAAAACATTTCAAACTGTAGAGTAATTAAGTGAAAATTTATATATATATATACACACACACTACCAGTCAAAAGTTTGGACACACCTTTTAATTCAATGTTTTTTGTTTAGGGATTTATTTTCTACATTCTAGAACAATACTGGGGATTTCAAAACTATGAAATAACACACATGGACTTAAGTAATCCATATGTAATGACAACAAAAAACAGTCAGTTGTTATTTTAAGACACGAAGGTCAGGTGTTCTGGAATCGTTCTTGCAAGAACAGTATTGTCAAGTGCATTTGCAAAATCCATCAAGCACCATGATGAAACTGGCTCACATGAAGACCATCCCAGTAAAACAAGACCAAAATTTACCTCTGCTGCAGAGAAGTTCATTTAGAGTTACCAGCCTCAGAAATCACCAATTAACAGCACCTCAGATTAGAGCCGTTATGAAGGCTTTACAGAGCATCAGTAGCAGACATATCTCAATATCAACTGTTCAAACGACATTATTGTGCATTTCGGCCGCCTTCAGCATTGTTTTACAATGTAGAAAGAAATAAACATCAGGAAAGACCATGGAATTAGAAGGTGTGTCCAGACTTTTGACTGGTACTGTATATATAAATCAATATAAACTGTCCGTGACTATGCCAGTTACAGGTATTTGGTGCAAAATGTTTGGGAAGAGGTGATGAAACTTGATTTTTTTTTGCACAGGATTCTTAAAAATGTGTTTATTTATTTTGTGATTGCAACGAGAAATTCCAGATTTTGCAGCGTTTTTTTTTTAATTTGTGATTTTTTTTTGTGCTTCTTTTTCATGTTGCGAAATTGCAAGCCCAAGAAGCTTTAATTAATCCCCTACCAGTGAAGACACATGTAATGACACACGTGTTCGATGCACGTGAAAGGAAGTGTGTTTGGCTCGGTGCTTGTTGTGATGATGTCATGTCAAATCTGTGTAAAAATCTCTGGTAGTTTAAAAAAAATAAATATCTTGATTTTGCAAATTATAAAATAGTGGAGTGACTGATGTTTAGTGGAAGATTGGATACAAAGAATAATTTTGTCTTTAGTAGGTGATTCAGTGATGAATCATGCTCCATGTGTCCAAGATAGAAAGGGTTGTTATTTTTTTCAGGTCTGAAAGCGTTACGTTTCAGATAAAAAAACGTTTCCACTGGATTTGCATACGGTAGATTGATCATATAAAAACATGTAGCAGCAGTACAGATACAGGTCAAAAGTCTGAGGTAATGTTCAGTTTAAACATCATCTGCTGATCTCCTGGGATGGATTTTTAGTCTCTAGAGTTTATAGTTAATGGTGTGGAAAACAAAAAAACATCAGATGAATTGCCAGCAGTTCTGTTTTTGATGAGAGAGGTCAGATGAGCATGGTCACGTTAACTCAACTAAACACTCTACAAGTGTGATGAGCAGAAAAGCATCTCTGAACAAGTGAAACCTCAGGCCAGGAGACCACAACAGTAAAAAAAAAAAAAAAACCACATCAGGTTTAACCAAGAATAGTGACATGGGTCTACAATGAACGAAATCTTGCTGAATGTGTGTGGTGAACATTCTGTTCATTGCACAGCTCCGTGATTGACTGAATGGACCTGTATAAATTATCAAGAGGTTGCTATCATCATAAATAAGGCACTTTGTTTGCAAATGATAAACTTCAGTCTGAAAATTCTCAAAAAGCCTGTTGGGTAATGTAAGAAAACTGCATAATAGTACAGTTTCTTGAGAAACAGGACATAGAGGATGGAAGTGTTTCGTGATTACATCACCATCTGATCTTCGAGATGATCTTCAGGTTTTGCGGTTTGTAAAATTCCTGAATGAGCAATGCTTAGTGTTGCTTACGCTCAATGCTCTTGCCACTGAATTCTGAAGTATCAGTGCAGTCTTTTAATCTGTCTATTTCACCTGCATTTAGGTGGCTGCATCTGTTTCAGGTGACAATAGAGCAGCCGTGTAAATAAGTTTGCATGCACCACATTTCAATCAGTTGCATGCAACAGGAGAGCGGTTCATTTTTTGCCATACGCACGCGCGCAAACCCACAAACACTGACAACCCACACACACACACAGTATGGTGCAAATAAGGTTTTCTAAACAGCAGTCCAGACTACACACACACTTCAGATTAACCTTTATGAATTTGTTTGTTTTAAATGAGAGCACGTCGTGTGTTCTGTCTAGAGTGCAGCTGATTGTCGACACACACAATCTCCTGGTAGTCATTAACAGCAATTACACTCTTGTCCATCCATAGGAGAAAGGGAACACTCCATTACACGTGGCGGCCAAAGCGGGTCAGCTTCTCCAAGCCGAGCTCCTGACTGTGTACGGCGCAGACCCTGGCGCTCCAGACAGCAGCGGAAACACGCCTATCGATTATGCAAGGTCAGCCGTTTTCACCACATACAAGAGGCAATTTGCATGAAAGATCAGATTATTCTGTTTAGTTTGTCAGTGCGCATAAATAAATTGTGGTTCAATTCAGCATTTAAAAAAATAAACAAGAAAAAACCTTCAGCGAAGTTTGTTTACTTTCTGCAGTTCAGGAGTTGATTTCTTTATGGTGGTCTGATGGAGGTAGTTTTGGCCCACCTTTATGTGAAGAATTACTAGCATGGTTCGACCGCAGAGTGAAAGCGATTCGATTCTGCATTTTTCCACAGGATGTGATCCATGCTGAATTTTGGGTTAAGGGTATATGCAAGTTCCTAAACTGAGTCACGACCTAAAAAGGAAAAAAATGCAAGCAAGAAAGAAAGAAATATTGACTGTGAGACATCTGGGATTGATTTTGAATTGAGGAATCATTCACACCAGGGTTATATTATTTGTATATTAGTAACCATTTACATGTTTGTTTGTTTTTTACGCAAACACTAAAGTTTTAATATAAAACATAAATCTTGCTTCTCAGACAAGCCGGTCATCAGGAGCTGGCTGACAGACTGGTGGAGATCCAGTACGAACTGACAGACAGATTAGCCTTCTACCTGTGTGGAAGAAAACCAGGTAAACTGATATGTTAATGCCCCGAACATATTGGATGTGGAAATCAAAATCATAAATATTTGACACTGTTTTCATTTTCTCCTGACACTTCCTCGCTCGCTCAGGCCTCCTACCGGCAGCGCAAAAGCCGAATAATTTGAATCTTTCATTCGTACGCCGACTCTGATCGATTTCACGCAGCCGTCTTATTTCCTCTGTAGATGTGACCTGCTGTTTATTCATAACACAAGCCAGTGAATCATTTTGCATCAAATAAATCTGTGTCTAGGGGTGATGAGAGAACAGGAAGTGAGAATATAATAGTACGACTTATTTTGCAATTTTCTATTCAATTATAGAGACATGACCGTTACGCTTTTTTGCTTGCAGATCACAAAAATGGACAACATTTTATAATTCCTCAGATAGCAGACAGGTAAGATTTAAACCATTATATAATAACAGGATGATTGTAATGTCAAAAGATTTTAGTGTAACTAAAGGTATGGGTTTTTCTCCTTGCTCACTTTAAACATGGAAGGAATGTGTAAGTATAAAACATGATGATATTTTAGTTCCGGTGAAACATTTGCAAGTGTTAGAAACTCTTCAAGAGGAAAGTGTATAATATATTAAAGTGTGTTTTTCTGTCTGTTTTGATATAGCACTCTGGATTTAACCGAATTGGCTAAAGCTGCAAAAAAGAAACTCCAATCAGTAAGTTACATTTGTGCTGAAATTGCGTTTAACTACTATATTTAACTGATGATTGATTGACTGGGTTGGGGGTGTTAATGTTTCATTTGTGATGATACGACTCTTCTAACTTTCATGCACTAGATGGTACAGTACAAAGTGTGTAGTACATCATTTGGGACACAACTTCAGATCAGATTGTCTGCTTTCATCATCATTTTTTGTTAATTCCAGCTTAGCAATCATCAGTTTGAAGAGCTGGCGATGGATGTTTACGATGAGGTGGACAGAAGAGAAACCGATGCAGGTTGGTTAACATTATTTTTCACAGGGCAAAACGGATCTCTCTTTATCAGTGTGGTGTCAAATTTGCTGCTTTCATGTTTTATGAGCTGAAGCGGCTCTGGGGACGTGTTGCAGTGTAACCATATGAGCGCTTTTAGTATGTAGCATCAGTCAACTACGTAGCTTAGCTTGTGGTCTAGACCAGATGTATTACACTCAAACAAAGAATAGTTGAATTTTGCTGACGAGATGGTTGTTTGGCATCGCTGTAAGATTGGAGGCAGAAATTCAACAGAATTTGTGATTGAAAATGTCATAAATCTCACTAATCAAAACCATTTGTCACTGTCCTCCATGCTCTGAAATACTGTTCATTATGTGGTTTGCAGTTCTGTTTGATTGTTCTTGATGATAATTTCTCATCATGATTACAGTGTGGCTTGCCACTCAGAACCACAGCACTCTGGTGACTGAAACCACAGTGGTTCCCTTTCTCCCAGTCAACCCGGAATACTCATCCACTAGGAACCAGGTAAACCAGTGGCGCCGCTTTTTTCTACACTCTTACCATGTAAATTATGAAATGAAGAAGTTTTCAGACATCAGCTCTTTTTTAAATTTTTTCTATCCATCTCTCTATTTGTAGCTTTCAGAGAAAGCACCAATAGTGAAGTTTTTAGTGTTTAAAAGTTCATGTTTTTCTTCCAGTAGTAGTTTGTTTTGCAGACAGCAGAGGGCTCTAGACATTACAAACTTTTTACAAATTTGTTTCATGCCTTTAGTATTATATAGCTTTGTGAAACAGTATACTTTATATTATTGCTTTTAGTTAATACTATCTGTCCATTAAAAACAATTTGTACCTGGGCTTAGGGTTTCTGTTTTGTTCACACTGTGTAAGGAATGTACACCGACCAGGCATAACATTATGACCAGCTGCCTAATATTGTGTTGCACTGTGTATTCTGACACCTTTCTATCAGAACCAGCATTAACTTCTTCAGCAATTTGAGCAACAGTAGCTCGTCTGTTGGATCGGATCACACGGGCCAGCCTTTGCTCCTCACACGCATCAATGAGCCTTGGTCGCCCATGACCCTGTTACCGGTTCACCACTGTTCCTTCCTTGAACCACCTTTGATTGATACTGACCACTGCAGACCGGGAATACCCCACAAGAGCTGCAGTTTTGGAGATGTTCTGATCCAGTCGTTTAGCCATCACAATTTGGCCCTTGTCAAACTTACTCAAATCCTTACACTTGCCCATTCTTCCTGCTTATAACACATCAACTTTGAGGACAAAATGTTCACTTGCTGCCTAATATATCCCACCCACTAACAGGTGCCATGATGAGAAGATAATCCGTCTTATTCACTTCCTCTCAGTGTTCATAATGTTATGCCTGATTGGTGTATATAATTAGGATAATATATATAATAGGGAAATAGTGACTAAATGATGTGATGCTGCATATATCAAGTAGTTACTACTTTCCAATAGCAGCATGTCTTCGAAGTCTTTTATCTTTTGACAAGTTACTGTTATCATTTTATGCTTTCTCAGTCTCTCTCTCTCTCTCTCTCTCTCTCTCTCTCTCTCTCTCTCTCTCTCTGGAGACAACAAAAAAACACACTCAGCATGTCTTACTTCCTGACTCTTAAAAAGTACCTTACAAACTCCAACCAAAAATGTTAATGTAACATTTCCTTACAGATCGTTGCTATAGAAACGATATTCAAAGGAGTATTCAAATGATATTCATCATAAGCATATGATTCTCCACATTACTGTCTGAGCTGCTGTTTTAGAAACTTCTAGAGATCTGTTTGAGAAAAAGATCTGGCCAATCAGAGCGGAGAATTTGTATTTGAATGGTGTAATCAGGTCCTTATCGCTTTATATGACCATACTGTTATACACAATCACACCTGTCTTCTGATGCAGGGCCGGCAGAAGCTTGCGAGGTTCAACGCTCACGAGTTTGCTACACTTGTGATAGACATTTTAACCGACGCAAAGCGCCGCCAGCAAGGGAATTCCCCGGATGTCAAGGGTGAGAGGAAATGTTAAAGAACAAAAACATTGTGTTTTTATTGTGTCCCTTATTTTCTGTTTTCGCTGTTCCTGTAAAATATTTATTACTAATATCACACTTCTTCAGTTCATTTTTTTTCTCTTTTTTTTGTCTGTTATTTTTGCATGTGCTACATTTTAAACGTATAGCAGGTGACCTAACGATAACTCGGTTATTTCCTATCTCCTTTCCTTTTCTTTCTCTCAGATAACGTAGAGCTGATTCTGAAAGATATCGGCAGCCGCCTCGGGAATGAGAGCCAAGAGGTGGAACAGCCCGATTACGACAGCGTGGCATCCGATGAAGATGCAGAACGGGAGCCGGGCTCAGGGAAAGATGAGAGGACCAAGGTTTGTCGCTCCTATAAATATCTGTGCAATGCGGAGCCTAATTTGCATCAGCAGTCTGGCTCGGCTTTGCACGATCATATGGTCTAATCGATCCTCATGATCCTCCTGCTGTTCTGTGGAGATACTGCGTGCTGTCCTGCATTTTTATTGCACAGAGCTCGTGCTAATCAGCTGCTTACACTTACCCTGCATTTATATACAACCGTTTCTCGCCAGTCTCTCATCTGCCGTCATTCCCTTGACGTTACTCCTAAGGGCTGATCCACTACTTTTATTAGCGCTGGTGAAGTTTATTAGATGAGCCCTGTGTGGGTTGACTGATTGAACGACTAAATTTTCAGAGCCGATCTTACCCAGAAGCCATAGCCAGCTTTTTAAACAGCAGACAGGAAAAAAATACATACCCTCATTTAAACCTAATAGAACCCATTTAGCTTGGTGTTTAATGCGCTATTTTTTAATGTGATCATTCTTTTTAACACTGCATCGGGGTGGCTGATAAATTCGCTTTCAATCTTACCAATTAGGTTTCACAATTACTTTCAGTGTCATTAACCTCACCAGTCGATGTGCAGGTCATTTAAGTTTAGTCTGTTTTTAAGCTTACTTCAGTGCTTCTGTTTTCCTGGTTACTGTAATAGTCGAGATCCTTTAGTGGTATAATGAAAGAAGATGAACTAGACATTAAAAAATTATAAACTGCAGTTGAATATAGAGGTTTTTTTTAAATGATTGGTTTTGTTTGGATAGGCATAACACAATTATTATTTCTTTATGTAGGTAGCTCAATGTATGCATTTTCTCTCTTGCCTGCTAGATGTGTGTAGCTATTACAGATGTGCAGAATTGACAGAAATGATTATACTGATACATATTAGATTCATTGATATAAAGGGTGGACTGCAGAAATTTGTCCAAATGTGTGTGTAATTATTATTGATATTTAACAGAACACAGAAAAATAATAATATATAAAACTGCACATTAGTAATACTCTGCATAAATCAAAGGCATTCACATTTATTGCATCATTACATTTAGCTCATTTTATATAACTGAGCAGTTGAGTGTTATGGGACTTGCTCATGGGCCCAGCAGTGACAGCTTGGTGGTGCTGGGGTTCAGACTTACAGCCTTCGGAACAGTAGTCCAACATCTGAAACCCCAAGCTACTTCTTCCCTGTTACACAGATAGTGTACAAATCATACATTTGTTCGTATCACGGGCCGAAATGTTACATATGAAATAATAAAAATAGACAAAGGCATGTTTGGACTGTACGGAAACCCTTGCTTCAGTCTCTCCTTATCTCTCTACCACCAGAGCTCAGAGTCCTCCGACCTGTCTGACGGCCCCATCACCATGCAGGAGTTCATGGAGGTTAAGAATGCCCTGAATGCATCCGAGGCCAAGATCCAGCAGCTGCTGAAGGTCAACTGCCACCTGAGCGAGGAGCTAAGGCACATGCAGAGCAAGGTGGGTGACCCTGCCCCAATCTTTGCCCTGGCAGCTCGCACCCTGATCCAGCTTCAGCTACATGTGGGAAGCCTGCTAGCTGGGTTGCTTAGCTGCTGCGCTTATCTGATCCTCGCTTGTTATGCTGCTCGCTGGGGCTGCTGCTAAGCATTTTAGATGAGGAGGCAGATAGTGTGTCTTCACCCGCAGTTTCGTATTACAGGTCTGTCTCTTCAGCGCTTACAGTACAAACAGAGCGGCATTTTAGATTAAAATGAGCGAGGAAAAAGTCTGCAGTTATTGTATTTTAACTGCTTGACAAATCTTTCAATCTTTTGTTTGATGCCAGACCTGTTCAACCAATAGATTAGATTTTTTTAAAATAAAAAATCTACAAATTTATTTAGTCCATGACAGCAGTGCTTGAACATACTCTCTAACAAATACAGAGATAACACTGCACTGTCACTGACCTGTTTAACCTTCGTGTGTCATGAATGTCTCAATAATTCAGGTCATTTTCTAGCAACGTAGTTGTAAAGTTTGTTTTAAAACTACAAAGAATGCACTGAAAGTTTGGGAATCTTTAAGTGAATATGGCTAAAAATGAGAGTGTCTGTTTTCACATGATATTCCAGTCAACCTGTAGATCAGGGATAATAATATAATTATATATTTTTAATTTTAATTAAGGTTCATTACCTCATATCTGTTTTAATTAAGCATAAATTAATGCATCGATTGAGTGCTTTTAAATAAAAAAATTTTTTTAAAGGTTTTTCTTTTTGTATTTTAATTAGTGTTATTAATGTAACAGTACAAAAATCGAATTAAAAGCATAAGAAACCACCAGTTTTCTGTTTCGGTGTTTAGTTTGAGATGCCTTGACATTCTGTGTGTGTTCAGTGAGAGTATGAATTAGAGATGAGGGACAATTAAAAAAACACATTTTATTTCGATCAGGTCTGACTATAAATTCTTTAAAATGCCATATCATATCAGTTCTAATCAAATAACAAAATAAACGGACCGGGACATAAAGGTTACAGGCACAAACGTCTTCGCGTGTGTGTTTGCTTCGTCTCCAGCTGAACTCCCTGCAGAACGAGAACAGCAATCTGAAATGGCAGGGCGCCAACAGCCTGGCGCACCCGCAGGAGCCGCAGCGACGGGCCCCGCCCCGCGGAGGCAGAGCCATGTCCATGTACGAGACAGGCTCGGGCATGAAGCACTACCATGCCAGAGCAGACGGTGCACATCCCGAGCCTGGCAGCCTCACCCTCCAGTCCCTTCCTCCTGGTGTAAGTGCAATTGATAGAGAACACGCCATGCTTGATTTGTGGCTCGAGTGTGATTTTACAGCATTCACAGCATTCTGTGTATGAGATTCAGTTGCTTATATTCTGTTCATGTGATTGTCCCATTGACCCAGGCCTTGTTTTGTTTGTACATCAACACACTCCTTTCAGTTATAATATTTATGGAAATAGACAACTTGATCTGAACCCTTTCTAGATTGGGAAGGGTCCCTCCATGGGTGCCTCCTCCCTCCCCACCTTCCCTTCCACCCTGTCCTGGGCGTGGGACGAGCGAGCCCAAAGGGTGAAGTACTCGCTCCTCTACTGCCTGGCTTCCTTTCTTCCAGTTTTCACTCTTTTTCCTCAGCCCACCTCCACCCACTGCTCCACTCCTTCCAGCTCTGCAGATCTGCATGCACTCCTATCTGTACACACACCACCGTTTCAGTCCACAGTTATCTCTTTGTCAGAGATGCAGGGTTTGCAATAGACTGCTTCTTTGTGCTTGCTGCATTTACGACCACTGTGAAGGCACACTGGCTGAAAAGCTTTGCTCACTGATAATGCCTGATGTGTAAAAGTGTCTAGAAGTGCCTACTACCAACAACTGTTGCTTTTTTATGTCGTGCTTTGAGTTAGTTAGTTATAACCAAAGGTTGTAACTAGGGCTGCAAATTTTAAGGGATTTGAGTGGTATTGGGATTGAGTATGTTGAACATAAACAAATTCTCTTCTGTGGATTTTTGAATAATTGACAATGATGTAATATCCAAATCATCATCATGTATCAGTTTATAGTTACTTACGTTTATCAGTTATAAGTACTGATGTAGATCATCCATGAAACAAGATATTCTCATTTGCGTTATAGCAGCTGTAAACATTCATTCCCTCAATAGCCTCTATTTTTTTCTCCTTTTTTTAGGGGAGTCATGTGACTGAAAAACTGAGTAAAAGAAGACTTTCCTGTGGTGGAATACGTACTATTAAAAATTACTGTTATAATTTACAGGCTTTTTCCATTAACCTTCAATAAAAAATCTCCTCACAGAAAACTTCCTCATATTAAAAATTATATGGAATTTATTGGAAATTACGGAACATCTCCTGACCAATCAAAATCGAGAATTCGTCAGCGCTGTGTGAAGTCTTTTGAATGATGATGTTAATGAAGGATGAAGTGATAATCATTAGTACTATAGAAGCGCAAACAGTTTTGAAGTAGTGGACTCAAGACTCTTGGACTCACAAGTGTGTACATCTGTAGTGATTTGATGTGTTCGGTCTAATAACGCACACATGAGGAATGCCTCTCTGCTGCAGCCTGGCCTGCCGCTAACATGCCTGTGTCTCTTGCAAGCCCTGTAGTAATTCTCTGTAACAGTGAAACCTCTGTGATGGTTTAGGGTTTAAAGGTAGACCTCTCATTACTATTCTTCTCCCTAAACAGAGGTCCGGGGTGGAGGGAAAGGGCAGCACCTCCGAGAGCGACTATGATAACACACCCAACCATGCCGAGCTGGACGACTCCAGGTACGGCCTCTCGTGTAGGACAAATATTGAGGGAAGCCAGGCTTTATAATTGTTCTGACTTTGAAAAAACAATTATAGCAGGCTTATATGTCATTTTTTATGTCCTTAAACATTTACCATTAAATGTTTGATATAAATATCCAAGACAATGGCAAAAAACATTACACACAAGACCAGTAAAGCGGCAGACATCAGAGTTTGCAAAGGAACGTCAGTGATGCTTTACTATAAAATCTGTTACTCAGTTTGAAAAGTCACCACTTTTCAACAGGTTTGAATCCAAAAAAACATCTGGTCTACTATGATCATAACCGATGGATTCATAATGACAGAGCTAATGAGGTGGATGTTTGAAAATGTTGTCTAATAAGCTGTTTAAGAGAAACTGCAAAATTTGTGCACTGTTTTTTATTTACACAAAGCAAATTTAAGAGTTAAAAGTCAATATTAATTATATAACTAAACGACACCAGACATCACGGCAATATTAAAGATTGTGAGACAGAATGAATGACAGAATATTACATTTATTCAGATATCACATTTAAGAGAAGCCTCAGACCAGCTGTTAGGATAAGCACATCTGGAAATCCCTTAATCATGATCTTTAATTTTAGCCAGGTGGGTTAGATTAGAACTCCATAGCATCAGATCTTCCAGAAGCCAAGTCATACCCGGTGGCCTGTCCAAATCTCATCATTAACGCTGTTTGTTTCAGGCCGAGCATTCCCAGAAGTGGTGGCCGGCTTGGAGAGGGAGCTATCCCTGAATCGGGTGACTTTGAGAGCGAGACGGACTCGGCGCTGCCCTCCACCGAGGACGTCATCAGCAAGACCGAGCAGATCACCAAGAACATCCAGGAGCTGCTGCGTGCCGCACAGGAGAACAAACAAGAGAGGTGAGTACACACAGAGAAAAAAGACATACACACAATCATTCTCTCTCTCTCCCTCTCTCTCTCTCACATACATACACACCCACACCCACACACAAACAGACCTATCTGTCTTCCTTATTTGAAGTCTCAAATCATCACTGTTATGAGTATGAAAAGTGGAACTGAGAGGAGACAGATGCATGCTTTTGGAAATTCTCTCTATTTCTCAGTCCTCCTATAATCCTGTTTTCACTTTCTGTCACCGATGCTGTGTGTGTGTGTGTGTGTGTGTGTGTGTGTGTGTGTGTGTGTGGTGGGTGGACACCCCAGCCCGGGTTGTTTCAGTGGTCTTCTGCCCTGTGCTGAGCTGCAGGCGGACTCGTCCTGGTACTGTTTGCTCGGAGGCCACAGCGGCTCCTTTGTCCGGGTGCTGAGTGTTTTGCGAGTGTGTTAAATGCAGCTGCCATTCATAACTGCACAGCATGCATTTATAACAAATCAGCCATTTGCATTGAGGCTACGCCACGCATGCTTTACTTTATAGAGAGGATAATCAAACCAAATCAGCTCGGCCCTTTTACAATTAGATTTGTCTTTGGTTGAGATATTTATTTGACACAACAAATAGCATCTCCTAGCAACAGTAGTTTAGTTCCTGCTTTTAACACTACTGCACTTTTCTGCTTCCTGTTTGTGTGAGGTCAAAAATATGAAGAGGGAAATGATTCACCATGTACTGTTTCGTAGTCGTTAGAGTGAAACAGTGTTGAAGCGGAGAAACTGTTCCACACTGTGGTCGATTACTTCACAATAATCAGAATTAAACCACAATTAATTGCTAAAATTCCAAAGAAAAATTTCATTAAACAAAGTCCTTGTACGTTTTTATCACTTTATAGTTGCATTTTATGATGTGAAAAATCCATCACCACAATTATAACAGTTTAAATATTTCTTCTCTCTATTATTTTTCTTTCTCTCTCGACTATAATAAAACAGAAGACTTAACTTGGATACTCTCTACAAAAACCGGAATCTCACCATATCAACAAATCAAACATTTTTAGAATTTGTCCATGATTAGACTTATGTTTTGTGGAATGTCCTTCATGGGAGTCCTTGTGTAAGTTGTTATACATAGATGTTATATACATAGTTGTTATAGAAAAAAAATGCTCATTAGAAAGAGCGCATTAATATAGTAAACCTGCTGTTATTTAAAAAATATTAATCAACCGCTTCTGACCAACCAAATTACAGCATTCGCCAGGGCTGTGATATAAAGTGTGTATAAATTTGTGTGCATGTTTGTGTTTTTTTTTTTTTTCTTTGGATTGTTATGCTGATTTGTCTTATAAATAATTCCCGTATTAATCGCACAGCTTAAATCAGAGCCTAGTTTAAGGGTTTTTTTTAAGATTTAGATATTAAATAATTAATCTCACGTTCTATAATTTCGATTTTTGAGTGTTTTTTTCTTTAACCCTGCATTTTGTGCATTTTCATGACACATCGATCTGGCAGCCAAGTGAATTCTGTTTGTTTTTTCCTCTCCTGTCCAGCTTCGTCCCATGCTCCGAAAGAATCCATCTAGCTGTGACGGAAATGGCCACCCTGTTTCCGAAGGTAAGGCTGCGCAGCCCGGACTGCGGGTTTATGGATTTCTCATCATAGCTGTCTGGTATGAAAAATGTTTTCAGAGCAAGAGCACTGAATTGGAGTCGGCATTTTTACGACACATTTTAAAGAGAGAAATAACTAAACCGGGTTTCGGTTTATGGGGATCATTTGCATGTTGTTCTGCTTCATTTACTTAATGCTTAAAGTGGAAGAATCTCCCATTTTTCATGTTTGTCGAAACTCGTCCACGGTACCGCATAGTGCCATCAGTTTCATTTACATCTTTTTTTTTTTTTTTTTAGATATCTCTTTTATATTTAACGTTTTATATTAAGCATGTGTTGTCCTTTGCACCTTCTAGAGGCCGAGTTCAGAGATGGTGCGCGGCTCCCTGCGGCTGCTGACCTCCAGCGCCAGCCGACTGCAGGGCGAGTGCCAGCGAGCGGCACCGGCCGACTCCTGCCCCGCCGACTCCCAGCTGGTCACGCAGCAGCTCATCCAGTGCGCCTACGACATTGCCAAGGCCGCTAAGCAGCTCGTCACCGTCACCACCAAAGAGAGCAACTGAGCCACTCGCCTTTTCCCGTCCTTTTCATTTCAACGCGGACGACGTCACCCGTCGCCGTCAAGTTTCATATATTTTCTTTTTTTTTTTACAGCATCAGTATTATGAAAATATTTTTGTTATATTTTTTATTTAAAGGAATTTGACTCATAGTGCCTGTTAACCAAATTTTAAGTTATAACCTTGCAGGCCAATAGTTTTTACATGTGACCATCATGTAGCTCAGTCCGTGCTGCCGTTCTCTGGTAACAAATGGTGTCAAATGGTCATGTGACAGTGCAGTTTCTTGTGGTAAAATTAAAACCCAGCCATAATTTGTGAATACTTAGTCCTACCTGTGTGAAAAACCATTTCAACTCTTGTTTTGTGACTAAACAAATGTACAGTATCAGAAGTCTATGACGTCTTTACTTGTAACGCTGAAGTCTATAAGCTGTAATACCTCATACATATATAAATATATACATAGTCGATTGTGCCGGGCCTCCTGTTACCGTGCTCCAGAGACTTCAGACACCAATTCTGATTTTGACACAAACCACATTTATTTCTGCTTTTTCAACAGCTTTGTTGCGCAAAACAAAAAAAAAATGCTTCGCTGTCGTTTTCACTTGCGTTTATTTGTAATTGTGCTTTGTGCAATTATGAATGGAGATTCATCCAAAGGATGTGTGTTCGGTTGCCTTGTGTCTCAAAATCCATCAGCAGTTGCGCTTGTGATTTCTTTATGTGGTGCTAATAGCGTGTCTCATACTCCAGTATATTGTATATTATATAAATGCTGCTACGCTGTCTCCTACATATGCAACTAATAAGGTGGTGTTGGCTCAGTTCCATCTGCGTACAGGGATAACAAAAACCGTGACGGTTTAGCTTCTGTGAAAACCTTGCCATTGAATATAATAAACCAGAATTTATAACATGCTTATTTTTTATGTGTGATTGTTGTTTGTTTAGAACATGAATAAAATATGGAAGGGGAAAAACATTTATTAAAGAATGATGCATCATTTTCAGCCACGAATAATTGTGTTGTAAGTTATGCTACAAGTTACTGTTATTACTTGTGTTGTATAATAGTCACCAGCCTCTCACTTGTCTCTATATGTTAATAGAAAAACAACAACAAAAACACAGCTTGTCGTATTACAGTCAAGCCCTCTGTCCTGAAGGCTTTTCCCCAGAAATGATAAAATGAAAAGCATCAGCTTTAAGTGCTGACACTGGAGACTCCTTCTTATCGACAATGACATGTCTTTTAATCGAGTCAGTCTCTATGTGAGTTGTTACTTTGAGAAATGAACATGTTTCAACACAAGAGAATTCACATGTACCTGGGATTTTTCCTGCAGCTGTAACTAAAGCCAGAGCTGCTGTTACAGAATATTAATTACACCTTCTTAAAAGCAACTTTAGATTTAAGAATTAAACAGAACTATGGTGTAATAAGAGTTTTAACTTTAATTCTGAGATTAAAATCTCAAAGTGGTCAAAGATGACTTGAACGACAAAATCAAGTATTTATAACAAAGTATATTAACGAGCCAGTGTCCAAAACACTAACTGACTGTTATAAGTATATAAAAATATATATCTTTTTATAGTACATTACACGGTCACTGTGTCTCTGTACACACTGTATATCCATGAAGAATCCAGAGTTTAACTGCATTGCAATAAATGGTGATTAATATATATAAATGCACTTTTATTTATTTTAATATTTCGCTGTTGCCGGTGAAAACACTCATCTACCAATAGTCACTCCTCACCAGTTTTGCATAAACGTCGCCTATAGGTCAGATTAATTGCGCTGTCAAAGTCTTCTCGCCGATTGGCTAGTTTCATCCCCACCTGTTGAATATTCTGATCAGGCTCCGCCCACTACTTCCCTGTTGCTGCATGAAGTGGCACTTCGGCTTGTTCCGGGTTAATTGTGCTCTCTTTTTTTCCCTCTCGTTTTATTTATTAGTTTGTTTTTGCTGCTTTTTTCGTATTTTGCAATGTCTCTCTTATTAGAGAATCAGTTCCCTGTACTGCCTAATCCCTATGAAATCGCTACAAAGTCGTTTTTGGAGTCGGTATCCCATCTTCCGCCTTTCTTCGGTGAGTAACGTTAGCCCATATGGAACGGAGAGTAGTCTAGTGCTGATGACCAAAGTGTACCAAAATGAAAAGTTATTGGAACAAGACCCAAGCTGCTCTTTCCCTATATGTTGACTCATTAACGTGAGCATGGACATTTTAGAGGTGGCTCCAAGATTAATAATAACCTGATAAAAGAGCTAACGAACAGAGTATGTTTACATAAAGTTGTGTACCTTAATAATTACGATAAGGATTATTTTGGTTTTAAGTACAAATGAATCTTAACCTTGTGGCTGTTTGAATAGATAAGTTTGTTGATACGGTCTCCCCTTTGAAGTCTGGAATGGTTCAGTCCTAAAAATGATACCAATTAATTATTTATGAGCGTGCTGCCCTGAAAGGCTACTCGAACTTTCAGGTTAAACACAAATTAGTATTGCTAATTGTAAATGGCTGTGTATCCGGGGGGCGTGGCCACGTGAGAGATACAGGGTGTCCCTGCTCCTGATTTGCCAGCCCAACTCTGACTTTATAGTAAAGAAAAATATTACATGAAAATATCAGTATTTTGATTTGTTGAGGCACCAGATTGTGAAAACCTATTAGAGTTTTTTTTTGCAACTATTTACAAAAATGCCTAACAAAGAAAAGAATACTTAATAATAAGAGGAAAAATAAAAATAGACTTTAACAACCAAAACCTATTAGTCAGAGATATAAAATCACTAATGTCTGAAGTTACCACATTGTCCTTTTTGCCCAGCCCCGATATCTAGCTCACATTTACTTGAATCATCATAGTAACATTACGTTTCATGATAAAACTCAGATATTCTACAAATAATAAGATACTGGTACTTGTTTATGCGTTCATTTTAGTCTACAAGTTTGGACACACCGCTGCTGTTTATTTATGATTTATATTTAAGAGCTTGGTATACCACCTTTACTGTACTAAAGCATACTGTATGCAGGTACACTGTATGTGACCATCACTGAATGTCGACCTTCACCAAACTGTTGTCAGAAATTTGTCTTTGTATGTTTTGGCTCTTCGCTTGAGTTGCTCCAGCATGACAATGCCCCTGTGACAGAGCTGGTTCGAGTGGAAGAACTGAACTGTCCAATATTTGATATATATAAGACGAATAAAACACATAGGACTTGCTGTTATTAAAAAGTGGCAAATGTCATCTGGTGCTTCTTTATTCCAAACCTTTTTAACAGAGCTTTCAGTATTTCTAGTATAAAAACACGGCATATGTTGCTGCAATTGCTTTGCAATTTGCTGTCCATCTGATTCACAGTTTTTTTTTTTTGTTGTTGTTTTTTTTGTTTGTTTGTTTTAACAGATTGTCTAGGCTCGAAGGTTTTTGCTCCCATCAAAGCTGACATAAATGGAAATATCACAGTAAGTGTAACTCTCCTCTCCCTTTTTATTTTTGATCTCAAACATTCATACTGATACGAGCACTCTCTGCTCTGGCTCTCTAGAAAATACGAGCTGTATATGACTCTGATCCAGTGAAGTATGAGACGCTTCAGAAGATCCTGGAAACTGAGAAAGGCATGTACGGGTCCGAATGGCCGAAAGCAGGAGCCACGTTAGCGCTGATGTGGTTAAAAAGGTGATTGTTTTTAAGTCATGTCAGAAGGGATCATGGGCGAGTGGTCAGATGAGTGTAGTGAATGCTTGCAGCACAAATGGAAAAGTAAAGGAAAGGCTTTTACAATTTGAGTCACAAAACATTTCAGGACATGCCGTTATCATATATTACCATATTAACAAAATTTCACTCTTTCATTCACTCTCCTCCTGCCTTCTTGTCAAAAGTGTTCAGTACGTCGGACTGTTTCGGAAACTCAGCCCTTGCTATTTGCTTACTGTTTTCCTCAGAGGCCTGCGCTTTATTCAGATCCTGCTGCAGAGTTTGGCAGATGGCGAGCAAGACGAGAACAATCCCAACCACATCCGCGTCAATATCACTAAAGCCTACGAACAGGCGCTGAAGAGATACCACGGCTGGATAGTGCAGAAGATTTTTAAGGTAAGGGATGGAAAGAGAGAGATGGAAATGGAATATAAATGACTTTATTAAGGAAGGCAATATGTGTATCCACAGCAAGTTGTGTAGTATCAAATTTTTATACATCTGAGCCTTGATATAATATCCTCAATACCCCAAAGCAGAGAGGTAATGGAGGTAACACTTCTGAAATTGAAGAAAAAAGAAAAAAAAAAACTAGGCAACTTCTTATAATGTTAGAAAAACCTTCAGCAGCATGCATTTACATTTGATTTATTGAAATTAGCATTATGCCTTTGTTTAATGTTATGAGATTATGATGAGATTGCAGTTAACACTTACTGTGCACTTGGAACCTGGACACCTGCTTGTTTGCAGTTTTCTAATCAGCCAATCATGTAGTGGCAGTGCAAAGCTTCAGGAGCTTCAGTTAACGTTCACATCAAACATCAGAATGAAGAGGTGATTGTGATAGTGGTGTGATTGTTGGTGCCAGTATGAGTATTCCAGATCTTATGGGATTTTCTTGAATAGTCATCATTAGAGTTTACACAGTGTGGTGCGGAAAAAAAACATCCAGCAAGCCGCAGTTCAGCAGGAGATCAGGTTTCAGTTGGTTTCAGCTGACAGCAACTTATGTAGTCACTCTTTACAGCTGTGGCGAGCATCTTGGAACTCACGAAACCATGAGGCGTATCAACTACAACAGCAGATCATCGTAACAGTTTCTACTCCTGGCCACTGTGAACAGGAATCTGAGGCAACTCTAGGCACAGGCTTCCTGAACCTGGACAGAAAAAGATGAAACAACTAATCCCCAATGTTTTCTCTCTCTCTCTTTCTCTCCCTTCCTCCCTCCCTCCCTCCTTGCATTAGGCTGCACTCCTGGCTGCGCCGTACAGGTCAGACTTCCTGAAGGCTCTGTCTAAAGGTCAGGTGGTGGCTGAAGAAGACTGTCTGGCCAACATCAGGCAGTTCCTGTTGAACTTTACCACCACCATAGACGCCATTTACGAGATGTACACAGTGATGAATGCTGAGCTGGACTATACAGTGTGAGGGGTCGTGTTGCATTGCTTTTCTCAGGTCAGACAGCATTCCACCGGAAACTTATTTTATTATTGGGAATTTTCTTTTATTGTTCTTTGCAGTGAGAGAATTTTCTGTCTTTTCTGGCAGAAAAAAAAAACAACCTAAAGTGCATTTAAATACAGGATCTCTGACCAAAGAGATGCTAAACTACCTGTGATGTTTTAAGACACTGTATCACACAGCTTGACAAAACCTTGCTCCTGGAAATCTAGACCAGTCACTGCAGTTACCCCTGACCTCAAAAAAGCAGATCGAGAAATGATCATCCTTCTCTTACTGACTGATTACGGACATGACAGATACACAGAATACGTGATACAAAGGAGTTTTCTTAGTATTCTTATATACTACTGACATCTTCAGGTGCATCTGAATGTTTAGAGCCGGGTGTGTCGTTTAGTAATTCTAATAATAATAAGAACTAATTATAAAGCACATTTCATACAAATGATATAAAAGTAAACTTTTTTTTTTCCTTTTTTTTTTTTTTAAAAGGAGGAATAAATAACAATGAATGAATAGGGACTGAACCAAACAAGGATTTTTTTTATTGATTTAAATAATAAAAATTAATAAAAAAAAATAAGGTGGAAACGTCTCAGAAAGAGTTTCAGAGTTTTTGGAACTTTGACACGTCCTGCATTTCAGTGGCCCATATTCAGTATGACATTCTGTTGTCACTGTGGTATGAAATTATTATTAGCTTTAAAACAAGTTAAAGAATTTTTAGATCATTGTAGATTATTGTATGACAATGCCCAATTTGTAGAACATTGTTGTCATAAGTGTGTTGTAATTTTAGTAAAAGAAAACAACAACAAAAACTAGGTCAATACCTGTTTGATGAGGTGTTCATTAGTTTCTTCTTCTTCCTTATTTAGCTTTATTTATTTTTTTTTAATACATGAAATGCATTAAGTGGCTCAGTCATTCCCCATGTCTATGATGATGTTTATTGAATTGCAAAGTTGAATGATGGGGATTAATTTTAAAATATAAAGCATTTTGCAGTTTTGCTACATGATTGATATTAGTGTTCATAAAATGAAGAAAAGAAAAAAAAAAGAGAGAGAGACTGACTCATTAACTGATATCATACATTCACAGCCATACATGCTGACAGCTCATGGTTGTACTGCACAAAACCGATGACTAAGTTGCAGACTGTTGTGATTATCTGCATTAGGATTATTTGCAAGCGTATATTTACACTCTCAGGGTGTACAGTTTATTATTGTACATACTGTTCTGTATATTATTGAGCGAAGGAAGCAATTTTAGGAGTCACTGTGAGAAAGTCAGTTAATACAGATTTATGTCTGACTCTGAAAATAATCGTTTATTACTGTTACGTCTGTGAGGTTGGCAAAATGTTTGATTTGCTCATGCTGCGTGTCATTCATGTGTAAACAAATGCAGAAAGAAAGGGGTACAGCTTTCCTGCATTACAAAACCTCACTCTGAAGTTAATTTATACTGCTGTGTGTGTGTGTGTGTGTTTCTGACTGAGATGTAATGAAGAATTATTCTATTAACTAATTATATTGTTACACTGACATGTATGTATGTATATTTGTATTGTATTGGTACACTGATATATACATTAAATGATGGGCTGAAATAAAGAGTGCCTTTCTTGTACCATTAAAGATTTTATTTTGTAGCTGATCGCCTCTGAGCAGCTGTCAATATTGTCAGTAATGTTTTGTGCTATTGTTTAAGGATTTATTATTCAACACTGATATCCAAACATTTTACCTAAGATGTATTTTGCTGTTGTGCCACCAGGGGGCAGCATGAAGCTGCATGTTCTCCACAATGAAACTTGTTTACATCAGGTGGTGTGTTTACTTAAAATTAAAATAATAAATGTACAAAAAGATTTAATTATTGATTACCATTAGACCTTTATTTGCACATTTATGATCTGATTGTTAGGCACAAAAATACACGTTGAAAAATAACTAAATACATTTTTCACAAATCATGGGTCTCCAGATTTTTTTCTATACAATATTCAGTAGGGCAAAGTTCGTCTCTGATTGGTTACTCCGTGGTCCGTGACAACCAATCAGTGGACTGTAGCTTAATTTGAATAAATTAGGGAGCATACCGCTTTAATTGATGCAATGTCTAAAGAAGTTAAAATCGTAGTCACCATAGGAGTCGACTCTTAGGGCTCCTTTAAAATGTTTTTTTTACCCCCAAAGCTGGTTAAAGTCTCAAATCTCACGCTCAAACTGTTTAATGAATTCTTTCTCTGTATTGTGATTAACAGTATAGGATTATTCTTTGCATTTGTCTTTGTTGCAAAATCGGTTGCACCTAATGAAAAACCATCCATCGTGCTACATATTTTACTGACAAAGACAGTAAAAGAGTATCCTGAATTATTAAATTACTGTAGCTGCTACATACATTTTCACTGCTCAAAACTAAACGTTTCAATATTTAGCGCAAATCTATTTATTCTAGGTCTTAATATATTCCAATAGACTCCCACAGCTCACCTAAAAGAGCAGACTCATTGAGTCGACTCGTTTGGCAACAGCACATCATTAAGATCTTTCTACAGTCAAAAACGTGCTATAAATGTGCTTGGGCCCGTACAAAAAAGAGTGCAGTTAAGTTAAATAAATCTCTAAAAGGTGCTAATAATGCCAGCGTTTCAGTGATGAACTGTATGCTTACAGGAAATCAATCATTTAAACCTGCACTGATTTACTCCTGGTGTTCTGTGTTGAAGATGGTTGGTGTTTACATGTGTGCCTGAGCTCATCCCTGCAACATGTCAACACCCACATTAGTTATATGTCTGTACTTCCAGGTAACAACATATCACCGTATAATCACTGAAAAATAGTTTTGTTACAGTGCAAATTTGCTATGTTTTCCAAATGGTTGACCTTTTACAAAGTGCAGTACCTCCACATGAATCCTAGACATTTAGGCCACAGTGCTAATCTATAGAGAGCTACATTAGCAAACAGCAGCCTGGTCTTGTTATTGAGCTGCTTCTGAGCAGGTCATGGCCTCCAGTATTCAGACTAAAATGAAGCCTGTTTAGTAGTTAATGATTTCCGCTTTCTCCTCAGCAACACGGCTGTGTGTGTCTGTGTGTGTGTGTGTGTGTGTTCTGCTGCCTGAGGACAATGTGGAGCTTGTGGCTCCTCTCAGCGGAGACCAAATTCCCTTTCTGCATTAGCAGGACCGGTAATCCCACAGTTTTAAGAAGCACAGCTGCTGCCGAGGGGAAACGAGGCCATAAAGTAACTCGCCATATAAAGATGGAGAACTCTTAGTCTCTCACTTAACAATGAAGAGCATTCAGCTGTTTTTGTTTCGTCTGCCATTTACCACATGAAACGTTAGGTTTGCTCTATGGTAAAGCCAACATTTTGTATTATTCTATATAAAATCTGCTTTATGCTATAGTGGGCAATTTTCTCAAAAGGGAAGCATAGAGGAAGGAAGTTTTTAAAATTTAATACATGTTGCAATTACTTCACCAAAAGCAGTCAATAACTTTTAAATATTTCACTGGATTTCTTCTTTAAATATTTCTCTAGACTAATGATTAGGTCTATTAAGTGCAGTGTTTGGTAATTATCTAATCATTTTGATGAAACGTGGCCAAGACAAAGTCATGAGGTGAATGAGTTGGAAAAGGTATCCATTTCAAAAGCTCCATTTGTATTTTTAGTATCAGTATGCTTTAGCTGAGAACGTTTATTTCCAGCAATACATGCAGTAACCTAAGCAAGTGAATGTAATGTGCTGGTCACACGGTCATTTTCTATGCATTTAACTACAACAGGATAAAAATGAAAGATGTGTGGATGTGCACAAATGGCTGAAAAAACAAGTCAAAAATAGGAAACATGGCATTACTTCATTGTGAAAGATGCCTCTTGAGTATCTTCAGATATATTTATGCTATCCTAAGTAAGAAATAAAACACTTGTGGGGGGATGTATATAAAAAAAATTTTTTTTCTTATTCTATATTTAATACTAGAATACATCAATGTTGTGGAACATTAGTTTGTTATTGCAAATGATTGTATTTCGACAGCTATAGAGTTAAGCATTCATGGGGCATTTGCCTTGTGCAAGTCTTTGTGAAGGAGTCATTATTATAGAAACTATAACATATTAGAACAAGATCATCCTGTGCTTTTGCCCTGTTATCAGATCCGCCAATATAGAAAATGTATCACCTTCTGACCAATCAGATTTGAGAATATAACAGTGCTGCAGAATAATAAATATAAAATTAAGCAATATAATAAATAAGATAAAGTTAAGATAAATATAACTGGAAAAAATGTTTGTTGTGCTTAAATTCCTCTACGAGGAAAAACTGAAGGTTTAAAAAGAAAAAGTTTTTAATTTCTAACCACCTTAGCAAAAAAAACCCTTAATTTTATTTTAGTCAACTTACCATCACCTATATGTGCAGAAATGTTTATCACAAATACGTTATGCTTTAGTGCTTAGATAAACAGCCAATCAGTATTTATTGTGGGACGTCTTGTCTGAAATATCATTCTCTCTTGTTTATTTCTGACTTCAGCACTCTGGTTTCCATCACCTTGTAAAATCACAAAAGGAGGAGATTTTTATGTGGAGCTTCGCGTGAATGCAGCACGAAACAATCAGCACAGCGTTTATGCATGTTCGATTTCGATTGCCTTGTTTACTACAACAGGAGCTTCTGGAATTGCAATAAATGGTTCTGGGCCAGAAACATAGGGGAAAAACCCCGAAAGCAATTTGCATATCTAGGAGGGGGAAAAAAAAAACATCAAGATAAGTGGGCTGCTGCATTGTGCCGTGCCTTCTAGTCCACCGTAAGCGCACAATACGCTTTATTAAAAGTAATATATTCTGAGACATTTAACCTGAGAGGACTGCACATTTTTCATACACAAATGCAACACTGCAGGGGAAGAAAAAGAAGGACCTTTATAGAGTCCTATTTCCATATATATGACTTTCTCAAGAGGGGTGCTGGATAAAACCCCATGCGTCTCCAGTACTCAATACTCTGAAGATAAAATATAAAAAAATAAAACACACAGATAAGACGCTTGTATTTTTAATAACGAAATCTATAAAGTACGCAGGCATGTGCACATGCAAAAGTTTGGACGAACCTACTGGTAGAAGAGGTTTCTGCATTTTTATTATTGAAAAATATATGTTTATTTTGCAGTATCACAAAGATATTAACACTATGAAATAACACGGAATAATGCAGCGGTGAAAGAATTTTTTTTTTTAGAATTGAAATTCTTAACCGTGTTCCTGATGAAGCTTTTCAACTCGTTTCATGAGGCGGCTTCACCCAGGAGGCTTTTCTTAAAGTTCCTAATTGAATTTTAAGCTGGAGTTACTTATTAAAAACATATTCTGAAATAAATGTCTACATAAGCATTGACTTCTCTATTTACACTGCCTTAGAAACAAATTTCATGAAATGTCTGATATTTTGACTGGTAATGTATATTTTATTTTTTTTCTGTAATTAGGATTATTTCATATTAGGTATTAGATAATCTGCTAAATGTAAGCAGGACAAAAAGTTTTCAAAATTATTCTACACCTATATTAAGGCAAATTGGATTCGGATTGGAGATCCAAGAATTAAATAATACAAAAAAGAATATGTCAGATTGGTGGCACTGTATTCTGGAATCCATTACTGAGCTGATTGTCAATTTATCGTTAATATACATTTAATCTTTTATCATCATGAGGCAAGTGCATGAGGTCCCTTGCTCCACCTCCTTTCTGATGTCACACATATTATGTGCGTTTGATCATGTGGTACTTACAATGTTGGGCAGTGGTGGCTCAAGTGGTTAAGGCTCTGGGTCGTTGACCGGAAGATCAGGGGTTCAAGCCCCAGCACCGCCAAATTGCCACTGTTGGGCCCTTAACCCTCTCTGCTCCAGGGGTGCTGTATCATGGCTGACCCTGCGCTCTGATCCCAACCTCCAAGGATGGGATATATGAAGAAAGAATTTCACTGTGCTGTAATGTATATGTGACAAAGGCTGTTTCATTTTCATTTCTCTATCTGTCTCTCCATGAGTCTTTAACCTTGTTAGTCTTTTAATATGTTAAGTAATGGCAATGCCTCAAAGAAAGTGCTTGTTTATTTAAACACGTTTTGAAAAACCAGACACATAAAAGATAACCCAAGGCTTGGGTCCAGTGTCCGAGTACATTCATATCAGACTCCTGCAGAAAAGTAGCTCTAAGGGATAAGCACTAAAAGTTCAGGACAGTGCCAGTAATTATACCTGGTAATAAGATCTGCATGGTTTGCGTGCGACTCGAATGCCATGCAGACCTGCCATTGTTCAGCCTACCACTCTGTTTCTGGAACTAATGGCAGCCTCCTGGCCTGGTTTCCATCAGCACCTCGCTCAACTCTCTCTCTCTCTCTCTCTCTCTCTCTGTGTGTTTGTTCTCGATGCCCTTGAAGAGCTGATAAAAGAGGCGGAGGAGATGTGTGCGAGCTCAGGTCACACTGAAAGCTGATTAGCCCCTGTCCCCGGGGTGGATAAAGCCAGAGCAACGTCAATGCCCTGCCCTCAGAGGGTATCGCTGCTCTGCTGCTTCACTGCCAAAAGGCCCCAACTGCCACTCGAATGACAGACCTGGAAGCTGAACTGCACAACCACAACCCCTGCTCTCCATCACCTCGTTTTATGACAAATATTTGAAAGCAACGTCGTAATTTTGTTTACACATTATAAATGACTCGTCTCATGTACTCATTATGCTCTGTTTATGCCAAGATAAGCGTGACTTTACAGCTAGTTCAGAATTTATGATTAATGTCTCCAGAGGGAGTGACGTTAGTACCATCATTCATTTTTTTTAAAAAAGAAAAACAAACGAGCAGATTTTAAAAACATCCCTAAATTAGATTTTATTTGACAATCTTAATTGTGGAGGGGGATCCAGACAGTCATACATACAGTAGTAAATACTCAGTGAAGCATAACATGGGGAAAGGGCTAATCTGCCAACATTATAATTGCACTTTTTAAAACATCTAGCCCACGGTGTGCCATTTTACCCCAATGCTGCTTCAAGCTAGTCCATTCTGATGGATTTAAAAAAAAAAGAAAAAAAAGTGGCAAATGTTTTTTCCCCCCATATCCAATATTCAGATATCCGGGTTGTATCGCCTTACATGGTACAGAAAATCGAATGTCAATAAATAATGAATAAAACATGTAGAACACTGATGCTGAAATCCAGTTGAAACTCTTAAGACTTAGTCACAGTAACGCATGTGGCTTCACATCTGGTCGCTGATGGAGCCAGCTCAGTAGTGTATGTCTCCCAGTCTGTTTCTCAAATTCATAAATGCCATTTTAAAAAAAAAAAGAAAGAAAGAAAGAAAGAAAGGGAAAAAAAAACAAACAAACACTGGACTGGCTACAGTAGACAACGATCAACTAGATCAACTTGCCAGAAACAGGTAGAAATTTGGATTAAACCATTATAACATAAAAAAAAAAAATCATTGGTCACAAACAGAGATGAAACAACTAGAATAAAGAATCTTATAAATATGCCTGTCTACTAATAGACACAAACATAATACAGAAAAAATTCAAGTTTTCTTTTTAAATGAAATGTTCTCCAAACCAACCCATGCCAGAGTCATTTTAATAGATTTTTTTTTTTTTATAACAGTGCAATTTGAAAAATCATAACTATTATGATTTAGTACTAGCAGGGCTATACAAATTTCTGCCAACAAGAGTTCACTAAACATATATCACCAGTTTAGTTATGGTTTTGGAGTAAACAGACCTGAAGTGTCAATGTCCTGCAATAGTGGGCAGTTTGCTTCCTGTTGAGAATTTGGCAGCTAATCTGAAATGGTTCCATTCAGATCATTTGGATGAGAAGTAATGGTATGATGCCACAAAATCCCTGTTGCTGCAAAATTGTGGAATATGAGACCTTCTTGAAGTACATGAACTCAGTCCAGCTAAAGTGAGTTAAGCTGCAACTCCAATCTTTTGCGGGGAGTGAGAAGCACTGGTACCCTTTTAAGCTTTGCAGAAACCCACTGAGCCCTTTACCAAAGACACATCCACAAAAGGCATGTCTGATAGCAAATCTATGCTTCATCTCCTAATCCCAACAGTCCACTTTTGACCTTCTCGAATCAGTTGTCTGATGCCCCCTATCTGAACACAGGCAGCTGGATGTGCGTGGGCTGAATGGCCTCGTACCCACGGCCCAGCATGCGCTCCTTGATGCAGGGTGGGTGAATCTCGCTGATCAGGCACTCCAGAGACTGTAGGCTGCTGCTGAGCAGAGAGGCCTGACACAGGCTCCGGCCGGGCAGCCCGCAACACAGGCCAAGCCCTGGGTACTGCTGCGGCACACAGTGGGCTTGGTGCTGAGGCCGGCCATGGCTGTGGCCAAGCCCCACTGTGCCTGGGGGCAGATCCTGTGGGTTGTAACAGTCACTGTCAGGTGTAGCAAGCGTGCTGTTCCAGTGAGGTGCAAAGAACTGGCCAGCAGAGAAGTCACCATGTGTGGCAGCACAGTTCAAAGGTGATGAGCCCACCCGATCAAGTGTGACACCCGTTACACAGGTGCCTGTGCTTAGGGCATGAGCCCTGTATGGAATCTGAGTGGTACCTGGGGGCAAGCATACATCTGGAGATCTGCTTATGGTAGCTCTGCTGCTGCTATTGGCACTGTACCTGTGTAAGGGACCCTGCTGATAGTGGTGCTTCTGCTGCTGCTGCTGATGTCTCTGCTGCTTTGACTGCCATATCGCATATTCCATAGTGTCCATGTAGCCCGTAGTCTTGGCCATGTCCATGCTGAAGCTGGAGTCCAAGCAGGCTGTGGCTGCTTGATGAGATGGGCTGGAATGATCTTCCACAGTTGTCTGAAGCCCTTGGGCGTGGGATGTCCTAGCCATTTGTCTCACTATGCCAAGGGATGCATGGTCTGAGTGGGAAGCCAGAGCCAAGCTTTGCCCACTAGAGAGAGATGTAGCAGAAGCTGGTACCATGACATTGGGTGGCACTGGGACGTTGTGCACCTCAGGAAGTTTGCAAAGCTCCAAGCTGTATGGCCTCTGCCTGTGCCTGTGTGCCAAGTTGTTGCTGCTGGGTGGTGCATAAGGTGCCACTGCCATCTGGATTGGTGACAGTTTAGTCCTCTTGCCATCAGAGCTCTTTACTATGCCTTTGGTCACAGTGGGGGCCTTGACAATGGCCAGCAAACCCTGGTAGCCACTGGAGTAGGGCTGGGAGTAAGGGCTGTAGCGTTGGCCTGTCGTATCCAAGCCATTGACAGTCCGGCCAATTTGTTTGTGCTGTGGGACCCTGATATTGGATGGGAAGATCTTGATGGACAGTGGACTATCTGCCGTCTTCTGTGCGTAGGCGTCCAGCTCAGCAGCAGAGGGGTACCGTGGAGACTGCATTGAGCTCAGATCACCTGCAAGTAGACATGGTATTAGTTACATAATGGTAGAGAGAGTATGTAAAATACAAATAAGAAACCACACTTAACCACATCACTTTCAAAAATCTGGAAGCAAATGTATATGCAAGTATGCTCTAGAGGTCATTTGATAACTATACAGTGTAAATTAGGCTGAATATACACTCCTGTTACAGCCTAGTTGATGATCCTGAATCTTGCACAAGGAATATGAACAAAAACAAATATCCCCAATTGAGGATTTTGCTGTCTGACAAAGCAGATTGTTCTGCGCTCTTCAGCATAAACACAAGAAAGTGATAAATACTGGATGAGTAAAATGATCAAGGAGCAGACATAAGACAAGAAAAATCGCCCAATAAAAATGGAGATACAGGAGTGTCTGCTCTATCCCATTTTTTACCCCCCACACTCACTTCCTCTGCCTCATTTCCTCTTGTGGATGTTCATCCTTAGACATCTGCATCTTTCTAAAAACTCATTTTGTGGAGGGAGACACCCCGGGCAATGTTTGATCAGTGCATTATGAAATTAATTTGGTCTTTCTTCAGGACAAAATTGGATTACCCTGGGAAATCAAGAAAGAGATGACGAGAAGGAGGGGGGGGGGAGCTAATTTTGTTTCAGTGGCTTGAGTGGAATTCATTTCATGGCATTTGGCTATGCAACCCACTTAAATGTAAGCACAAGTCAGCGCTGGAGATCAGAAGGAGAAGGAAAGTGCTAGAGTCAATCACCTTTGGATGAAACAACGCCTGACAATTTCCCAAAACAACTATGATGTTTGATACCTTCAAAATGAAAGAGGCAGCAGACAGCAGATGACTATGGTCAATCAAGTAAGAAGGCAAGTTCTTTTGTTATGTGCCTTAGCGATCGTCATAAATAACTGGCCCACAGTATAGATTCCATGTGTTACTGATGCTCTGCAACTTCCACAGATGAGCAAGCATACATTACATGGTTACAGGGCCATTTTTACAGCAGTGAGCCTAACCTGAAGTCTAATAATGGAAAATCTCCAGGGGGGACATACATTCAATGGTGTACGGGAAAGCTGGAGGGACAATCCAAAATTGGATTTAAAGACCATTATTCAAGCAATTTCATGGGTGTTTAAACTGCTGCAACTAAGAAGAAAAAGTGCTCCAGTTCCAAACTGTGGATCTGCTACCAAAAATTATGACCACTCTTCAGAATGACAGTTTTATGGAATTTCTGACATGAAAAGAAAAGTGCTAAAATTAAACTAGATTACTCCAGTAGTCAGCAAAAGCCACTGCAGCCTCCTTGGAGGTGACAGGTAGAAGGGTTTTTCGGTGGGAAACCGTCCCAAATAAGACAATTCAGTCTGATTCCGATAAAAGAAGCCATTACAAGCGATTGCTCGAGAATGTGATGGTGATCTCGCTTGTTGTTCCTGTTCAGGATTGATTTGGGACTTCATTTCATTTTCAAGCCCACAACGAGCTTCCAACTGTGAAAATGATTCAATCTACAAGATCCATCTCATAAAGGAAATAAATTGGGTGTTTAAAATGGAGGAAGGAGGAGAAGAGGAGAGTGCTACCAATGCATCTTGCTGCAAAACACACTGCCTGCAGTCACACAGTGCTCACAGGGGGTCATTCATCACGATGAAGCCCCAGAAATAGATGTACAGGTGGGCAGAAATTTATGTCATTGTTAAGAATCTGTGAAAGACCACAGATCATGACAGCAGAGACTTAAGCGTGTGCTGCTTTGATCTGGCCTGCTTTCAGGGGCTGTTTGGGGGAAACACCTAAAACTTAAATGTTGATGTTGTACCGCCTTGTAAATTAAAGGATTCAGATATGCAGCAGCACTCTCCTCCTAAAACGATCATTTTGCACACCCCAGAAGCTTGGCAACATAACGTCATGGAAATATTGGTGGATTCAGTATGCATAATGAATTGCAGAGTAGTTTGGGAAGTGGCTAAGTTGTTGCCAAAGCTGTGGGTTGTTAGCCACAGAGCGTGACAGAGGGAAACGATTAGCATTCTGACCCTAAGCACTTAATCACATAGAGCAGACCAAATGCTAACCTCTTTGACTGCAACGCTGTCAAGGTCCACTCCAAGACTATGGACGAATTTAGTAGCCCATCTGCTCGAAGCCACTCAAGCAGACACACTGCTAAATCCAAACCGTTATTTGCCGAGTGTGCCTTACCCAGGGGCTTCTCAGAGTGCTTACCAATTTACACTCGGTAAGTCTTTTAAGTGGCTTTCCTCCCTCTCTAGCATCAGGATTGCCTGAGGTGGGACACATGGGATTCAAACGCGAGTGCTCTTACGCATGCAAGGCCATTACCTGGAGCTCCCAGTGCTACAGCTGAAAGAACGGGAATCAAACACATGCTGCTTCACTGCACAGCTCAGAGAGGCAAGGTCAACCCTTCGATCAAACAAAGCTCTCAAAAGTGACTTCTATTACATTAGGTCGGCCCTGAAGGGAAGAGGGGAAGCGAGAGCGACTCTGAAATCTCAATTAACACTCGGCTAATTAACTTCACACGCCATTTGATACAGAACAAACTCTTTAAAGTAGGACAATGACAAGACCAGTAACCAGGGTTGGGAACGTGGTATGTTAAAAGGTTTGGAGAATGGAAACAAAATGTATGAAGATATGGGACATGGCATTCATTAGCTCCAAAACCTGTGCAAAGCAAAAACACAAGCACAAATGCTGATGTGCATGCTGGAAAAAATTCTAAGCATATGAACGCACACAAAGCTTTCAGCCCAGTAAGCTACCCAATCCTTTTTCCCATGATTGCACTTAAAGCAGTACCCTCAGATCACAGAGGAGACCTCATTGTTTTGTAGCTGTTTGAGTTAATCACCTGATTAACTGGGAAAACAGCTGAGGCTAAAAAAAGAGCAGAACTCTGTCCCTGCATTTCCACCAGGCTTACAAAAACACCAGCCTAATGATCAAAAGACAGGTCTACACGTGGCATCATTGCTTTAGGACAAGGCTGATGCTAGAAAGTTAAAGCCATCAGTCTTAGCTACAGGGATTAAAAAACAATTTGCAAAGAAATATGGGAATAATGTTGTGTAGTTCATTGTGTGCTTCTGATCACTGAATTTCTAATAATCACTTTGGACATCTGTACTGCTGACAGAAATGAAACTGATGATATCCATATAATCACTCTTTGCTGTACTAAAGATCCATCACAGTATTTTATTTTAGTAAATATTAACTGCACTGTAGGATCATCCAGAGGACAAGGTGTGGCATTATATACAGTTTATTTCCATCTGTTCAAAAAATGTTCATTTTCATTATCATTTGCAACTCTACATTTAAAATTCTGTTGAATGACCTCTTTTTAGTGACTAACTATCAACAAAAATGTTGCCATTTGTTGACAAATTTGAACAGGATTCCAATGATTTGCGTGCCTAGATGATGCACAATAATGGGATTGAATGCTCACTGCCCCATTTAGCTCTATAACTCTTATGAAAATTGAGAACTGGAAGAGATTCATTTGGTCAGGAACCATGCTGTCCCATACCTGCTCTATGAACATTTTTCAGTGGAGCAATGGACATGACTGGTAATGCCAGGGTTGTTTTTTGTGTGTGTGTGTTTTTTTTTTTTTTACAAATTGGGGTAGATAATGTATTGCTAAAGACTAGGAGAAGGAAAATCTGTGAGTGGATAATATCTGTATATCCAGTACTAAATTTTGCTGAAACCTGGCAAGCCTGGGTAATAAAATTACCTCTTTTGTGAACGCCTCAATCATTGTGACATTGGAGTGGGTGCATCAACATTTGAGCTGCTGGACTGTTAGCTGGATGGCTGCAAGTTGTTTAATCTCAACTGCTTACTGGCTAAAAATTCACTAGATGAACGCATATATCATGTAAATCAAGTGTGATAGCCTCTCGACCTAAATTTGTTACGTTATGCTGTTAATAATGTTGTCCTAACTCACCAAAATCTATAGTCACAAACCAATAGCTAATTAGCTAATGTTCTAACAGATCATTTAGTCCCAAATTCCCAAAAAAGGCTTACACTACATACATGCAATATAACTGCAGTAAAATAGAAGTCAAAGCCAGACAAAAGTTTATGCTACATTTTGCTACTCTCTCTCACTGCATTTGTTGAACGATTGATTCAGCAGCACTCCATTAGTACCACAAAGGCTCGGCTGAGTGGATAAAATGCTCCAGTTAAATCAGGTGAGTAGGAGGTAATCATCCTCTTTAACAGAATTACACCAGTTAAAACATGGCAGCCTGAAATGCACGATGTCAATTTCAAGTGTGCGCCAGATCGAAGGGTATGTTTTAACAGGAATACCTCACCACCGCCAAGCTTTCACTGACACCAAACGTGGTTATGGAGCCGTGGTGAGTTTGCAAGGCCATGAACCGACTCCCTCAGGAGAGTCGCGCCCTCATGAAATGTTCCCAAGCTTGCACAGAATAAAAGCTCCCATTATTAATATTAAGAGACATTAATACTAACTGACATGAATCCAAAAGCAGGCATCCATGTGTGGAGGTGTCACATTATAATAGCAGGCTGCTGGGAATGTGAACGCGGAGCCTTTAGTACATTGTTCTCAGCTAATACCCGGCATATATCTGATGAAACTGGTCCTGAAGTTTTGCAACGGCAAAAAACCTGCCAATGAAGTTCATTTGATTAGACGTGTCCGTGTCAAACAAATGCACCCTGTTCACCTCATCAGTGTCTCTCTCGTGGGAGGCTGTGCGAGAACAGAATAACCGGAGGGGTCAGCGCTTATTTATCTGTGCTTGAGAAGTCAGGCACAGACGAGCCAGGCTTTTTACACGAGTGTTACTTTCCATTTGGCTCAGCACTGTGGGAAAAAAATTGCAACCATGCCTAAACAGCCTAACCGGAGGCACAGCTCTTCCCACAGCATTGCTCCCATTACTACTCATCCGCGTGATAAGAAGAGCCACATAGCACTCTCAGAGTTTCAATCACCTCTGTATTCACTCGCGACTGAAATGCTTTGTTTAGAGCTGTCACCATACCAAATTTCTTACATACAAAGCAAGATTGATAACGGGGGGTGGGGGGGGACGGACGAGTGAAAAGCTTAATAATAGCAAACCTGAATATCTATGATCATTTCTGTTTCTCAATCTCAGTGAAGCAAATTAAACCTCCATCATATAAAATGTTTAATGAATAGGAACCAAAACCAGAGAGAATGCCTTGCTATGAACGTTTGAACGTAAAGTCTGCATACAGAGAGCGGCAGGTGATGAGGCCGGATGATGTTGCTTAAACAGCAAATACTTTTCATGAGATTACTGCAATATTGTGATCATATTCCTTAGACAGAATTGCATATCACTTGCATTTACATTAACTTGCCTGAAGCCATTAAAATGTGCACAAGGAAAAGAAAACTTTGTCATTAAGCAGATTCGCTGGTTTCTGATCATGAAGACAATATCTCATGCTTTCTAAAGCAAGATAATGACAGAAAGGTGCCAACAGGCCTTTAATTAAACCTCTAATTCCATCACAGGCTTTTTTCTTATGATTTTTTATACCACAAGTTCATTGTCATTTCATTTAAGCAGGATTAAATCTGGTTGAATTGTGCAATGCGTTTGGGATAAACATTTATTCTGTTGTGTAATACCTGCTACAACAATTACCTATTTGATGTGGTTTTTTTATTGCCTACTTATCACATAAAATGCTCAAAAACACCTCAAGCAAATAGAAAACCTTTTTTAGCAATATTACATGTTTTTTTTTGAATATTGTTCTTTCCAGCTTTCTGAACTTTCTCTAATTAGATCATGCGCATAACAGTGTTTGGATAGGCAACACGACTGCCTTTCCTCTTAACATTAACTATAGAAAATGAAATCTCTATTAATTTGCTGCTTCAGACCACTTTTTGGTTACATTATCCACATCTGCACAATAGTTGGCAGAAAAGAAAAGAGGGGGAAAAGGCAAATTATTCACTCCATTCCATTTATTTGTATGACAAATAAGCATCAACAAAAAAAAAATTAATGATCGTGACGGGTCTAAAGGCAAAGCCCCGAGTTCTGCCTGGCAGATGTGGTGCTAACAGTCACAACATGTTGCCAGGAATGTGGCTGACTGATAAATCCTCAGGGCTAAACACGGTCCACGAGTTGCTGAGGCAGACATATGCACTGTATATTCCCTACAGCCCCACCATGGGCTCCTTTCCAGAATAACAGATATGACACATGCCTCCAGGCAATTGCAACTCCAACGATTCATCAGCTGCATTTCATGCCAACCATTAAACCTCCAGAGATCCAATGAGGGGGATGAGAATAATAGTACAGCAGTTTCAGTGAAGGAAGAACCCAAAATCAGCGTTGGGTGGAATAACACCTAATATGGCTCAAGCCTTAGACATGTAAAGCACTTTGGATTCGGGGTGTGTGCTGAGTGACATGAGCTGGGACTGTCAGAGCACATCAGGCTCTGGACACAGAGAAACAAAAGTGTGTGTGTGTGCGCGCGCGTGCGCGAGTGAGAGAGAGAGAGAGAGAGAGCGAGAGAGACCTAGCGAGCGTGAGAGAAAGAGAGAGATGCCTGAGGCTCTGCCTGTGGCAAACCAGGGCCCTTCTGTTCCAGCGTTTAGCAGACAAGCGCTCCACTGATTCCAAATTAATATTTAATAACATGGCAGACAATGAGGTTTTTACCCCAGCTGGATGAGGAAGTGGGAGGGTAGGGGGCACATGGAGATTTGCTCCAGTTGTTCAAAAAAAATTGGAAAGGCTTTAGCACTGTGCGTGTGGAAAAGACAATACAGATAGCTTATTGATAAAAGGCTCATTGTTAGCCGACAGGCTCAATTATCTTTAATGCGTATAGTCTCTCTATCTCAGGATCTCAAAATTGTTTTCTCTCGAACCTTTGATTAAGGTATATTTCGGACTCAATTCGGTCGAAATTGCTTGCTTTATCTCTTCCCTGATCTGAACTGAACAAAATCCAATCTTAATAGGAAATGATGCATACCATGTACATAGATCAATTAGGTGAACACTAGGCAGGCTCTCTGCACGCAAATAATCAGTGAATAATAATCAATGTCCCTCAGTCCCGATGGCCCAGGACTTAAGAGGACGACAAAATGCACTCTCGTTAATTGTGAGTGTAATGCATGCTGACAGTAATGATAATTAACCGACTCTGAAAGCCATGTTTATGAAAATCACTTTGAACCGCTTTTATAAACCGAGACAGTGCGGATTTAATATCATGGAGAAGTCTATAGGGGTTGCTCAGGCGGTGTAGGGTTACTCAGCCCCTGCCTAGTGCAGAAATTAGATCAATAGTGTATGATGTGTGGACTTGCGAAAGTCCGAGTTGCCCTTAGTGACCGTGTGAAACTCTCAATTAGAGAAAGGTCAGTGGACTCTAACATTTCGAAACTCGACGCTCCAGCACTCCTTTTCTTTAGAAGCAAACTCATCTTCGTAGACATCCCACTCCAGAGAGAATCTGCAAAGCCATTATTGAGGTTGGAAGCTGAAATAATTTCTGAATTTCTATAATTCATAATAATTTCTAAAATAATCCATTTGAATTACATATCACATGAAATAGGACAGCTTTGTGGCCTAAAAGAAATCACAAATAGCTAGCTCTCTATAATGATGCTAAACCCAGTGCTTCTTAAATAACGTGATTTAGGTAATGTCCAGGCAGTTTTGTTGACTGCTGCCAGTCTTTAACGGCTAAGATTCACAGTTAGCTGCTTAGTAAGAACAGAACTATTTCAGCACAACATAACTGTAGGTACACGTATCCTTCATGTCTTAACGTCTTGACTCCAGTTAACTCTATTCCACTTCTCTTCTCTTCACATCATCGATGCATACATCTGTGATTGGCTAAAGGAGTTTGGTGCATCTATTTTTCTCTGGGATGCTTTACAATTTACATAAAGTATATATTTGTCAGCTGTAAAACAAAACATTTTAACATGCCACCCATAAAATTCATATTCAAACACTTTCTCCGAAGTCCTCTTCCTCAAACAGTTTGATCAGCACAATGCAGACGCAGCAGATCTAATCAGCCTTCGGTCCTCAAACACAGTTTTAGACTTTGTGTCACTTCAAAGTGACCGACGCTGTTCTTCCGACATCTCCTCCTCTGGGGAACAAAACTGCCGTCTGTGATGACAGCCGCCCTTGCAGGGGGAAAGCGTGTCAGCCTGCACGGCATTCGTCAATGCCCTCATGAATTAAATTAAAAGATGGTGCGATCGCTGTCACTGATAAGGAGCACCGATTGATCTGCACTGATGATAAACCTGGAACTCTGGGAGTTAGTAGAGACCAAGGTGAACCTCCTTTCCATCTCTCCCTCCCACCCTCCCTCCCTCCCTCCCTCCCTCCCTTCCTCTCTCTCTCTTATCTAACCTTCCACTTTAGTCTGCTATTCTTCTACCAGAATTGGAGAGGCCTAATTAAGGCAAATTAATTCCAGCAAATAGCCTAATTCATTAAGTCACGTTTTGCATCAGAGCCCTCGTTTTTTTTTAATAAAAAAAAAAAAAAAAAAAACTTGTATTAAAGTAACCTTATAAAGTGTGGGTGGCACTGCTTGGATAAATATAAGAGACAGAAACGTGGATCCTATATAATCTTGAGCTAGTTATCTCTCACTCTCTTTCTCTCGCTCTCTCTAAATGTATATAATATGTATAGATGGATAGATAGGTTGGTCTAAGTTTTCATTTCTACTACACAGGCACAGAATGAAAACGTATCCACCGCTCTCGGTCTTAATGGATAAAAATCCATTGTCTGGACAGAGGATCCATCATCCACTCAATATGGTTAAACCATGAAAATCAAAGGTTAGGTTACCTTAGAAAATTGAATTTACCATAGGATGTTTTTTTCAGCCCTTTACTCCAATAAGTCTTTTTTTTGCTCCATCTCTCTGCACCTTGTTCATAAAAGCATCCGCCGCAACAGAGGCTTTCTGAGCACGGCCGGATCTGGTGAAACGGTTCCAACGCCTCTGGTTAAACAGCTAAGCTCTACTTCAAATCATGTGTTATTGCAGCCAGAGGGGTCTTTTGGTCTTCCAGATGTAGTGGAGATGGAAGAGGCTTTTAACTTTCCACATCAGACACCTTTAGTGAGTTGCACAACCAAATCCAGAACAAAGGCCTGTCTGGGAATGAAATACGGGTTTATCATGAAAAGGAGATGTGAAATGGCTACGCTGGTCAACTGTACAGGTGTGCGTTAATGCCACCGTGAAATATGCTCCAGTTTTAAAGCAAGTTAGCTGATATTTAAAAAACAAACAGGCCTCAAATCCCTGTATTACTAAACAGGATCGCCATTGTGAAGATGTCTTTACACAATACTTCTTGAAAAAGGAAAACTGGCAGAAAATTTGATTTTTTAATTTCTGGATGTTGAGTAATATTGAATAAAACCACTGAAACCATAAAACACACAATAGGCTTGTTAGGTTGTCATGATTTCATGGTGTTCTTATCAAACAGTTGGCTTTTATAATGCATCCCTGTCTATCATCTTTTTCTTTTACATTTATTTAATAAGTCCACATTTTCCTACTCCACCTGAAAACACACTACAGCAACCTGTTTGTCGGTACAAGAGATGGAAACCAGTTACACTGCTATCTCTGTCGCTACTTCTGGCATGATCGTAACTTTAGTCATACGAAACAGCCATCAAGAAGAACATGGCACTGCTGAGAAGTACTAAAACTAAGTGTTGCCTTTCCTCGCAGCCACACTCTCTTTCAGCTGTTATCAACAACGTGATAAATGCTGACAGGAAGCGTTTATGATAAAGTGGCTTTAGAACATGTCTTAAATATGAATTTAAAACAAATTCATAAAAGTTCTGTAAAATGTTTTAAAGTGGTAAATCTACCATGAAATCATTTGACTATCAGTATCCCATCATTTCGTCATGTTTTATTAAACTAATAGGCTAGTTATCAGTTATCCTTGAATCTGTTCAAATAAATACTTCCACGATTTAATCTTCTAAATATATTGTTTTGCCGTATGAAGCTGCTACAGTTATCATTCTATGCATTTTTCAAAACAAAGTGACAAAAACTCCATCAAGAATCTGAAATAAATTCACATTGAAGCACATTTAGCTAGCTATATTTACTGTTAAGGGAAGAAAAAAAACAACTGTACAAGCATCAGCTCTGTACAACCCTCGTATTAATCTGTTTATGACAGCCATCTTTGATCCCCAAGTAAGTTCCTAATGATGTAATGAAGCTGAATAAACCTGCGTGTCCCTCATGCTTACTTTTCAGGCTGACGGGAGCGTCCAGGATCTTGGCAGCACACGCCGGGTGCTGGGCGGGTTGGTTCTGTCTTCTCGGCAGGCACGCCAACATGATGCAGCTTTTAGGCTCTACGGCTGCGAGAAGCCTCGAGGAATCTGCGGGGAAGGCAAAGGAGAATCACTTTTGAGTTTCTAATCTGTCAAGTGTGTGCTAATCTAGACCTGATCAGATGCATATACTTCCTGTTTACAACTCTTCATAAACATATACGAAGTAGCTAAGAAGAAAAAAATCCTGTGGCGCTTAGCTTTGTATATGTAAAGCGTACTGTATGAAATGTCTACTCTTTAGGTGCACAGAAACAAAGAAGATGGTAATGTAATGACTCAGCAAGCGGTTGTCTTTTTGGTGGGATTTGGTGGGCCTGAGGTGCATGCTGAGTGCTCGACGGCTCTAATCAATCTCCCAGCAGGCCATAAATCTCACCTCCCTCTGTTCTCGGCTGCTAAGCTATATAAAGACGTACATCCACAGGCAACCCTGACAGGGATAACAACACAATGCCACTATAGGATTAACATCCCAGGCAAAGCAGGCCAGGCTAGCTTTATCTTTCCAGGCCTCTACAAATGAAAAGCATCTATCTAGATGTCCCTTCTAATCCAATTTTCATCTTTCTTTTTTTTGGATAATCCTTTAATTTAGTCATTTGACAGGTGGCCCCAATGACATGAATGTAAATTATCCAGAGCAAGCCACAGCAAATGTTTTTTTTTTTTTTTTTTTTTTTAAAGCCAAAAGATGTGAGGTTTAACCTGCTATGAGTGAAATGCGAGTGTAAATCAGGGCGAAGGGAGGTTTCTTTTGAGAGCAGGCAGCACAACACAACGACTTTTACATTTAGTAAACTGAACCGGTCAGTGAACGGATCAATAAGTGTTTAAAACTTTTTTACCGAAAGCACACAGATCTGTTGTACTACAAGGAAGGAGGATGATGGGGATGATGGAAAGACAATAATGTTTTAATAGTTTGTGTTCTTACACTCTGACATTTACCTTTACCCCAATCATTCTATATTCAATTACTTTTTATTTTAACAAATTAATTTGCCGTCCTCATGAGATCCCATGGCAGTAGCTGGCCTAGTTCTTAGTCTTTAGGCTAATGACTGTTGACTCTTCATATCCTTCATTTTATTTGATTCTCTCTCTCTCTTTCTCTCTCTCACAAAGGCTGGCTCACTCTCCCTGCCTTTTTTCTCCTGAAATCCCTCTTTGATTTATTTCCCGTCCAACTTATTACTCTCCTTTTTTCCTGCTGGTTCCACACGACGGCTGCCCGAGCAAACTGGAGGGGAGAGCTTGAAAGCCATCTGTATATACTTGATTGCCTACACCTCAGAAGGATAAAAGAAACAGCCTGGCTTTCATTCTTGTCAGGAGCCTGGAGAAATCATACACCCTCCACCCCCATCTCACACACACACACACTTTTTTCTTAACACAGTATGCACAGAGAGCCTCTCTTCAAACCAAACAGCCGGTCTGTGATCACAGACAGCTAAACGGCTAAAAAGGCTTTCTCTCCACTATTTTGTGAGAGGGCCAATTTCACAACAAGGCTTCCATTACTGCACATTTGTCAAAGGAAGATACAGGTTTTGGATGAGGGGGAGAAGAAGCGGGTGGATTTGTGTGTGTGGGGGGGGGGGTAAATATGGGATCTCCCGGGAAATGCCTGCGCAGCTTTATCAACAGGAAATGAGAGACAATTGTGAAACTGCCATCCATTACTCTCGCAAGTGGCTGAGGGATAAAAATGCATTAAGACACCCGTTTTCCCCACTTTTTTTTTTTAAAGACAGGACAGCAAAGTGCTTTGTTTATGGAGAACAAATAAGAGTGTGCAAAACGGAGCATGTGCCGACCCTATGGCATATCTTTTAATGTTCGTCCCACCGTACAGACTTCGGTCGCATGCGTTTTCCTCCTGCTTTTAGCAAAGTGACTGTTTTAGTAAGCGTGCACAAAGGCTTGAGAAATCACAAACAGCCCGGAGGAAAAGTGCTCCCTATCGGCAACCTAATGTCTCTTTGAATGACAGCCGGTCTGTCTCCTTAATTCCATTACGCCAAATGGCCTTGAAAGCTTCTTTCTCCAGAGGATGCCGTTCCGCTCTTTCTGCGCCCACGTCGTGCAAAAGGCAACTCGATCCACGAGTCTGACATTCTTTGATACCGAGATATAAGGCTGTGCAGTTATCAAACTGTGAATCCTTCATTCTTTTCCGTCCAAGAACGGAGTCTGAGCCAGCATTCTGCAAACCTGCTTATAGGAGTTTTATCATCTAGTCCACCTTCGGTGCTATTTTTCTCCATGCAGAACCTAATGACCCACGAAAGCCTAGTATCCCTCCACTGAAGCGCTGATTTCACTTCCCACAAACTCAAGCGCCGAGCAAGGCTGACAAAACTTTCGACCAGAAAGGACAGCAAATCCTTGCCACTATACTGCATCAGCCTCACCGATAAGGCCGCTCATCATTCTCCGCGCTGCCTAGCGAGGGCCTGCTGGGGAGATAAGTGTCCTGCACGCCACTGCCGATCTTTTGTCTTCCAAGGATTTCTGATAAGATCGCCTCGGCAGACAAATTGTCCCCTCCGTTCTGGTATTTTAGCCTTTTCATCTCTCTCTCAAGCCTGGAGGTGAACTAGATGGAAGGTTGTCGAATTGTATGTGTGCCAGTGCGTAGCTGGGAAAAGAGGAGTGCATACATAGATAAGGTCACGTTGCAGAAGGAAAACAGGAGGGGGGGCGGCTTTATTCCCTCATGTGCACGAAGGACAGAATGTCGAGATCCTTTTAAATCAAATCTTATCTGTGTAGAATCCCTCTGAGGGGCAGAGCGTGAAACCAATGGATTAGGCATGGAAAGCTAATTGCGTGACTGGCAAAAACAAAGTAGAATATTTTAGTTCAGCAAAGTAGCAGAAGCAAAGGCTTGTTACGTTTTGGTTTAGATTGAAGCAACTGACAGAAAAGCCAGATTTGCATAAAAATAGCAATCTTCCTCTCTTTACAAACAAAAAGCCATGAAGCGCAACCTGCTCTCATATAGAAGCCACTTAAAAATCCCTCACTTTGTTTATATCTTTATACAAACTATAGCACTTAAAGCTTATGAGGTGAATCTAATGAGTAAAACCAGAATCAAGTAGCCTCAACAACCTTGCACTCCTACTTAAGCATCCATATGCATGCGCACACACTCACACACTTACACACACATAAAAGAAGCACTTCCCACTCTCAGCTCAAAATCCTGAGTTAATAATTAGATAATAATGAAAAAAAGGTTTAAGCCTGGCCCTCTTTCACTTGCCGGTTAGATAGGATTAGCATGAGTGTGCTATGGTAATTTCTTCTCCTTCCCCTCGGTGTCATCCTGCCTACACGGCGGGGGAACGAGCCACGTCGCACCGAAATAACACACTGACTGAGGCAATATAGCGCAGGCTTGACCGATGATGAAAACCTATCACAGCTCTATATTACATTTCTGTTAGAGTCCTACTAAAGTGACATGCTGCCATTAGGTCCACTTTCCAACATTGAATCCTGTCCAGCTAATGTATCTCTCTTGTCATTAATTGAGAGAATCAAGTAACCTGAACAAAATTGCCTTCACGAGGAAGAACGGCTAATATATTTGTAGGCTGATCAAATAATATAGCTGCAGCCATGCAAAATCAGGTTTCCATTGACTTTATGTGCATCCTGCAGGTTTGATCTATGAGAGCTGGAGTCCAGAAACAACCCCCCCCTCCCACCACCACATCTAAAACCGATGGCCTGGCCTGTGGACTTTTCCAAATCACTAACTCTATTATGAGTGACAGCAGTGGAGGAGAGGGGTGGCCGCTCTGCCACTTCCTCCAGCAGGAGCCCTCAGTGTGACGCTGGCAATCCAGCAGGAGCAAAAGCTGAGCGCTACATCAAAAGGCCACATTTAGCCTTGCTGAGCGAGAAGCAAAGAGGCCACGGCTGGCTGGCGACGTCGCGCCAATCGGCCTCCCCTCTCCGTGGAAATGGGATCTTCTCTGAGCAGTGAAAAGATAGCAGAGCTGTTTCCCGGAGGATGGAGACCGTTTGACAGACAACGGCGGCGGCTTCATCCGTAAAGCTCCTCATGCATTTTTAATGGAATCTATTACTTCAGGATTAGGAGATAAGAGACCAGGGCCCTGGTTAAATTTCTGATAGTTAGCATAATTGGGATCAGAGGCACAGAGGAGACAAAGATTTTTCCCCTCCTTTTGAAAAGGGTAACCTCTTAACCAGATGCGCAAAGAACAAGTAGCCTGAGATAAACAGCAGCTCGCTGACTCACATTAGCATCAGACACTGTAATAAAAAAGAAGGGGGAGGAGGAGGAGGAGAAGGTTTCAACAGAACCTTTAGGAGCATTTCTTCTCACCTGGCTGCGAGGTGTAAATGTAAATATGCTCTGTCAAATGTAAATTTACCAGGCCAACTGAATTAGCTCCTGCTCCAAAGAACATTATTCCACTGGCAACTATTTATGGCTAGATATTTCACTGGCTGTCATATACTGTGGCAGCTTGTTACAGAAGTTTGCTCTTGTGAGAGTCTTGTGTGTGTACAGCAGACATTACTGGTACACAGAGCAGAACCCGTCCTGTGTGCTTTGCTCCAAGCACTCCTCCGCCCACCAAGCATGCAGGGCAATTCATTACGCTGTTAAGGGTCACTGCTTCCTTCAAGTCATTAAAAATGGTAATAAAACAAAGAACTCGGAACAAAGATTGGCCAAATGTTTCCCGCAGGCTATTCACACGGGAAGAACACTTACCCCCCCTGAGTGCTTAATGAATGACTTGGCATAGAAAGACCAAAGAGTTCCAGGAGAAAATGGACTTTACTTGGTACGCGCTAATCTAAAGTGACCTCCACCTGCTGCCCGCTCGATGAGAAAAAGGTTAGACTGCTAAGAAAGCAGGGCAATCGTTTCCAAAGCCTTATATAATGTGAAATTGTCTTAAATGGATTGGATTTTTTTTGTTCAGGTGGCAGGAAAATGCAGAAAGCAGGCCAGAATGCTTCTGTAATCTTGAGTAAACGCTTTCAGCAACCTCCCCCACCTGCTTGAGCCACATTACCCCGTAGTCCCCTTTCACCCCGGCTCCTCATCCCATAAAAATAAAGAGACCAATTAGGCAGATTTCAAAGGATGGCAGCCGGCCTATAATTACACACGACGTCCTTAGGAGATAAAAGGTGATTACGGTGGATGCAGAGGGAAAATTGCTTAGCAACCGAGAGATTGACATCATCCCCACAAGTGGAGCTTAGCGACCAGGCGTCCACTCTCTGAGGTCACTCAACCTTCCCGGATCACCCTTATCTCTGGCTTTGTTTAATAAACAGGCTAAATGTATCGACAGAGCAGCTTTGTGATGACTGAGGAATGCCTTGTGTAATCCATTGTGTATTGCAGGACATTGCTTCTACTTTTTCAATTTTCAAAGCGTCTCAGGAAAACATTAGGCCAAAACAAAGCACAAGAACAGCTTTAGCACACTTCGGATAGACTCTACATGTCTCTGGAACTGTACTGGAAAAACGAATGCCATTCCTCCAAAGGATATTACCTCATTTGGTGTTTTGATGATGGTGCTGCAGAATAATGTTTCAAATGTCACACCAGTATCTCTCGATCTTGTGACTGTGAAGGACAAGGCATGCAATCTACATAATTTTCATCCTCATCAAATCATCAGCCCTCATGCCCTGTGGATAGGGTATGGAGTCATCCTGGAAAATTCTGTTCATCGTATGATGAAGGTGATCACTATAATTAGGAGAACTTAGTACTGATTTGCAATGAGCCCTCTGTCTAAATGGAATCCAAACACGGCAGCAAAATTTGTCACCCGTCTGTGCTTGGATGTCAAAAGTGACTAGTCTCTAGAAATAAGATGGATGTGGCTAACCACAACAGGGCACATATGCACCAATAAAAGGGCGTAAGAAACAGTAGCTTGTCCCAAAGGCATCTTGGCTGAGATAATGAGGAAGTGCAGTGGTGTTTTGAGTGCAGGCCCTAAGGCCATTAGCCAGCAAATGCGGACAGAAAAACTGCTGCAGCAGGGAAAGAGAGCGGTCAGGAAAAAGAGATGACAAATCCCATGTCTTCATGGAGAGATAGTGGAAATGCTGATAGGACATAACATTAGGAGACAGTCCACATCTTCATCTCCACCATAGTTTGCCTGCTTGGCATATATGAAATGGTAATAATTGGCACTCAACCGAAACACCATGACACAAAAAGCCAGTGCAAACCAATGAATTATACTAATACGCAGCCTCGACCTTTGTCTGTCGGATACCTCGATGACTGAGCTCATGTACAGTACCTGCAATCGAAAAGTAATTACTCTGGCTTTAAAGGTCAGCACATTCCTTTCAACACCCATCTGAGTGGCATCTGAAATTAAGATTTTCCTTTTACCGCTTTTCACCATAGCACTTGTCAAACATGCAAAGCTGGTCCTGTGGAACCACCATGACATATGAATAAAGCAGTTTCCTTGAGGCTTGGCAGACGGCTCTTTTGGTCTTTTTCTACACTTTAATTACGTTGCCCCTTCTGAAAGGCCACAATGTTTATTCCGCTGCTTGGATGTCCCAAAATGTCAAACGACTTTATAAAGAGCCGGGACTGTAGGGATGAATTCGTAGGGCTACCTCATGGCGCTCAGGGCAAACCACGATCCTTTCTTCTTTTCTGTTTATAAAAGTCATTCCAGACCTAAATCAGGCTCTAAATGAATCTTACCATCCTGGCTACTGAGAGCTCATTTGTCAGGGCCATACTTCACCTGGAGCTGACTGATTTTAGCACCTTCCTCTAAACAGGTAAACTTCTTCAGGGTTTATGGGCCTGCTTTTTTTCTCCCAGTAGCCTCGCCCGTGTTGGCAAAGGCTTTGAAAAGGCCAATAATAGTGCACTTCAAAGCCTTTTCCTGTAACCGCGGGGACTCTGGCATACAAGGCCCCCTTTTATTACAGCCACATCCATCGGGGCGGTCAGCTGACATGAAAGGCAGAGACGCATTTCCGACAATATGGACTCAGACAGACACCATTCAGGGCAATTCACCATTAAAAAACAGACACACACCCAAAAGGTTTCATTTCCTTGCAGTAACAGGAATGTAGACTAATCCGACCACTTTAATTAACGACCGTCCTGTAAGGCGCACACACACAGATAAAGGCTACAAAGTCACTTCCCTGTTTACATGATAAATGAAAAGATTCATGGGATATATTTACCATAAATGGAAGCGTCGATGCGTTTCCTAGATCCAGGCAAGCCTTATTCCCTGAGAAATCATGCCTGTCGTCTCGCTCGGATCCGTAATATCACGGTTTTTTATTCGGTCCGTTGCTTTTTTTTCCTCTCTCGTCGATGCGTTCAGGACTGAATCCGTGCAGTCGCTCCCCCCCAAAAAAACAGGTTATCCAACCGCCTGTTAAATTGTCCTATGGAGGAATTATGAAACACCGATGCCGTAGTTTAAACCCGATTTTTTCCGTTAATTGTCCTGAATGCATTTAATCGGTTGTGACCGATTTCAATCCCAGCTTCGTGTTCCGGTTACGGTGAAGCGGCTCCCGTACGTGCCGCATATCGGACTCCGTTCACCGACCAGAATAAGGGGGAAAAAAGCTAAAAGCACCTGCTGCTAAGCTTTCTAGCTAAACACGGTGGGTTTTGCACCTCTGCTCGGCCCAATAAGCTATAAAAACAACAAGGAACTTCCAAAAACAAGAACCAAGTAGGATAGAAAATTAAAATATCGCTAATCTAACCTAGCTGAATAGCTAACAAGAGCAAAAAAAAACAAATAAATAGGCTACAAGACTGTTCTACTACACGGTGCAATCCATTAAAAACCGGATAAAAAAAGGCAAAGTTTACTTCGAATAAAACAACGAGTTTATATTATATAAAACAGACAATCCGGTGAAGTCGCGGCCTTTTAATTCAGGTCTGTGTGTGTATGTGTGCGCGTGTGTCCCCGAGCCGAGACCGCTCCGCTCTCCATGCCTGACCATCAATACCGTCTGTGTACACACAACAACGGCTCATTCTGACCATTCCACTAACCGGAATGTTCAACCAATCAATTCTGAGAGATTGTTTGAATAAATCATCTACTCAGCCAATCGGAGTGGGGAGTGGGTGGGCTCGCGGTGTGACGCAATCAGCGTCAGGGCGACGGCGTTTTTCCTGACCACGCTGAAAATCCGTCATTCGCTGTATTATTTAAAGAGACAGCAGATTTTTTTTTTGTTGTTGTCGTTGTGGTAATGTGCTGATTATAGCTCAGACAATGGCCTTTATAAAGGTTGATAACATACATAGTGTGACATTTACAGTGAAATGTCATTACATACATAGTGTTTAAATTCCTTTAAATAATTATTAGTTTATCTTTAACCCTCATATGTCCATAAGGTCCCACAACATCTCTTTTAGAATTTCAGCAATGAAGTTAGAAAATCTCATTTTGAAATATCCAATATACTTTTCTCCCCATGACACCAGGTGTGTGTGTGAGAGAGAGAGAGACTGAAGAAATGGGATATCTTTAGAACATTTCAGGAATAAAATCAAAAAGCAAAACATAATCAAGAGCATCATCATGGTCATAAAAATAACATGATTTTATTATTCTTAGCAAAATTCCAAGCATACTGTTTATCCTACACCAGGTAAGACGGTACCTGGAGTCTATCTGTATCTAATCCCAATTGTTTCAGTTTGATTGCATTTTATGAGATAACCTTTTTTTCCTACTTATCCTGTATAACAGGGACTAAGCTAAGCTAACTGATGTCTCTTTTAATTGTTTTTATTTAAAAGATAAATAGGTGTACACACACACACGCACACACACACACACACACACATACATTATATATCTACACCAACCAGGCCTAACATTATGACGACCTGCCTAATATTCTGTTGGTCCCCCTTTTGCTGCCAAAACAACCCTGCCCGTCATGCACTGTGTATTCTGACACCTTTCTATCAGAAACAGCATTAACTTCTTCAGCAATTTGAGCAACAGTAGCTCGTCTGTTGGATCAGATCACACGGGCCAGCCTTCACTCCCCATGTGCATCAATGAGCCTTGGCCGCCCATGACCCTGTTGCTTCTTCACCACTGTTCCTTCCTTGGACTATTTTTGATAGATACTGACCACTGCAGACCGGGAACACCCCACAAGAGCTGCAGTTTTGGAGATGCTCTGATCCAGTTGTCTAGCCGTCACAATTTGGCCCTTGTCAAACTCGCTCAAATCCTTACACTTGCCCATTTTTCCTGCTTCTAACACATCAACTTTGAGGACAAAATGTTCATTTGCCGCCTAATATATTCCACCCACTAACAGGTGCCATGATGAGGAGATATTCACTTCACCTGTCAGTGGTCATAATATTATGCCTGATCGGTGTATATATCCTCTCTCTAGTCCTGTCAAGTTAGTTTATGGGGTAGCTCATAGACATTAATCCTTTCCTACTAAACTAGGCTGGCAAAACATAACTAGCACCCACTGCATAGACTGTATGTAAAGATTTCCTGTGTTATTTCAGCCCTCTGGAGTTATTCAGGCTATTTTTGCGACTGTTATAGGACTGGATATTAATCTAATATCTGCAGTATGAAAGATATCGACCACCTGGGTCCATCCTGATAGAGATAAGAATAGAGAGATGAATCTTGAAAATGGGTTTGGCTTTCATAGGTTTAATGAAAAGGATATTGTGTTTGTCTTTATTCTTCATAGTTTTAGTACTATTGCAATACATTATTGTTTGCCACAAAGAAGATAGCAGACATTTTTTCTCATCCACAGTTGGTAAGAGAACCTTTTGACCATACACACACCTTAATATAATATCATATATAATATCGACCTCTACCCAAGTAGTTTTCTCATAGATTAATTTAAAGTTTACTTGAGCCATTTCCCAGAAAGCTTCCTTTACTTTTACTTACAGAAGTATAACTGTGCATTAGGGCTACATGTCTACCGTGAGAAGCTCTCAGAGGTTATGCAGCATCCTGCAGTGCTTCATTTAATTACAACAGCGTAATCAATGACTTGGAAAAATGTAAATCAATACGTTTTAGACCTACTGGCTTTGTCCTTTCGTTTCAATGAAAATGGTATAGTGACATTTTCAAGCGTTTACACCTAAATATTCTGCATTTAAAGCAACACAGTTTACAGTTTGTGTTTAAAGTTCACATGCTTCAAGCTGTAGTCGTGTATTCCTGTTAAATCTAATGGTTAAACCTCCTGAGAGCCAACAGCACCAAAGGCAACACAGCAGGGACGTCCTGGCTTCTGTTGCAGATGACTGATTTCATTCTGTCATGCTGTTCCCAAAACTCGAACCCAACTGTCAAAAACAAAAACACACACAAGCCCTGATTTTTTTTTTTTTTTTTTTTAATTAGCATTTTTTTTTTTTTTTGCAAACAGAATTTGCCGATCATCCTTCATCATGAACGTACTACAAGTGAAAGAAAAAGAGCTCGGTTTAATCTAAATGCTTAGGACACTAATGGCATCCCGTCTATTTGATTTATAAAGATCCTTTATCTATGGTTCATATTTTTTTTTTACAGTATTGTACCTTTTTTTTCTGGAAAAAAAAAAAAAGCCAGGACACAAAAAATTAATAGAGAATTTTATTATAGGTCTGTTTGATTCTCAAATGATTTGTCTTGTCCAAACTCATTCTTTAAAGAAACAGCTGTGTGTAGTAAGAGGTAGCGGCTTCGTCTATGCACATATGAGCAGATAAGCAGATCGACTCCACAGAGAAATATTCAAACACGCAGCTTTAATTAAATGTGAAGCGGGGAATACATTCTCTGTGCATGAAATCATTGTGTAGACACAGAGGAAAGAGAATCCCTCTTATTAGCATTACTGGATCATTTGAATTTCTTATCCAAGACTAATTATGAGCGAGTGATGCGGTCTTTATATTCATATGAAAAATCTTTCAATTTATTCAATCCATCTGAAAGTAACACAATGTGGATTGCGTGTGAGGAAAGTCATTTAATTCCCCCCACACTTCCCTCCTTCACTTCGTTTGATGTTACATTAGAAAATAATGACTTTCTCCATGAAGAATGCCTTTGATATTGCAATTAATGAGAACCAGCAGGGGAAGGAGTCAGCATTTGAACTTCAGACCCAAGAGCAGCTATTCATCTGCATTACTTTGCCTATGTTTTAATTTAGATGGAATTAACATTTTCAAACACACACACCTGGCCCTTTGATGCAAATAGATTCCAGTGAACTGAAATAACATCATCACCGCTGACAGAAATTTGCTCTTTGATTTAAATGGCATGAGAATGCTGTGTATTAAGGCTATGTCTAAAATTAAATATCGAGAGAAATCTGAAACTGAGATACTTTTGCTAGCTGTTATGACTGCTTGGGTTTCTTTAAGTTTTGAGGGGTGGGATAGTAATATTCCTAATATATTCCTCCTGTAACATACCTACTACTATGTAGACTAGGATGTCTTCAATACAACCCAGAACACACCCTGGACATTAGGTGCAGCAATTCAGAATCTTCAGTTTCATCTCAAATAGCTCAGAATTACTTTGGAAAGGTGAGAGTGACCCACAGGACTCTAAAAATCCTGACTGTCATCCTTCTTCAACTTCAATGTGCTTGGCAAATATTAGCCAGTGACTGTAGCCATACTGTGAAATAAATAAAGAAATGGTATCAGAGAGAGAGAGAGTTTGCTGACCTTTTTTCTTCTATTTGGAGCATCAATACTGTGAACCTGTGTGTGCTGTAAAAAGTGTGATAAAATCTACATGTGTGTTCAATTGGGTATTACTCCTACTACACCCTCATTTCAAAAGGATTTTATAGTGGCCAGGTGTGATTACGGGTGTGTGTCAGTTTGGGGCGGAGATTGAGGTGGGGGCTTCCTGATACACATACACACATGCTTGTGCCTAGGGGCTTCACAGGAGTCAGTGTTTTTTTTACAGCACAACTATCTGTGTAGCAAAATAAGTTTAGCTTGGTTCAAATGACATCTTCAGCTGCTTGAGTTAGTTGCTGGATTGAAAATTCCATTATATGTCAAAATACATGAAATTATATGTGGAGCATCAGGTTTGGTCAGCAAATGATAACAACTTTTCAATCTTCTGTGCAATCAGTCTCACAAATACCAACACAAATAAGGATTAGGATTGAAACAATCTGTTCAAATGGTTATCTAATGATTTGCATGCAGGACGCTTTTCCAGCTCAAACATCCAGCTAAACAAATATACATATTTTGCACATTATGCACGATAATTTGTATCCTGATACACTATGTGGCAAAAAGTATGTGAACACTGCTGCCACAAAGCTGGACATCTTTGTGTACTTATATTTATATTAAATTTACATTTCTGACACTAGGAAGATTATTATTCAGAGATACCAACAGAAGTGCTTTGAAGTCTCTAGAAATACATTCATCCTAATACCGGTTCACTAGATCAGAAACTAAAAGTGCCATCTGCCTACAAACCCTGTTATGGTAAAATAGTATGAAAGACACAAGACAAATTCATAATGTAGGTATTTCATGAAGAGGTAAGTTTTTAATCCTCATTTGAACGCAGCCAGTATGCTGTAGTATTAAGATATGCTTTCACTGACTAAGTCCAAACATGTTTCAGCATGACAGTGCACTAAATAAGATGCATAAATACATAGTTGGAGTTGAAGAACTCGAGTGGCCTGCACAGAGCCACTGACCTCAACCACTCTGTACACCTTTGGAATAAACTGGAACTGGAAACGGCTGCGTGCAAGGCCTGCTCGCCCTGCACCAGTAAACTCTCATGCTTTGGTGGCTGAATGAGAGCAAATCCCCACAGCCATATTCCAAAATCTAGTGGAAAGCCTTCCTTGTAGAGGAAGAGTTTGAATGGGGGTTATTACAGCAGCAAAGAGCTAAAATTAATGTCCATAATTCCCACATCCAAGGGATGTTCAATACTTAGGTGTCCATATGCATTTGGCCATATGTATTTATTTATGCATTTATTATTATTAACAGCTTTAATAATTATTATTTTTACGTATATGTATATATATATATATATATATATATATATATATATATTATGATAGAAATGCCATATTTCAGTTGCTATTTGAAAAAATGAAATTGCACCCCTTGGTTTCATGTACTAGGCCTTTTTTTTTTTTTTGCTAACTTGCATCAATTGTATTGCATAATTGATCTCCACCACTCAACGTCATTAAAAAAAAAAAAAACAGAACACATTGACTATGCTTTTCAGAAAGATCAATCCCGTTCTATTTTACTTGCTATTCTTGGTGAACACACCTATGCATTGTGTGTGAAATTCCCCAACCAAATGATTGCATAAGATTGATGACTGTCATGAAATCAGTATTTTCTGTTCGCTGCTATGATTGAGCACGAACTAAACGCCATCCTAAAGCACGCGCTCGGCAATAGGCCTACATACATTTGTATGTCAGTGGATTTTGGGGCTCACGAGGCTCTCCAGCACAATTATATCGTATAAACAGGCACTTCTGAAGGCTTATAAATCTTCATCATGCGGACAGCCGGTGAAATATGTGACTGTCCCCGGTGCGTAAATTAACGCGCTCCAGCAGCCCGGCCAATAAAGAAAAGCACGCGGCGGGCGGGTGGCCGTCGACGTGCTCGCGGCACCTCATAAATCACGTGACGGAGCGGATGAGGCGGGCGAGCGACGGTCAGTGGCGGACAGCTGGCGCCTTCAATCACCGGGCCGACAGGTCAACCGGCAAACACGCCAAACTCATGTACAGAGAGCTTTCAACACCCTGCTAACCCACCACATTAAAGGTGTGGTTAGAAAAAAAGTAAACATTGATAAGCTTCTTTTACTTTAGCAAGGTAATGTGACTAACAATGATGGAAGCTTATGATCCCAGATCCCAAAATCACCACAGGTTTTCCTCAAGGGACGCCATTTTCTTTTCTTTTCTTTTCTTTTTTGAACTCTAGGTTCAAAATTTCTGCCACTGTACTTTGTACTTTTAGCCATATAAGCATTTTCCCCTAAGGAAGCAAAACATACCATGGATGACTGGCTACATCTAAAACAGTTTTTTTTGGATAGGGACTTAATCCTGAAATTGAATCTGTATAATCCTGTTGGTTTTTTCCTTTTTTTTTTTTCCAAACAACTGACTTATTTGATTCACCATACAGTATATACACACTCTCAGTTTGATAGGAATGTATTTGGATGCTTTCCATTTTAGTCTATATACCATAGCTGCAATTATATATATTTTTTAGTTTATCCAAACAAAATTATACAGAAGACAATATTACGTATATCATTTATAAGCTACATAAAACTCCATGATAATTATATATTGCTTATGTTAAACCCCTCAGATGTTAAATGAAACCTTTAAATGGTTTTACACACCTTTGTGTACAGCAGATCATTACTGCCACCTGCTGTCGCAGTGCTGCTGAGATTTTGTAGGGCAAGTCCAAGGCTGCACCACCAAGAGAAATTCTTGCCTCCAGTTTAAGGACGTTTCCAATAAACTACTGAATAATCTGAGAGGAAGTTTGTTAGATGAGCTTTCACAGGGCTGAGAGGTCAAATCAACCTGACTGGCGCTGTCTAAAACTGGTCAATGGACCAAGATGTTTTTGCACACACCAGCAACACAGCTTCTCAGCACAATATTTATTATTTTATATATTATATTTATTACTACATAAAAATATAGCAAGAACGATGATCTTAGAATACACATGCACTGCTGATTTCCAGTGAACAAGTGGTACAACTGGCTTCTGAGAATGACTGTAGTTGTAGCTTCATTTCCTATTTGCTGTAGTTGTATTTTTGAAACTATATTTGAGAAATTTGCAAGCCACACCAATTGGCCTCCATATCTACATATGCCATAATGTTATTACTGGTCCCTAATTAGTATCATAGCTACAAGCCTTTATGAGGATTCAGAAGAAATGTAGGATATATTTATCATTTAAACCAACTTAAAGCAAAGGTGTGTGGTCCTTTTAGAAATTTTCACTCTCCTTGTACTGCAAGTGGACACTAATGAAACATGGGTGTTGCATGAAGTAGTCAACAAGAGCATGTAAAAACATTCTGTCAGGGGTAAAGGAAATCCTTATTTACAAAAAAAAGGGAAGTGAAATATTTCCTATGTGCCTTGTGTTGGATTTTATTGCACTTTACTTATAGTGTGTATTCTAGCAGGTTAAGAGAACAGTGCTGTGACTAGTAGCTGCAGAACAGATTTATTCTGTTATATTGACTTTTATTTACAAATCTGTCATAGTTACATATATGCGAATAAGGAAACCCTGTATTATAACAGGAAGGATATTGTAGTGGGAAGACTCACAGCTCCATAAGCCTCATTTTGCTCCTGAAATTTAAATATTTTGTGTGTGAGTTTTTCATATTCTCTCTGTATTCGAGTGACTTTTTACTCTGGTTTCATCCTACCCCCTAAATACAATTGTCCCTGTGTGTGCATGGTGTCCTGGCATCCACTGTTCCTGGAATGCGTTCTGCATTGACTACAACCGTAACCAGGATAAAGTGATTAGGAATAAATGAATGTATATCATTTTACCTGTGAAGAAAAATAATCATTTTACCTATTTCCCACAGGTTAGAAATATACACTGCTCAAAAAATTAAAGGAACACTTTTTAATCAGAGTATAGCATCAAGTCAGTTAAACTCCTAGGATATTGATCTGGTCAGTTCAGTAGCAGAGGGGGGTGTTAATCAGTTTCAGCTGCTTTGGTGTTAATGAAATTAACAACAATTGCACTAGATGGGCAACAATGAGACAGGAATGGTTTTACAGGTGGAGGCCACTGATATTTTTTCCCTACTCATCTTTTCTGACTGTTTTTCACTAGTTTTGCATTTGGCTAGGGTCAGTGTCACTATTGGTAGCCTGAAGTGATACCTGGACCCTGCACAGATAGTCCAACTCCTCCAGGATGGCACATCAATATGTGCCATTGCCAGAAGGTTTGATGTGTCTCCCAGCACAGTCTCAAGAGCATGAAGGAGATTCCAGGATACAGGCAGTTACTTTAGGAGAGCTGGACAGGGCCAAGTCCTTAACCCATCCGGAGGACCAGTATCCTCTCCTTTGTGCAAGGAGGAACAGGATGAACACTGACAGAACCCTACAAAATGACATCCAGCAGGCCACTGGTGTAAATGTCTCTGACCAAACAATCAGAAACAGACTTCATGAGGGTGGCCTGAGGGCCCAATGTCCTCTAGTGGGCCCCGTGCTCACTGCCTGGCACTGTGGAGCTCGACTGGAATTTGCCATTGAACACCAGAAATGGCAGGTCCACCACTGGCACACTGTGCTTTTCACAGATCAGAGCAGGTTCACCCTGAGCATATGTAACAGAAGTGAAAGGGAGAATGTTATGCTGCCTGTAACATCATTCAGCCTGACCGGTTTGGTGGGCAGTGATGGTGTGGGGAGGCATATCCCTGGAGGGACACACAGACCTCTACAGGCTAGACAATGGCACCCTGACCACCATTAGGAATCAGGATGAAATCCTTGGACCCATTGTCAGAACCTACGCTGGTGCAGTGGGTCCTGGGTTCCTCCTGGTATACGACAATGTGGGCATTGTTGTGCACCAGAGAGAGTATGCAGGCAGTTCCTGGAGGATGAAGGAATTGAATGGCCCCCACACTTGCCTGAAATAAATCCAATAGAACACCTCTGGTACACCACCAGTTTGCACCTCAGACTGTCGAGGACTTCAGTGATGCCCTGGTCCAGATCTGGGAGGAAATACCTTAGGACACCATCCGTCGTCTCATTAGGAGCATGCCCCTACGTTGTCAGACATACATACAAGCATGTGGGGGCCATACAAACTACTCAGTACCATTTTCAGTTGCTGCAATGAAATTTCAGTCTGCTGCATCATTTTTTCACTTTGATTTTCAGGGTGTCTTTGAATTCAGCTCTCTGTCGGTTGATAATTTTCATTTCCATCAAACGATGTGGCATTCTGTCATTCCTAACACATTACCCTTTCCAGACCAGTACAGATATCCAGCATGCTATTTTTCCCCACTGAGAACTGTACTCATATTTGTAGCTGGTAGAAAAGTCTACTATATGTGACAAACAAATAACATGTGACATTAAACATAATATTTTTAGCACATTTTACATTCCATCTACCCTCATGGGAGGAGCAAGGGGAAAAAGGACTCCGGCACTGTTTGTCATTGTCTTTCTCTGTCAACAGGACACTTAGAGCTCTGCTGCTTGGTCACCTGTTGCTGCTGCCTCTCCCTCAGCACCCTCACTTTACAGCTTCACTGAGCGACTGGAACTGAGAACAAACTTGACTCTTCGTTTGGTCTCTGCATTTGTAACTGTTCTCGTAATGTTAATCGTAATGTTAATATTATTATAGCTTATGCATTTATTTATTGCCATTTCACTCTGAAAAGCTAAGTTACATATAGTGCTGTGCATCTCTCTTTCTAACTGATTACTCATTGGTTATTACAGTATTTACAGTAACATCAGCTTAGTGTGAATGAACAGTTACGTCTGCATTGTTGTCTGTTGGTTACATGAACTGCTTTACCTACCGTGTCCGCGTCTCCTGTCTTTCTCTATACAAGAGAAAGTCTCTCTCTCTCTCTCTCCCTCTCCCAGTTAATCGATTGCAAATGGCGCCGTTCTCTCGGACAGATCAAAATAAATGTAAAAAATAAATAAAAATGAATTATATATATATATATATATATATATATATATATATATACACTGAAAAAGAATGCTTAAATTGTTGTGTTTGCGTTTTTGTGTGAAATTTTGCTAGTCAAACTAAGACGGTGACAATCTTTGGTGTATATACATACATAATTTGTTTCTCAGTACTTGTGTGTAAAATAAATAAATAAAAACATAAAAAAGCAGGTTTTCACACTTAAGTATCGAGTGTGCACTAGTGAAGATGCTCCGCGCTCTGAGTCTGCGCAGGTCCCCTGAGCATGCGCAGTAGGATGTAAACGCTAAGCTGGAAAAATGACAGGCATGAAGGCATGAGTAATGGAACAAACATCTTTTTTTACGATAACTTCTTCATAAGGCTTCATTTCAGATAACCAAGATTGTCTGTGGTTCTAATGTGTGTATCCGTCCCGAGTCTGAGGTATGCTTTAACTCGTTTTAAGTAACTTTTGCCTGGCACAAATGTCAGAGTGAAACTTCTGCATGCTAACTGCACAAGCTAACTCAGTTCCTATGAAGTCAGCAAAACCATGTGTACTTTCGTGAAGGTAGGTTTTATATTACTTTTAAGATGAACAGATAAAAAGATGTTTTAGTAATAGATTAAGACACTTGGAATTTCAACTAAAAAGTATAACAGTGGGAGGGGTGTAATTTAGTATATGGGCTGAAATATCGCGATATCATAAGGACTGCCGAGAGACTGGCAATTTTGGGTAGAGTTTTAGGTTTTTGCGCTTTATGGTATGAATATTACTTAAAAAAAGGGAATATAGATTAGGGCAGGGATCTCCAATCTTATCCGCAAAATCTGCACTGCACAGACCCTGCACTGAACCTGCACCAACACTGGGCCTTGCGGATAAGACTGGACACTATAAATGAGGGCAATGCTTATCGTTGGCTTCTAATTATCATCCAGTAATAAAATGTTGTGTTAAAATATTCCTTTAATATTCCTTAGGTTTGAATATAATGGACACAGTCCTGAGCAGGCTGCAAACCCTGACCCCAGATGAGCTGCGGGAGGAGATCACAAGGGCAGGATTGAAGTGTGGACCCATAACTGCGACCACAAGGGGCATCTTTGAGAAGAAACTTGCCCGAACTCTTTTGGGGGATCAGCCCGGAGAGTGCAGTAGGTCAGAGGTGGACAGTGGAGGACCCAGTAGTTCTTTGGACAAGACTCCACCAGCAAATTCAGATGTGCTGAGGTTGGACACGAGTCCTTCACATGTTTCTAAAGATGCTCCCCAACAGGCATCTCCTGAATCTCCCTCTTTATTTTATGGGGTTTTGCCTCCTCTAGATGGTCCATTGCATGACAATGGTGTGTACTCAAGAGACAGGATTGAAACCCTTACCTATTTTTTTTCCTTTTCATTTAGGTTTCCTGGATATGTAATAGATCTAATGATTCTTTCATTTGGTTTGCAATTAGGATGATATTGTTTATCTTAACAGGTTTGATCCATGTTTATGATGACAAGCAGAAAGCACTAAAAGCAGTGATGACGATGAAAGGTGCAAGATTTAAAGCTTTCTATAACAGAAATGATGCTGAGAGCTTTGCTAAGGGCTTGTGTGATGGTGCTGTGACACCCAGCAAGAATTCATCAGACAAACAACATGCTACAGTGACAGGTGGGTTTATTCATCAGACACATCCTGAATACTGCTTATTAAACAAACAAAAAAGACTTAGACAACTTACTTTGCTAAATAACTCTTAAAATAATAAGTGTAGGCCACAGACAGGGTGAATAGAAGTCTGAGAAAATAGTAGAATAATTTAAATGACTATATCAATATGCTAGAAATACACTAATATTATTATGGTATATTGTTATGGACACTTTCTGACTAATAATACAATGGAATTGATCCAATTGCATTAGTAAAAAATGGAACCTACTAGCTTTTACTTACTGTTATGAAATACATTCCTATTTTTATTAGGAGCATGTTCCCAAATCCATGGCATTATTAACATTGTTCTCAACTAATTATATCCAAGTCATGTGATGAGAGTCTAATTTGGTGGGGAAGAAAAAAAAAAAAATTCTAAGTTGTTTTTGTATTGTATAATTGTTTTATTCGGCTGTCTATGCTTTACTTATTTTCTTTTCTTTTTCAATTTCAGTTATTAAAAAAAAATGGAAGTAGTCAGGATTTGCATAATGCTCAACAGTCCCATGCTTAATATAGCTTCCAAAGAACTTTGATATATATTTGCCAGGGAATGATGTTCATTAATCATTATTATGGCATGGTTTCAGCTTTTGTTGCTTAAGTTATTAGATAGATAAGATTAGATAGATAAACTGGCAAAGTAGCTAAAAATGAATGTCACTTGGCTGTCGGTATCTAAATGGATAACCTGTTAACCCATACTGCACTGTGCAAGCTTTACTTATCAAAATATTAGATGCAAACAGGAGACAGATAAAAACAACTGAAAAAATAGTGTAACAATAGAGTGCAAATTCTAAGTAAGAAATAACAAAATGAGAATTTGAATATACCACCATCTGACTTTGCATGTAATGAATAATGAATTTGCATGCATGTAATTTTGCAGAGAAATCACCAACCCTGGAAACAACATATTTGGAGAAGGCTAATGAATTCAGAAGTCCACGCATACAAGATCTGACAACGAAGCTTAGAAGAGCTGTGGAAGGAGGAGATGAAGAAGCTTTTAAAAAGCTTGTTTGGGACAACCCAAGATTCCTTATTGGATCTGGAGACAATCCAACTATAGTGCAGGTAGAGGGTAGTGTTTTAAAAACCCACACCACTTCATCCAACATTATGGTTGTGCAATGGTCTTACAGATGTAATATGCATTTTGTAGGAAGGTTGCAGATACAACGTCTTGCATATAGCAGCAAAAGAGAACCAAGCAGAGATGGCACACCTCATATTGGAGACCCTACAAAATCCCGAGTTCATGCGTCTCATGTATCCTGATGATCAGGAAGACATGCTCTGGCAACGAATCAGCTACATTGTGGACCTGTACCTCAACACACCTGATAAAGGAGTTAGTACTATACAGATGTTTTGTTTTCTTACCGAATGAACTCTTGAGTTATCGGGCTATGTTTATGGGGTTGTTGTTACAGAGCAATGAAACACCGCTTCACTTTGCTTGTAAGTTTGGATGCCCAGAGGTAGTGAACGTTCTTTGTTCACATCCAGACATTGAGAAAAACTGCAGGAACAAGTATGGACAGATGCCACTTAGTGTAAGTAAAGAATATTTTTTTGTGTTTAAATTAAAGCTTTAATGCATCCTCACTGGTTATGTTCAGCCAGCAAACTTAGGATTTACTGCTGGGATGTGCACATTGATTCAGAGCAGAGTTACATGCAATTATTGAGGATTTAATACAGAAATTATGTAGGCATGGACTTCGACTTGAACGTGTGCGTAACTGAACTCAGAATATGCATAACGTTCCCTGCATAAATATTAACATGATTTTTCGGACTCCATTTTAACTGCATGTCAAAAAGACCACTTTTCCGTCTGTTATGTTCAAGGAGATGATAGCTGAGAGGAAATTTGAACTTTGTGGGGTTTCTGCTGTCTATTACTGTATTGTTCCTTCTTTAACAGGTGATCTGTGAAAGGAAAAACAAAAATAGAGAAACTAAAGAAAAGATTCAAGAATATTTGGAGGGTAAGTTTGAGAGTGGTGGTAAGCTTACTTACAAAATGTTAAAGAAAAAATAACACAAAAATGACAAAATAATAATAATTGATTATTATTCTTTGTCCCAGATCGTTTTTTTGTGCCCTTACTGAGAGCCACTGATAACACTCTTAACCCAGTGATCGGTGCACCCTGGGCCCCTGGCGCCTCAAAATATCGGGATATCTCCGTAATCCCTGGGCAAATAGAGGATCCTAAAAACCCAGTGATGACTATCAGGGCATTCGTGGGCCCTCTGAATTTATCAAAGGTTATTCCAGCTCTGTACAGCCATAAATACTTCTTGCATCTGTTCTGTTTGTGGTTGCCTAACCGAGCTCCTTTGTGCAGGCAGAAGAGTTTCACAAGCTGTGGAAAACACCGCCTCGTGATAGAGCAATATACTTTCATCACATTTTAAAATCGGATCCTGATCGAGGAGCAGAGAGAGTAGGAAGGTAGGCGTGTCATCTTAAAATGTATTATAGAGAAACCTTTATTAAAGGAAAACTGAACGCTGAAGCACACGTTAAAGACGTATGTCTATGTTGAAATATGTTATATGCCATGTTTTTGATTGTTGCTGTATTTGTGACATTGCATTGACAAGTTAGTAATTGTCCTACACACTGGACTGTGGGAAAAATAGCCCCATGTGTCTTTGTAATTGAGTATAATGTGTTAATTTAAATTAAAACCTTATATGCAGTGTGTGTTTTTCCTTTAATGACAGTCAAGTGAAGTGAGAGTAATTAGAAAGTTTTGAGCCTCTGCTGAGTTATTAACCCTCAGATGAAATTGTCTAAATGCATATTAATGTAATTTTTGTTGACAGGGAATTAGCGCATGAGATGGGGTTCCCCTGGGCTGAATACTGGGACTTCCTGAATTGCTTTACTGACCTCTCCACAGAGGACGGCTTGAGCATGTTGGAGGATTACTTGAACAAATCCATCCAGCTAAAGAAAGATACGGAGAAGAGCTTTTTACATTTGAAAAGTCCCGCTTCACCCACTGGTGAGAGACGGTTTCACCTCTGTATCTTCCAGTGGTTTGTTTAGGATGTAACTGAAAGTGTCTCTTAGAACATTTTGGATTTGCAAAACTGTGAAGCACCTTTGGGTGTGAGCAAAACACTGACAGTAAAAGGCTCTCCATTGAATTCTCACTGATAAAATGACTTGGTATGAATGAAAAGTTTCTGTTTGTAAAATATTTATATCTTAAAGAGAGGTTGAACATAGAGTTCAGCGAGGGAGCAGCTGTTTATAGCTGTCATAGGATAAGTGATAAGAAAAAGTAAAACCTGTCATCATTCATTAATGAATGAAAAATATTTTGCTTCAGTAAATTGCTGTAGGATAAGAAGAATAACAGTTTATAAAAAAAATCAACTCTGTAACAAGAATTTTCCTTCATATTGAGCCATATTAAACCACCGTATCGTTGGTTAGTTCTTTTAACAGTATGTCCTGTTATCCCACATTATTTAACTAAAAGACTGACTTTAGAAAATCTTAATGAAAGGAAAAATTATTGTCCAAATAGTTCATATACTGCAGTTTTTCCACCCTTTGTTCTTATCCTTTTTTTTTTTTTTTGCTTTTACCTTTATTTCTCCCATTTCTTCTATTTAATGTTTCTTTTTTTCTACGATCCCGTTCATTTTACTTTTTATTTTTTCCTTTTCTTTTCTTTTTTTCCTTTTTTGCTGGTTTCCTTTTTTTATTCTTTTCTTATTTCCCTTTTCTATTTTTTTGGATTTTGTATCTTTTAGATTATTATGCAATGCATTTAAATTGTTTACACGTTAAGATAATTACCATAGATTTTTTTTTTAAACAGCTCATAAAAAGTCATCTAAAATCAACACGCTGCTCGATGATCATCTGCCTCCTGGGACGCCAGCAGATCAAAACAGCTGGACCGAAGGAAACAGCTCTGCCTCTTCCAGTAACAGGTTTCCAGTGTGCGACCTCAGGAATGAATTTGAGAGGGTTGCTTTGGAACGGTCATCTGGTGCTGAGGATACGGCAGATTCGGGTTTAGGTTGTCTCACTGTGTCTGATTCTGATGGATCAGTTGGAAGCTCTTTAGGAGCATGGGATTGGACAGAGAGTGAGGAGGACAACTCTAGCTCAGAGGAGTATCTCACAGCGGATGAGGACACAGACACTGACTGCCAGCCCGACAGCAGTAGAGGACCGCATACACAAGCACGGGAGTGTCTGGACCATACTGGTCCCTGGAGCTGTGAAGACGAAGAAAATCTGAGCCGTTCTGTGTCTTCCTGCTCCTCTTATAAATCCACACACAGTACTCCTGAAGATCTCGAGGAATTTCAGCCACAGGTTTTTCTCGCCAAGTGAGTAAACTGTGTAATCATACGACTAAACTGTGTAATGTAGTGTTAATACTAGTGTTAGACCATGAAATAAAAAAGCTTAAGTTACAATTTAAAAAAAAAAACAAAACTAAATTTAACAATGATCTTTATTCAGACAGTGCATTTTTTTTGTCCTCTTTTTTAAAATCATTTTGTTTACCATTTTTCTTGCTATATTTTTATTATAACATTTAATTTTCTTTTTCCGTCTACTTTTTCCTTTTTCCTTTTTTTCTTAAAATGCAAATGAATTCTGTAATCTTTAAGTAACATGTGAGTAGTGTGTATTTTAAACACTCGTAAGGGAACACCAGAGAGAATTAGTTTAAAATTAGTTTGCTGTTTTGTTTAGTGAATCTCCCAGTAAGCTGGACAGTGAGGTGTTGTTAGCAGTGACTGGAACTGACATCGATGAGCAACGTTTTCCCCATATTAGCAGATGGAGGAACGTTGTGTGCTCTTATCCTGAGTCTCAGAGACACCGGTAGGTAAAATCAGGTGAATTTTATTTCATCTTTGCAGTCATCTTTGTTAAAATGCAGTTTTATTCTGGTTTTGTCATTTAGATGGCCGAGTGTTACGGTGATGATCAGTCACACAGAGAGTCAGACGTCCACTCCTCGCAGACTTACACACAGCTGGCTAACGGGCTCGCCCAGCTTCCTCAGCATGAGCAAGTTGATCCCTGCTTCGTGTGTGTATAACAGCTCACCGAACAAACACTAAACATGCACTTAAACACTTATTCTCTAGCGCACTTTGTTTTGCTTTTGCAAGTCGTATCCAGTTATTTAATCACACATCCAGTTATTTTATAACACAGTTATAAAATCTCTTTTGAGTATTTGTTTAGCTCAATTAAAATATTTTTTCCCTTTTGAAAGTGCTCTTGGCATTTCTCCCACACTTCTCTAGCATCCGACATCTACCAACTAGACACGTAGACTAACACATGCTTTCATCAAGGCACATAAAAACCAACTAACCATATCTGCTTCAAAGGGCTCTTCGGTATGCATGAGTTCACAGATGCCCACGATTGGCTAGTGTCGCATGATTGACAGGGGAGATACCGCCAATTTTACCCCAAACTCCAGAAAACCAATTAGGATATATAAGCAAATTCTTCAGAAAATTGTTGGTTATATTGAGATGCAAAAAATATGAATTAAGTGTTTGTATAAAGGGTACATTTTGTTATACGTTGATCACTAGAAAACAAAAATATCTTGATGGAACGCTAATTACAACCTCAGCTGAGCAAATATACGATTTTTTGAGTTCTCTTGGTTGTCTTTAGTAATCTGTACATTATTAATAAATCATTTTTCTAGCACTTTCTCTACTATGGCAGCTTTTCCAAAGCCCTGTTCATAAATCAAGAAGTTTCTTTGCTGAAATGTTTGTATTGCAGAGTGCATGTGCTACACTTTATATGGTGTTTTTGTATTTAATGAATAATTCACGCTGCATTGCCTGACTGTGTATCATAAATAATATATTGGCTTGAGAAATTGCACTATAATTTTTCTACTTTGTCAGTATTTGCCAAAGAGAATAAGTATAATGTTAAATGAAAAATAAACTGAATACACAGGCTTCCTTTGTCACACATTATTTATTTTCATGTCTTTTATAGTACAGAGCTTGTCCAGGTTGTAGGCAAAGTTATCACTATAGCAGATAAAATGTTGAGCTCAGCGCATTTTTCTGAAGAATTTTTTTTTCTAAGCTTGTGGGTATAATATTATATAGCAGTACTTTATTGATTCCATAACTGATTTATCCTGGTCAGGGTTGTGATTGAGCCAGAGCACATTCTGGAAGCACTGGACATGTGGCAAGAATAACATGTTATACTGTGTATGAATTGAATATACCTTGGATGGGAACATGCACATTTACATCTACGGTAATTAAGCATGGCCAATCCAGAGCACCCGATGGGACAGGAGAACATGTAAAACTATAGATTCCAACGGTAACCCAGGAGTTGTGAGGTGACAGTGCTACCTGTTGCACCATTATTATTATTATTATTATTATTATTATTATTATTAATAATAATATTATTATTATTAATAATAATAATAATAGTTAGCTAGTTAGTTATTATTATTATTATTAGTAGTAGTAGTAGTAGTAGTAGTAGTTGTATTAGTAGTAGAAAAAGCTTATTTTAAGGTTTTGAGAATTTCTTAAATATTGTGACAATCTGGCAACCTCTTTTCTCACACTGCAGTACTGCAGTTTGAGCTTTGAGCCGCCAGAGGGCGCTGAAGTTGATCCATTCTGCTTATAACCATTTACATAAATTTTACAGAGGCATATGCATTTAAAATAAAGACGAGGAGCAAGATATATTATGTTATATTATGTTATTATATATTATATTATATTATATTGCATCTTACTTCAGGTAATCAATGGCTACCAGATGAAGTGTGTTATCCTTTACTATGGAAAATATCCTTTTATTCAGACCATATCAGGCATTCAAGATGTGCTAGATAAACCTTTGCTATTATTACCTTTGGTGTTAAATGTACTCCTTTGTTCTTCTATTCTTTTTAGATGATACTTAAACCTACATTCAACAAGTTTTCATAATACCATTTTGACATCTTGAATCTTACATTTAAATAACTTACGTTTCTAGATAGCTAGATAATGTCTTACTACTACTACTACTACTACTACTACTACTACTACTACTAATAATAATAATAATAATCAGAAAGCCTACATTAGAAACTCTTTAATAATACATTTACATTTATAAAATAATAAAACAGTTGCGAACATTTACATATTATAAGCACTTTAAAAAGTTTTAAATCTCCATGCACTATATATAGTGAAAAAAAATCTGTCTCTATTTTTCGTATTAAAAAAACTAAATCGTGAAAGAAAAATTTGTATATGATGACGTCACCTACGCCATGCCTCTCTGCTCCGCCCTGGTTTAAGACTAACGTGTCTATTTAAGAGAATCAAATTGCGAGGATTTTGGTTCGTTTGATTCATTAAGAAGCGTTTTCTGAATGATGCGAGTGTTCATTATTTTAGACTTCTTTTTTTATTGATATTTAAGACCCGAACAGCGTAAACACCAAAACTGTGCTTTATCAGAGTCCATTCGTTCAGGCCTGTGAATCGCTTCACTCAATGATTTTTAAAGAGTCGTTCATAAAGAATCGACTCCTTTGGGAATTGTTTGCACTTGGCAGTAGCACCAAATTAAATTTTGTTCACGGGTCCAAGTGAAGCAATGAGCAATTTCTTTACCTTCTGGTTTTACGGACTTTAAAATGTAAACAACAACAAGAAAAACTCATACGTATTGCTTGGTGGAAATATGTTGTGTTTTTGGGATTAAGAAGATGAACTGTGTGGATAGAGCTGAAATGGCCACCGGGAGCGAAGAGCGCGTGAGATCGGGCGCATACATCCCCGTGTCCATCACTGTCAGTCTGCTGCTGGTGACCTCCACCCTCTTCTTCACCTTCACGTGAGTCACTGCAAATGTTCATGGTGCAGAGTCCAGAGACTTTATAACATCATAGTCTACACTACAGTCACATCCCATCACATTATTCAGCTAAATTGTATCCTATTGTGTTTACACTAAAACAATTACTGAGCAGCTATGAAATATATTTACAGTAAAGTAATGTCATAACTTATACGTGGTGAGAAATAGCACACAATCCAGTATATTTGCTCATGCTAAAGGTCTTATTAACTAGTGAAACTCTACAACTAACTAAAAACTCAAAAAGTTTGCTTAGATTCATATTTGCCAAACAAGTATCTTATATTTTCAGGGTTATTAAAAAGTGTATTCCTAAATATAACGTTCACAAAACTCTTTTCCTAACTGTATCAGAACTAATCTAATATAAACTTGTTTGTAAATGATCAAGCTTTAAGTTAAAACAATTAAATTCAAATGGTCGGTAAATAATACAATTTAATGCTTATTAATGCAGTAATATATTACTATTATTTATAATAAAAAAAAGTTCAGACTCTGAAGCAATCTACATTGTTATAGTTTGTAGACTGTTATATCATTTTTGCACCCTTAGTAACTCAGGTTAAAATAATAATAGAAAAAACAGTGTTTTCAGTGTAAAGGTTCAGTACACAGTATAAGAGTTTACTTAAAAGTGAACAAAAAAAAAAAAAATCCAGTGAATCGGTTTGGAGTGTCTCCTATAGAGCAGATGTAAATGTTTGTTTCTCTGTGTCATTATAATGAAGTCAGTGGCCTAAGGAAGCACCAGTTTTTGGCCAATTTGCATAAACTCTTTGTTATTCATTAGACAAAATTACACATTGCATTTTAAATATAAAATTCTCTCTGTATACGCAAAACATTTTGGAGTTTTTTAGCTCATTATGATTGAAATGTACATAAAGGACATTGATTGTTGTATGTAAATCTGTCATGTGTATTCATGGGCAATCTGCACTGCAGAAACTGGGGCAGTGTGCTACAGCCTGGAACCGATTAAATCCAGCTAAAGAGATGAGTTTTTTTCTAGCAGAATGATCTGCTGGTGTTTTACAGAATGCACGTCACAAAAATGACTTTAAATCACAGTGTGGCCTTTAGCTCAGCTGGTGTTGATGCCATGTGAGTAAAGGGTAGGATAAAGCAGCATTTGCTCTGTGACCTTTGCCGCCGTGTTTGTCCCACTTTGGGTTGAGCATTGCCTGATTCGTTAAAGCGTCTGATGGCTCCAGCAGATGGGAAGTGGATTAGGATTTGCATGCAGTAATGTTTAATTTCTAACTGGAGGGTCATCTTAGATTCTCTCAGAATAAACCCCTTTGCACTAGAGTCTAGATCTTTGTGGAAATCATATGTCTTGTGTCGTCGGTCACTTTGATTTGATAGAGTTGTTAAATGTTTGTAATATACACTACAGCGGTGTTGAATTCTCAATTCTGATTGGTCAGAAGGTGTTGATTCATTTTCAGTTCTATCAGCAGTTCTGAAAATATATGCATCAGTTCATTTATTTATCATTTATTTATTCGTATATTTTAAATTATAAAGCAGATTTGGGGGTGGAACAGGTTTTAAAAAACGTGTGTAATTATTGATATAGTTTCTGTAGTCTCCAGTGACTGTATTTTTACTAGTCAGCAGTAAAGCTGTGTTTCCAGAATGGGAAAGACAGAAGACTTTCTTTATGCTGCATTTTTTTTTACTCTTATTATCTTTTAAGAGAAAGAGAGAAAAAGAGTGAGGTGAAAGGATGATTGTTTATAGCTGCTCTCATGTGAATAATAACTGGAACTTGTTTTGCAAATGTGAGAGAAATCCCACCGATCCGATAACTCGGAGAAAACATATCAGATCCTTTAACAAATTTTGTAAGCCAATTTTGGAATTGGATAAAACTGGACATGTTTACATACAAGAAACTTGAATATTTGTTTTAGGGATTTTAAGGATTTAGGAGTTTTTAAAGAAAGCAACATCACATATAATTACGTTTAATTTTAGCTGGTGCTCAAGTTTTCACTATGAGAGAAAATAAACAGGTAGGAGGTAATGTGGCAACTCTATAAATGGATAAAAAGTATGATGTGTTGTACTTTAATAGATAAAAAAAAAGTCATCACTGGCAAATTGCTGTGATATAAGATGAAGAAAACGTCCTGGTACCTGCTGTAATAAAAATATAATCATCTTTGGGGTGATGATAGTAACTCTGCTTAGCACTTGGTCACTGCATCACTCCACCTCGCTGTTGATTATTTCCTACAGCAGCATGTCCCCAAGTGTTTTATTCCATACTTAATTTCTAACAATTTAAATGAAGTCCCTTGAGGAAGACTTCAGACACGAGTGTAAATAAAAGATCAGGGAAAGCAACCTGAACATAATGTCTGTACTGAAAAAAAAGGGGGGGGGGTAGTCAGATGGACAAGGTGATCTTTGCATTGTCTGCTCTTCCTGCAGTTGCGGTTTATGACACGCACATAAAAGTTGTAACAATAAAAAGTGACGAGCGTGCAGAGGAATTTATTCCATATTTAATTCCAAATTGCTTGTATCCTGGAGCAGTCGGCATTGGACGTTAACCTTGATGCAAATGGTCTTCCTCTCACATGAATAATCCCTGAGACCCAGGACGAGAGAAGCGGCTCGTACATCACTTCACATTTCACATCACTCTAATTACAGTGCTTCATCTAGGGAATAAATAGTCTTGATAGGCTCGGGAGTGTTCGGCGAATAATTACGCTGTTGATAAATAGCAATATGAAAAAAGATTTATTATGATAAGGTTTTTGGTCATACTGCCAAGCCCGAGGTTATGATGGACTAAATGTGGAAAAAATGCAGATTTGGTGAATCATTGTTTAGCTCTCAAATGATTTAGTGATTTGACATTCTATGTACAGTTTGTTTGAGTTTAATGATTTTAATCATGTGTAATGATTAAAAAAACACCATACAGAAATGTTACAAGGACATGGAACAGAGCAATCAGAATATTTTTCATAATGTACATTTCAAAGCATAAAACATGATGGTTAAAAAGGTGCCGGTTGTGGATAAAGCGAGTACGTAGTCATGTCATGTTCACGACCTAGGGAGCTAGGATTGAGACACACCCACTGAGTGAAACAATGTCCGTACCTAGAACCACATTTTGTCAGTGACTACAACTAGAAAACACAGTGCTACCCAGGAGACTTCATGATTTTGATCCACAGCCCTGTCTGGAAGGCAGGAACAAGAAAGTACTTATTGTCCTTTCCTCTCAGGGAAACGGCTGTTCGGGGCCTGTAAATAAAATAACCCCAGATTCAGAGCTGAAGCGGAGCTCAGCAGAAATGTGCCTTTACACTAAGAACCCATCTGAGCTGAGCCAAAATTAGATTTATAAGCACCTGTAGAAAGCAGTGTTTCTAAGCAGCAGTATCTAAGCACAGTGACAATGTTAAATGGAATTCATAACACTATATATTTTTTCTGGAAAGTTCCGTTTTCTGCTGAAACAAAAAAGTCAGCTGATAATTAATGTAGATGCCTTCTGAAAAGAATGTGGTCAGTCATGTCAATCATAAGGGACTTCTTTTACTCTTTAATATTATTAACATCACTTTCGTCATCAGGTCAAGGTCCAGGCATTGAAGAATAATAATAATAATATACTTTAATTTTATATATATATATATATATATATATATATATATATATATATATATATATATATATATATATATATATATATATATATATAGTACTTTTTGCATAACTTGCTGTTCTCTAACAAGGTGCTTAACAGCAAAATTCACAACTGGTGTTTGATCCATGAATCGACCAATAATAATTTTCTGGTTCAATTAGAATTGGTATTTAAACAGTCCTCTTCATCATGCTGTTCACATTTTCACAAGACCACACCTAACAATTGATCAACAGTACCTCGCCATTGCGAGGCTTCAAACAGGATGTTCTCAGAGGGACGTGGCCACTGAACTTAGAGTGTCACAGAGTGTCATCAGCAGGTTGTGACAGAGATACGGAGAGACTGGAAGAGTCACAGAAAGGCATAAAAGTGGACGTCCTTTGGCCACATCCCACGTTGATGACCGCTTCATTGTGAACAGTGCCCTGTGGGAACCGGATGATGAATGCCACTCAACTCCAGGCACATTTAAGGGAGGTGAGAGGCACCCAAGTGTCACGTTGGACCATTCAAAACCGTTTACATCAGTGTGGTCTGCCTGCTAGACGACCTGCAAGGGTACCTGACCACACCACCAGGCACAGGCGTCAGGCCAGGGAGCATTTACGCTGGACGAGGGACCAGTGGGCCTCAGTGCTGTTCTCTGATGAAAGTCGATTCACATTGAGCAGAAATGATGGCCGCCAACGATGTTGGATACGTCAAGGAGAGCGCTATGCATCAGCCACTGTTGTGGTGGTGTTACAGTCTGGGCAGGTGTGTCTACTCAATACAGAACTGCCCTAAATCTTGTGAATGGTACAGTGACAAGCCAATACTACCTGAATAACATCATTAATCCAGTCATTGTGCCCCTGCCTGAACAACACAGGCCTAATTTCATCTTCATGGATGACAATGCTCCAGCTCATCGAGGTCGCATCATTAGGGAACAGCTGCTGGAGGCTGGGTACCTCAAATGGAGTGGCCTGCACTTTCTCCAGACCTGAATCCCATAGAAAACTTATGGGATCAGCTGAGTCGCCGTGTAGAGGCTCGTAACCCTGCACCCCAGAACCTCAATGACCTGAGGGCCACCCTTCAAGAAGACTGGAATGCCATGCCTCAGCAGACAATAAGTCGACTCGTGAACAGCATGAGCTGTCGTTGTCAAGCTGTAATTGATGGTCAAGGGCACATGACAAATGATTGAGACACTGACATTTTTTGTTGTGGTATACCCACCATTGTTGTTGGCTTTTGTTTCAATAAATTGTTTGAGATGAGGAAATCACCATTGCATGCTTCTACTTAAATGCTCTACTTTCACTGTAGTGTGAACTTTTTACATTTTCCATAAATTTCACCCAAAAGAATGCCCCATTCAGGAGTGGCTCATCATTACTGTAGTACGTATCATTTTATTCAGTCTGCAGTGGCAAGCTGTTATAACACAACCTTTTAACAAAACCTCATTTATTATATTAATCATGTAAGCTTGCCATTGAGATGGATTGTTAAGTGGTAATGTTAATTCAGCGACTGAGAGCACTGGAGTCCATCTGCTCAGCGTGCGTGCCTTCATCACTCCTCTTTATATCGAATTACTGTTTTGTTTTTGTTTTTTTTGCTTGGAGGTTTGCTTGTCCTTAACAGACCCTTTGCCTTTGACGCAGATTCATGCATCTTCCTGAATCTTCCTGAATCTTCCTGAAATCTCATTTATTAGTTAGTGTGTTTATTTATTAGGCGCTGATGCGAACGGTTCAACTCTTAGAAGCTGTCATCAGGTCTGGACTCTTCTTACACTCCTACAGACATTTCCTATTAATTTCACTGTAATAATGTCAAAATGTCCAGTGAATAAGCTGAGATTTTAAAAGGTTAACCATTAATTGTGCTATTTTACACTTGTATTTAAAAAAACTTTACATTGAACATTGTGTTTATAGAAAGAATGTTTTTTGGAACAAGCCCATCCCAAAACGACACCCTTTCACTTGTAGGCTGTTTTCATTTCTGTGACGGGTAAAGACAGCCACTACCCTCGAGCAAGACCCTCAGTCTTCATCATTTCAGCTCTGTGCTTCCTTTGAATTCTGCTTCACTCGCAATTCGCTTGGGATAAAAATGTCTACCGTTAGAAATCTGCCAAATAAATCAACAGAAGTAGTTTATACCACAATGCTCAGGCTTGTGCACAGACATTGAAATAAGCTTAGCTTTAAAGCTGCTCGGCTGTTTCATTAGAATCTCGTCAGGACACGCTGCACATAATAAACTCTCTGCACTTTCCAGATGGTCAGAAATCAATGTTGGTCCAGTCTTGTGGAGGCATTCTGAGTAATCCTTCTAAGTTCTTTAAGGGAAGAGGCCTTGACGTGAGTCGTCTATTAATGTGAATGGCTTGCGTTATTAGCGTTTAGGTTAATATACAGTGAAAGGAAATACATGTTCAGACATTATTTAATATCCGTTTCAAATTCAAGTCTTTGATTTCATACTGATAGAGAATGGACTATATTAACAATATGTACACCGATCAGGCATAACATTCTGAGCAATGAGAGGTGAAGTGAATAACACTGATTATCTCGTCATCATGGCACCTGTTGGTAGGGGGGATATATAAGGCAAGTGAACATTTTGTCCTCACTAGTTGATGTGTTAGAAGCAGGAAAAATGGGCAAGCGTAAGGATTTGTTTGAGTTTGTGCAAGGACCAAATTGTGATGGGTAGACGACTGGATCAGAGCAACTCCTAAACTTCAGCTCTTGTGGGGTGTTTTCCCGGTCTGCAGTGGTCAGTATCTATCAAAAGTGGCAACAATGGGCACGTCCGATTAATGGAGGCCCCACCTCACAACTTACAGGACTGAAAGGATCTGCCCCTAACATCTTGGTGACAGATACCACAGCACACCATGCCTCGAGGGTCAGGGCTGTTTTGGCAGCAAAAGGGGGACCAACACAATATTAGGCAAGTGGTCATAATGTTATGCCTGATTGGTGTATGTATTATATCTATAAATATAATCTATAAATATAATTCCACTATATGTTCATGATAATTTATTAAATGTTGATTATTTTTTTTTTACTTTATGTTTTTTTTATTGTTTAATGTTGCACTGTGGGACAAGTAATCAAATGTCATTACATGACATCACACGTAGGTGACAAATAAAGAACATTGAGGTTTTTAAAGGTTAAAAAATAAATCTAAGTTTTATGTGTTCTTATATAAGATCATGGTGAAGGTGAAGGAACAGAAACGCCTACAGAGCCAAAGACATAGTGTAAATGCTTCGATAACACAAACCACAACTGATTCTTCTGCAGGTAATTCAGACTACACTCTCAAACTAATGCTGAGGAAGAATAAAGAAGTCAGACGTCACCTGAGATGAGCTGCAGGACGACCCAAAAGCAGCAGTTACACCGAGAACAATAATCATTATCCGCAGTCCACTACTAAGAACTTAATTTTTATTTTATTTTATTCATATGCTACACAATTGTATCCAGTTCATGCTTTTCTGTTACATTATTTAAAAGCGTGACAAATTCAATCCATCCTGCCATCCATCCATTTTCGGTGGGAAACCCTGAAGCTTTTTTTCCCCCTCAAATACGCTGTGATTTGATTCATTGGCTCCTATGTGTTATGTGTTCACAAAGTAAACCGCTGCTTTAATAAGAACCAACATTTTGTGAAATATAAATGAAGAGTGATGCAGCCTTGTCAATCAAAATAAAAGCAGCTCCTGGTGCTGTGGAGTCCTGCTGTACCTGAAAAAACAAAATACAGACCAACTAGAGAAAATAGAAGGCAATTAATTGTTGGCGAAGGCAACGTATGTGAGCAGCAATGCCTCGCGAACACATTCTTAGTGAAAGGATTAAACTGTACATAAATGCCATTAACATTTACCACAAATTCAATAGGACTTAATAAGCTCTCAGACCACTGGGACATCTTTGGCCCTGTGCCGATGTTTACTTTCCTCTATAATAAATAAAGTCTAGAGCGACGAACAGCATTAGTCGGATTTTTGACTTTATGAGGATTCATGAGGTTCAGTGGCTCATTACGTCCGTCCCCCAGATGCCAGAAGGAATCTAAATCCCAGCACAGAGGACAAGGACAGAAGAAAAGTAATAACTCCATAAAATGGATGAAAATGTGTGGATGATGAGATGAAAATGGCTTCATGTGGAATTTTGAATGGCAGTTGTTTTTTTTTTCTAATGACACTTTAATTTCAAAATCTCGCATTCGGATGCCTCGCAGTAAGCGGTGATGCTTTATATTTTCCACATCCACATGCACATTGCCTGTGATAAGCAGCCTCCTGTGTGATCTCTGATCCTGAATCGGTAATCTGAGGATTATGGAAATGCAGCTGGCGTAGCGCAGACATTTATTTAGTCTCTACCCCCAACCCCCCTTTCTGACCTCCATTCCTGCACACAGACACAAATAACAAGGTGGACAACGAATTGGCTGCTGAGTTCTGTGGATGCTGCATTGTTCATCATCATGATCTCAATTCAGTTTTATTTGAATTGCACTTTTAAGAGTCACAAAGCAGCTTGACGGATTTCCTGGATTTAGATTTCAATTCATAATGAGTAAATGAGCGGTGCTGGAGAGACTCAAAATAGAACACGTCCTCTTCGAATAGTGGGGTTATTAATCATTCATAGTAAAGATGGATTTAATATAAAGGTATCTCAGAAGGTTCTGAAAGGATGTTCAGTATTAGTATATTGGGAATAAGAGTCTGTCTTTATGATTACAGCAGCATTTTTAGAACAAATGAGAGATTTAGGCACGCATTTCTACGTTATATAAGTACATGGAGCAGAAAATTTTTCTTGGCTGTTACTTACGGTGAGTTGTGGCCTTAATATTAAAACCTGTTGTTATCTGTTCTGTAAATAAGTACACACAGATCTATATAATCCCAAACTGTGTGCATTTGATCTCCCACATTATCAGTTGTCAAGTGGATTTGTGATTACCTTTCCATTTAATCTTCTCCAGCAATTGAATCGTCTGCTCGTCTAATCGGTCGAAAGCTTTCATCTTTATCTACACTTTCATCATCATGATCATACCCCGAATGTATATTGTACCCAGAGGCTTTAAGGGCAGATATTAGATGGATAGAAATATTTCTCCATCATCTGATCTGAAGAAGGATCATCTGAATCAAGTCTAAGTGGCATATTTGTGATTGTCCCCAGATGATGCCGCTGCACACCTCTTCACATAGCCCTGAAGAAGCCAACAATTTACACTCGTCTGTAATTGTAAGCACGACTCTCATTCTTCTTGTGTTTCGCAGGTGTCCTTGGCTCGCTGAGAACGTGTCTCTTGCTTTTCCTCCATGTGTTGGCATCATGTTCCTTTTTGTTCTCGCAAACTTCACCATGGCAACGTTCACGGATGCCGGCGTGCTGCCAAGAGGTCAGATCACGTTATAAAAAATGATGATTAACAAAAATGCTTTAGGCTGATGAGATTTATTCTATAAAAACTCACTGTAGCACTGCTGTTTCTCTCCTAGCTAACGAGGATGAAGATAAAGACGATGGTATCCGTGCTCCTCTTTATAAGGACGTGGAGGTCCGGGGAGTCCAGTTTCGAATGAAGTGGTGTGCTTCCTGCAACTTCTACAGACCCCCACGCTGCTCCCACTGTAGTGTGTGTGACCACTGTGTGGAGGTGTGTGTGTGTGTGTGTACGTTTGTGTGAATACTCTTGAATATTTTAATTGTTACAGTCTGGAAATGAATAACATAATATTGAAATAGGGGAGATATTAAAAGATGTGAGTGGATAAGTATTTGTAAAGATTTTTTATCCTATAAAGCCTGACATAATTCACAGAAATTATTATTATTATTATTATTATTATTATTATTATTATTTTATTTTATTTTTATTTTTTTGGGGGGGGTGTTTGTATTGTAATTGTTTGTATTTTTTGACAACCGTTTGCATGACTTTGTCATATTTCTATCATTTTGATACATCGGGTGCTTATGCCAATTTACTGACCACAACAATGTTTTTTTTTTTTTAGAACATTTTAAACATTTATTGGTTTCTTTTTTTTCCCCACACAGAAAACTTTTTCCAGCCTTTTTTTTTTTTTTAATTTCGTCTTGTGGAAGGCAATCAGTTTCTGTCCTTGTTCAGGCAAAGGTGGACTTTACATTTCCCACAGTAGGGATGTGAGAAGTGGATAAATCCCCTAGTGGGTAGAAAACAAGTCCTGAATTGTATACAACAGGTTTTTCTGGAAAGTATTGATAATGTGGGTGCAGAGGTCTCAGAAACTCATGTAGCAAATCTGATACAATTGGTTTTATAGTTTTATACCGTATCCCTGTTTCCGAAAAGCCCCAGTAATTGTTAGGGAACATACCCAAACTCAACTAAAGAAAGTTCTGGAAAAAATTATACCAATTATCTGAAACTTTACATATCCACTCCACTCCATTAAATCCATCCTGTCTGTCTTTCCTTATTTTAAAATCCTTATTAAGTGCACAGTGTGGAAAATTTAAGGGGGGGGGGGGTGAATACTTATGCAAGGCGCTGTATTTGCAGGAATAAAAGAGGCCCAGAAGCAGGTCAAGCCACTTTGCCTTTATCATTTTCTTCCTTTTTAGATACCATCTGCACACAGTCAGCTGTATTTAGGAAGCTGACCCAGTATTATGCATTGTGTGCTGTTCATTAGTGTGTGTGTGTGTGTATGTGTGTGTCTGTGTGTGTGTGTGTGCGCTCAGGGAAAAAAAAACTGCTGCTGCTGCTTAAGATTCCTCACAGCGATCTGCTGTTTGCCTGCATTAGAAATGCAAAATAAGTGAGAAACTGATTACAAATACAATTAGCTTAGCATTATTATAATAATGCTAATTCCTGAATTTTTGCAACAGCATCCAATGAACATGAACATTGGCTGTGTTTCGTAACTGTCTTTTATTTACAGTGGTCCATGCTTGCATATGACATTGGATTCCTTTGCTAAATGAATTGTTCCCAGGACTTTGACCATCATTGCCCCTGGGTGAACAACTGCATCGGGAGACGGAACTACCGTTATTTCTTCCTCTTCCTGCTGTCTCTTAGCGTGCACATGATGACCATTTTCTCTGGGGGTCTTCTGTATGTTCTGGACCACCTGGAAGCCCTGTGGGAGCTGCACGCAACCGTCACGTATCCTGACTCCGTACAGCACCATGAGTTAATGATCTTTTTCCGAACGTGACAGATGAACCTTTACGCAAACGGCAGTGCTGTGCGTGCATAACATACTGGTTTAACTGTTAGTACACCCAATTAAGCTACCAGGATCCATCTGTGCATCCGGACTTAAACCATTCACACTTTAATTACATGTAATTCCTGTTTGTTTCACTTGAAGTTGGAATAATTTAGCGGTTAATGAGAAGTTAGCAGTCAATGAATAATGTTTTTATGTTATAACTGAATGATAATAGGATATTTTAAAGAGGAAAATGATGAACTGTTCACCATCTGTGTTTGAAAACTTTAATAGAATGGGTCAGATTTTAGATTTTTGCCTGAAAGTAGTCTAAACTTCTTAGAATCTGTTGACTTTTAAACAGTTAAACAGCTTTAAAAGCTCTAAAACCTTCGCGTAAAAGTAAAACGTAGAACAACATAGCACATCTACCATTTCTTGAAGACATATTTTCAGTACAAAGTGTCTATGTAGTTATCTAGGCATCTCATATGTGCTAGATATCAGTGGCTGGTTTATCTCCCTGAAATTAATCTATAATACCATCAGTTTAATAGCTGTGTTAATAGCATTTTGAACAGTTCATCAGTAGTGCAAATTGGTCCTTGACATCACTGGGACAGTTTGTTCATCATGAGCCTGTCAGGCCTGTTCTTCATCCCGATTATGGGATTGGCTTGCTTCCATATAGTCTTGGTGGCAGCAGGACGAACCACAAACGAACAGGTGAGATGAGGAGAATGTGTGATCTTTATGCACGTAAGATCATAGATTGGACCTAGAGAAATCCAGAAATTCTTGCTGAGTTTCTAAAACTCGGTCTTTTCTTCTAGGTGACTAAAAAGTTCCACGGAGGAGCAAATCCCTTTACACGTGGCTTCTGCAGCAATGTGGAGTTTGTTCTGTGTAGTCCTATTACTCCAAGGTACAACACTGTCCTCATGTCGCTCTCTAATATCCAGTCCATCTCTGCTCGTGTCATGCTGCAAAATTAGCATTTTCATTTTTGCTTCTTTTTTCACTGGAAGATACACCAGGAAACTGGGAAATAAGCCGACTGTCCATGTCCAACCACCATTCTTAACACCAGAGTTGCTCAAAATGTCAACCATAAAAGTTGAAGACAATGGGATCCAAACTGAAATGCTTTCTGTAAAGGTAATACACATCCCCTATCCTATTTTAATGTAACGAAATTGAGCGAGAGTAACCCAATGAGCCAGATTAAGAATATGAGTGGGCAAGTATGTGAATTGAAACCCCTAATTTAGCAGATATTTACCCCTTCTCTTTTTGTCCTCTCAAATTACACCTTATAAGCTAGTGAAGAGCCTATTTAAAGCCTTTAATCAAGGCATGTGAATGTGACATGAACATTAACCATTTGCCTGGCTGCTTTTGCTTCCTGTGTGACTGCAAGAGAGAGATATCACAGTGTCACTGATGGTGCTTTAACTCTAGAAGTGAAGGCCCATTCAGTACTCTGACACTTATAATGGATAGATCCATGTTTGTCCTCTGCTAGCGTGCAGGAGAAATGGATGTCTCTGAGTGTAAACAGATGAACACACCGCCCTCTCTGACACCCGAACCCGACCCAGTTCTGCTCAAGAGTCACCTGGCTACATTGCAAGGTGGACGTTCATGTCTCTTTTTCACCCTTGATGTTGTATTAATCGGTGTGAAGTATGATGTTTTAGAATGCACACCTAAACTTCATATTTAGAGTTATAACAGAAAGATGTGTTTTTTTCTGCTTTAGAGAGCTTACTGCAATCCAAAACCGTATTACCGTCTATCCAGAGCAAAATCGGTCAGATTGTAGAGTCGTCTTCCAGAGTGAATTATCAAATTCCCGTGGAGCAGGTGAGTGGTCAGTAGGGCTCAGGTCAAGAAATGTAACAATTTAAAAAAAAAAAATTCAAGACTGGAATAAGCTAGAATGTGTTGAAGACCAGTGAAGTCCAGGATGAACAAATATTAAGACCAGGCCTTAAAAAGCACAATGGTAGCTCACGGTTTAAAGATTTGAGCTACTGATTGTTAGCTTGTAAGTTCAAATCCTAATGCTGTAAAAAAAGTAATTAAGCAACTGCTCATTTATACCAGTCAGAAGTCACTTAAAATATCAGCTAAGTAAATAAGTTTGCCTATCACAAGTGTTAGCTCCTCAAAACAAAAAATTCAATATACCTCAAAACTGATTTTCAAAATAAAAATCTACAAACAGTCTGTTAAAAAACAGAGAAAGAAATTTCTTGTAAAACCCCATACCTGAGATGATGTTTGATCCTGGCACTATCCAGTCATGCTTTCAAGTAATTCCATTTTTTTCTTTTTATCACATCACCTGCATCTTTATTCAATTCCAGTTTAAGGTTTTTATTTGATTTTAAAGTATTTCAAGGATTCACTGTACTACTAAATTGCGCAGAACATATTCTGCCACCATCTACTTTGAGCTGCACTGAATGTGTATGTCCTTCATCCTTCATTCACTTCATACAGCAATCGAACATAGAACATGAATATCACCAGTGTTTAAGTGGATATACAGGAAAGTGACATTTGGTCAAGAAAAAACAAAACATAATCCATTAAATCAGGAAGTTATTATTCTTATACACACAAGTTTCGATTTTTAATGATGCTTAAATCCTAATACATCAAACTGACACAAGTTTGAAATGTGGGCCTGATTACTACAACCTCTTCTTGTTAAATTCTGTGTTTATTTAGATGAAGTGCACAAAGCAGCCCCAGCTCCACATGAGTGGTTTTGCCCAGGATCCATTTTTTGAAGCTGGAATGGCAGAAACGGAGAAGACTCCCATCTCTACCATGCATTCCAGCACACTTCCCTTGAATACACTCATTCTGAACTCCCGCTCACTCACTTTGAAACATGCCCACTCCAGAGGAGATCGAGCTCATCAGTGTCCCGATTCTGTGGCATCTTGCTCCACCCAGGGCATCCTAAGCCTCTCCTATGACAGCCTCCTCAGTCCAGCACAACGTGGGACCTTCAAAGTGAACTACCTGCCTCCTTTCCTTCCTTTAGAGCTGGGTCTGGCCATCAGGTGCCCACCAGATGCCCAGCATGCACCCTCCCGTACCTGCAGCCCGGGTTTCACTGGCACAAGCAGGCAGTCACCTGTTCACTACGACAGCCTTTCCAAACCTGCCATGAGCTCTATCCAGGAACGCCATGAACTGGAAGAGCGAGAAAAGCAGCCAACTTTTCAGGATATGTCTGTCTACGACACGCCCAGTGGTTACAGCTTGCCATCTCGGAGGCCCACTCCACCCGCCTATGGCTCTCGAGAGTTCCTCATGAGCAGCGCAGCGTACGGCTACGCCTCTTCGCTCCGACGGGCATCCAGGACTTCCAGCTCATCCATGCATGCCAATACGAACCTCCAGAGTCGCTCGCTCTCACCCTCAGCCTGTAGATCTCTGGAACATCATGCTCGGCACTCAACCTCATCTATTCCCTGCCCGATGCCCAGCTCCTCCTACACAGCGCAGAAAGCCCTGGCTTTGATCACTACCTCAGAGAGAAAAGACTCAGGTCCGTAGTATGAGCCCCAGATTCTTCCAGTCTGTGTACAGTACATATTTATGATGAAAACTGTCCCATTTATCATTGTTTGGTTACACATGCTTGTCCATATATATCTCAACTTTTTACACATTTATTATAGAATTGCAGTTTTTTAGATTTTGATCCCCTGTGCTTCCCATTATCGGAATAAAAAAGGCTTCATTGATAGACTCTGAAAGGACATGAAAAACAGCTTCATGCTATGTGATGAATTCATTTTGTGGTTAAATGTACTCTGTTAAATGTAATTTGTTGTTTGTTTTAAACAGCCCATGAATGTTAAGTTAGAATGCATTCTGTAAATTTTGGCCAAATTTCTTATCACATTTTTGTAGCTGTCAATAAAATATCTGCTCAGAGATTAAACTCTGGTCTCTGTGCATTGCTGGCTCTGCAAATAGGAGATAAAATGAAATGTGGATTAGCAACATCCAAACAATCAGGCTAAAAAGGCATCTCTCATAATTGCCTGTAAAATGTATTGGCTGTCAATTCAGGACACTCTCCCTCACGCAGTAGCACTTAGGCATTGCGTGTGCATGTGACTTTTTTTGAATTAGTTCGAATTCAACTAACTTCTGTAAAAACTACATGCAATACATACAGCATGCGTCAGGTTTTTAGTCCTCATCCTGCACAATTTAGTGTCTTTCCTTCAACTACGTTATTTAGAATCGTTATTGATATTTGCATAGCAAAAATGGTTTTTTGTTTTGGTTTTTTTTACTTTGGTGTAGCTACACCATGTAGCTACCCTGCATTTTAACTTTTCTACATTACAATTCTACGTTATTTTTTAATATAAATACTGTTTTTGAATATAAATACTACCATTCTGCTACCATTCTGCATATCCACAACTGTATAGCATATTTGTAATGTTTTCTGAAATGATGCTTATTATTTAATAGCCTTAGCATGGATAGAGCTCCCTCCTCTGTTCATGAGAAGAATCACATGTTGATTTTGGCTTGTTTTGGGGAGCAGGATGCTCTCATTAGTCTTAATGCGTATTTCCTTCAGTTACCTCTAATATATCGTAAATTGTCTAAATGTCTAATGATGATTCATTATTTTGAAATAAGGGCTGCCAGTTGGAAGATAGTATCGCAAAGTAGACTTTCAGTTTTCAGTGCTATTTGTCATTATAAAGCATGCCGTTCATCTGCATAATATCAAAGTCCCATTGTTTCTCCAGGAAGTGGTGGTTACAGACAAGAAAAAAAGATTCTGGTCCACAGATTCTTGTCTCAGCTCCACTGTGATTGGTAGATGTTAAAATTATTCAATCTAAATGGTATTTACCATGGCTTAGCTGTCAAGAAACTGCCGTCCTTTAAATGGACTATTTCCTTACATGTGCAAATACACAGATGCAATTTCCCAGTACGTCTTTCATCTCTGTAATCCAAAATCTAACCAAAGACAAAACAGAGCGCTCAGCAAAGCTGGAGCAGAGTACACAGTGATGAAAAGACTAGATCTAATTAGTCCGTAGGCAGCCAATGCATTTGAATCGCTTTTTTTCCCTCAGAGAAAGAAAATGTAACGGTCTGATGATCTATAGTGTCAGCAAGTATCTGTAGTTCTTAATGTATAAAGCCATAGGTGTCACATTGCAATCCTGGAGAGCCAGAGTTTAGCATTAGCATTCCTTCACCCTTAGCTCAACTTAGCTCATTAGTAAGGCTTTCATGAGCTGAATATGATATGTTGGCAAAAAGGAAAAGCTCTGCTGGGATTTTGCCCTTTAGGTTCTGAGAGAACTTGTTAGATATACATATTCATATTCAATGAATAGATGAGGCCAATAGGTAGGATAAATCTAGATATTATATGAGGTTGTTTCCCAGTTCAAGGCAGTTTACGCTTGGTAATTACATTTGGAGCATTTGGCAAAAGCCCTTATCTAGAGCAACTTACATTTATCTTGTTTAAGACTATTTAGCAATTGAGGGCTAAAGGCCTTGCTCAGGGGCCAAGCATAGGCACCTTGATGGTCCTGGAATTTGAACGTCCAACCTTGAGGGGGGGGGCTCAAGTGGTTAAGACTCTGGGTTGTTGATCGAAAGCTCGGGGTTCAAACCCCAGCACTACCAAGCTGCCACTGTTGGGCAATTCAGCATAGCCCTTAACCCTCTCTGCTCCAGGGGCACTGTATCATAGCTGCCCCCTTGCTCTGACCCCAACTTCTGATATGCAAAGAAAAGAATTCCACTGTGCTGTAAAGTATGTGTGGCGGTAATAAAGGCTTCTTCTTCCGATCAGTAGTCCAACACCTTAACCGCTGTGCTACCATTTCCCACATTATCTGATAAAATGTGTCTGATGTGTGAAAAAGAAAAATTTGGAAAACCGATGCTTCACGAACAGGAGTGAGAAACTCTCATATATGGAATGACTTCGGAAAATTAGCACCATGGCTCTTGCTCGTGTTTGTCTGAATACAATCATAGTGCAGGCTTTGTATCGAATACATTGTACGAAAATTCTTTAAAAATTTAGAGTTTAGATCAGAAGTCTTTGAATGTATAATATGGTAGCCAATTTAGCGCCAAAGGCAGCAGATGACAAAGTTCTAGCAGTGCCAGAAACTTGCTATTAAAATCTCAGAGTGAAGCTGCCAGGAAAAGTGTTTGCTCTGACGTCAGAAGATTCCAATCCTGACAATCCTGCAGCCATCCGTAGCCAAGAGTCAAGAAAGCAAAAACTTATGTTCTCAGAGTAGGAAAGCAGACACTAGCCACTCGCAGGCACCTGTAAGCATGTGTATGCAGCAAAAGGCAAATAGCACTTTCGACTGAGTGTATAAGACTGCAGTGATGTAGCACAAGAAGCAGCTCAGGAGGTCAAGACTTGGTAGGTGACAGAGGAGAGTCATCCACCAAAATGAAGACTGCATAGGATTATCCGAAACTTATTGGACTGCAACATTAAAAAAAAAAAAAAGCGTAGTGGCAATGGCAAAATTGACAAGAAACGTGCTGTTTATGTGATTTTCTGCATGAGCATGGATTGGACTGATTGATTACATGAGCCCAACATTGTAGTTTTCATTAAATACATATCCTATCATTAGAGGATCTTCCTTTGAGAACCCATGTTATCTCACTTGCTTCTAGAATTTCCCTTTTATTGGGTTCATTTAGTGCATTGTGACAACTTATAATCTTAAAAGACCGTTGAAGGTGCACGGTGTAGCTAAATAACATAAACAAGAATTGAGGCACTGAAAAAATAGCAGAATCTGGAGTGCTGTGCAACTTCGTGCTAGATTCCTACAAAGGGACCTAACACAAAAGACACATGGGCAGGAGTAGAATACCAGGGAAGAGGTAGGGAGGTGGTGGGGGTTGTAGGATGTTATCTAGGAAGAAGGTGGATGTTACATGTTTTTTTTTCCTCCCAAAGTTTGTATTGTGTCTTGTATTCTTTTTCCTCACTATTTTGCAAAAATGTTCCCAACATATGAGGATATTTACATTACATTTCTGGTAGACACCCTTATCCAGAGGAATGCCTCATTTTATACAATTGAGGGTTAAGGACCTTGCTCAAGGGTCCAGCATTGGCAGCCCTGGGATTTGAACTCACAATCTTCTAATCAGTAGTCCAACACCTTAACCACTAAGCTACCACATAGGGCATAACCACTTAGTAGTTGTGAGGAAATGTGGCACCCTCATATGAGGACACCAGGGTTTTAGGAGGTTACAGGGGCATTGAATCTGCAGCAATTTGAACAGTTAAGACACGTCAGGAGACGGAAGACTGCACAGCATTACTTAAACCGTCTTTGATCAAATATTAAAAACAGCAGGCTCACTCGCAGAGAGTTTTTTTTTTGGGAAGCCAGTCTAATGAGTGAGCGCAAGGCCTGTGTTGGAATGATAATAAAAGGAACCGCTGGTGCTCAGGGCAGTCTGAGGTTGGAGAAGTGCTAGCATGCTCAGCCCTACATAATAGGTGGCAGTGGCACTGTGCCTTTAATTGCCGTGGCTGTCGGACCATGTTGTGGAGTGTTATTTCAATGCATACGTGCTGCACATGCACAGCAAATCCCTGGTGATAAATTAACAGCTACAATGCTGAATTAACACCTCCACCGTACACTTCATTCCAGTTGGACACAAATGAACAGTGTGATAGTTCATTGAACATTGCAAAATTTGCTGTGTGGTTAGGGGATTGTACTGAAAATTAATTACTCTGCTCTGGTCTTAATTATTACATAAAAGTTTCCAAGACAGTCCTAAAGGATGTGGTGCTGTGTATCCACATGTTTATTCTCTGCACACATTACCACACAGGTAATGCTGATTGTTTTGCTCTTCTATTTTAGAGTAAGGTTGGAATGGGACCAAATATATTAATCAGTTCTTAAGGACTGATTTGGGAAGCAGTGCCATGTAACAGGAAAACAGCAAGCCCTGGTTTAATTATTAAAGGCCATGGGGTACTGAAAAAATTATTTTATACATTTCTAGCTTTTGTAGATCTCCCAGAGGACATCTCACCAGTGACTAGACAAATGTCAAATCATTTTTAATGTTTCTTTATACAAGAGTGCTGTGGATTAGTCATAAGGTTTTTCTATATTTTCTATAACAGCAGCTATGGCAATAGTTCTGGCTGCAAGACAAATTGCAGGTTTGTACTAATGCACATGGTCTAACATGTTACTGTTTCTATAGTAACAACTCATTCACAGAGACTTGTATGGTGGATGCTGCATACAACCTGAATCTAATACAACTATTTTTTAAATATATAGGGGAAAAAAGGTGTAAATGTTTTGTGTCAGGAGATGTCTGGAGTCTCCAGTGTAAGTCTTTTCTATCAGTCAGAAAGTGATCCACTATGGTCAAATTTTCAGGACAGAAAACTTTCCAGCAATCTCAGTATTTTATGAGAATATCATAAATATTATTTTATGAGAATATCAGTATTTCAGTGTTTTTGTCTTATTAATTTCAGGATAGATGGAAAATGGAAGTTTCTGAGGAAATATAGCTTCCTGTCTGTTCCACAATGCTGTGGCATTAAATTTTTTAATAAATAATAGATTATTTTATTGGCAAATAGGTGTGACATAAGAGGAATAAGACACCATGGGATGATAAGGCTCTGTTAGATCACATCACACTATCCTGTCATTTATTATTTTCCTATAACAGCATGCCCCATTGTGTTTTATTCCTTAAATATCAATTTGGCATTACATGTTTCTTAAAGTGTATCTCTCTCACACATATTCCCTCCTTCCTGATACAGGAGCGTCAGGGTCATCACAGTCCAGCTGAATTGATGAAAAGCCTCCTACAGTGTCAGCTGACAGGAAAAAAAAGCAGATAAATCATCATCAGTAGCGGCTCTACGGGGAACATTGTCTTACATCTATTATTAATCACAATTCAGGGAGAAGCTACCCCATTCATTATTCATCAAAAAAGTTGCACTGGGCTACTGGTCCAGTGGTGCACCACCCGAGGGGAAAACTGTTCCACAAGTGTCTTTAGCCTGTTATTATCTGTCATGGTCTCTGATGAAACCTATTTTCTATTAGGAGTCAGCTACTTTACCTTGATCATGACTTAACCCTTGTGCTCTGTTCAGGTTGAAATGAACCTGACACATGAATGATTGACCATATAATTAAAACCTGAATTATATGAGCTATTTTTGCATTAAGCACTCTGTTGGACAGTGCTAACATTATTCTATTTTGTATACTTAGCTGGCATGGTGGCTGGTATATCATCATCATCATCATCATCCACTCATCGTATATTAATAATTCATTCTGTTTTGTATTATTCCACAATACGTTTTTGTATATAAAATTCGAAACATATAGATGTGAATTTATAATAGGAAAGGAAATCTTAAAGGTTCCACATCCAACACTAAAACAGAGGGTTTTCCTACTAGAAAGAAACTAAGAACGCTTAATTATTAAAAATTAAAGATCCTTGCCGAACCCGCTTTTTTCCCAGAGTACAGTAATAAAACTTTATGTGCTTGATTTTCTATTAATATTATTTTGTGACTAAATGAGATGAAGATATATAGCATATTTAAAAATGTAATTGGATTGCTGCTGAATATATTGCTTGTGAATGACTCAGAGCCTCAAGGTAAACCATGGTTGATTCCAATGTCAACTACTTTATGCAGAGAAGAAAAGCACATAGGTATAAAGATGCTAGCCGACCAAACATACATGACATCTGTGTTTGTCTGAGGGCTGTAAGTCATGTGTGTGTGTATGTATGTTGCATGGCCATGTTATATTTGGATTCAGGCAGCTTAGGGTTTTTTTTTCATTAAAGAAAATAGAAAAGATCTCAAGGTAAAAGCAGAGGATTGTATTGGACAGCGCCAGCTGAGCCACCCTGGCCCACCAATTGGGAGGCTAATAAATAAGGTATTATCACATAAAAGAGAAAGATGTCGAATGAAGGAACATAACAGGTTTGCCATGGTAATAGATCCATTACTCTACGTGTGGGTGTCTGTTTACGGCTTTCAACGTCGGTTGATTTTTTTAACCTTACCCCCTGTAGTTCTCTTCTCCTGCTCAATAATTTGAACATATCTCTTTTAGGGATGTTAATATTACAAAAGATGACATTTTTGGGGAAAAAGGAGACAGGCAGAGAAAGAGAATGAGGCAGAGACAATGTATAATCTTAATTACTATTTTGATAAGTAGCTTACTTAACATATGTGAATGTGCCATTTGAGGAGGATTAATCACCATTTGAGCAGAATTAAATTACAGGCTAAATTATTCTGTTGGTGGTAATTCTTCACTCTGGAATGGTGAAGAATGAGTAAACAGTTGTGGCTGGTGTATTGAAAGCAAAAGTATGTGCAATTTATTATTTAGTTTAATCCAAGAATCAGTGTTGGTATAAGGAAAAATAAACCTACATATTGTTACTAACAAGCTCGGACTTTACCACAAATGTCCACCTAGGAACCATGGGGAGATGATTGACGTCCAATGAACCTTCTAAAAACACACTGTGATTTATCAGGAAGATCAAACCTGTCAGAGCATCACAACACCTCATCCAAACTCTCATCATCGAACAGCAAATCTCTGCTGGCTGATTTACCAGCTCACACTGTTGCATGAATAAAAAGCAGCAGTGTGTTCGGTCTTCAATCACCCTAAATGAGCACACATGTCTCCACTCTTCATCTTCCTGCACTGGCACCCCATAGCTGCTCAGATCAAGTCTTTGAAGCTTGCCTACGGAGTAACCATTTAGTTTTATATTTATCCAAACAACTTGCAAATGAGGTGGAATCCAATCAAAGCATGGAGCTAAGTATTTCAGAATTATGGCTGTTGCTCAAGGGCGCAACTCTCTGTACAAGGATTTGAGCACACAACCTTGCAGTCACTAGCTCTGAATCTTACCTTCTACACTATAGTTCAGCCCAAGACCAATTGGGAAATGACTATATGACCTTACAGAGACTATGCCTCTTATACCAAGAACTATAAATGTACTCTCTTTGTAGGTAACAGGCATTCAGTGTGGACAGCTGAACTCATTGTTGTTCTTTGTGTGGCCATAAATGTGTGTGTGTGTGTGTGTGTGTGTATGGACTGATGTCCCATTTGACTCTCAGTGTTCCCAAAATTGGCATCAGATCCATTGCAGTTCTTAGTAATTATTAAAAAATGACTTATTAAAGTAATTAATGTAATTAATCCATAATTTAAATTATTATTTAAAATGAATGAATGAAACAACAACCCAGTAGTGTTGCTTCGCTTACTTATAGACTCTCGTTTTTGGAAACTACATTGTAGTCTACCTAGTCTCTAATATGAACTATTTAGCTAACATGGAAGAGTACAATGTTACCCAAATGGACTCATTGTTACAGGTTCATTGATTTGTTGATTGATTTATTCATTTGATTATCTTAACTAGGATTAGGTAAGTTAACACTTATCTTGATCCTATACCGAAAACACCAGGGATTACACCCTGGAAGGGACACCAGTCCAACGCATTGCACCATGCACACTCCCATTCACAGGCAATTTAGGGTTATCAGTCCACCCAGTAGCATGTTTTTGGAAGGTGGAGGAAACCACAGAACATGGAGAAACCCCATGCAGACACAGGGAGAACATGTGAGAACCTTGCTCTTGCAGTAACCTGAGCTCAGGACTGAAGAGGGGACCCTGAGGCTGTGAGTCAGCATTGCCACCTACTGTGACACTGTGCCACCCTATATTAAGTATAATTAGCCCACTTACTGTGTACCTAGTTACAAAGCACTTAAAATGACTGTTGAGATTGTTCTCTCTTTAAACTCCTGCACATTATGTGCAGTTATTACATTTTCATCTGTCCTGTGAATTCCATAGTGTACTAGGTAATTCAGTAGGTAATTCACAGTGCAAGGTAATTCTCCACTCAGAAGAATTGGGGAAATCTCAGCATTTTTGTGCCCTGGGTTTCCTTTTTTTTCTTTAAGAAACTTTCATGTGATATCTATGCCATATCACCAGAAATAACCAAGATTACAGCACTGTCACAACAGGAATACCTGACAGTGTTCAAAATAAACAAAAAGAAGAAACATTTTGTGGTTCATTAGGCACTTATTTGATATCTGATTGGATACCAAGCAATACATTAGCCCAAGTATACATTAGATAGATAGATAGATAGATAGATAGATAGATAGATAGATAGATAGATAGATAGATAGATAGATAGATAGATAGATAGATAGATAGATAGATAGATAGATAGATAGATAGATAGATAGATAGATACTTTATTCATCCCAAAGGGAAATTCACAGTTTCTAGCAGTATCCACAAACACAGGTAATAGATAAAATAGGAAGGAATTTAACAAAAATACTAAAATACCCAAATTAGGGTACAAAAATATAACAAAAAATATATTAAATAACAAAATATAGAATATAACAAAAATATATCAAATAAAAAAATATAAAATATTACAAAATATAGCAGAATATAACAATATAAGAAAATATATCAGAAAAATACTAAATACAGAGATTTAGGAATAAATATGGAGAATTAGATGAAAAACAAGTAATGTGCAAGACAAGTGCAATTATACAATATATCCTACAGTATACAGTGGGGTAGCATTTTGCCGAAGGCACACCAGTAAAATTATATCATTTCATGAACTGAAGAATTATAATATTGTGACCTGCAGAACTTTGCTAAAGTTTGTAACTTACTTTGACTGATTACTGACATAAGTGTAGTCCCACAAAAGTGGAGTTGTTAGCCCTGTGATACTGTGTGATGCTGTACAAATAGAGTGTTGTCTCTGGTATATTTATTTAGACAGTAACTCAATGGAAGAGCCTCCACACATCCTAAAAAGCCCAATATATTCAGTCGAGCAGAACATCTTGGCATTTCAGCTGAACAGAGTAATACATTTTTGGACCTTATAACTGAGGGTTGTCTATCGCTTTAATTAGTGGACAGTATTTCTCTGTGATGGACTGAGGAGGCTTAGCTGGAGTGTGACTGTGGATTTGACTTGGCTTGCTTTCATCTGTCCTTCACTCATGTATGTGTGGTAAGGCTAAGCTTGAACTGAGCTCCCTTCTCTCTCTCTCTCTCTCTCTCATTACTTCACTCCTTCTCTGGAGAAAGAGAGTTGAATCCACATGCATGCGTCTGCGTATCTAGCATGGAAACGCCTCCTTTCTCATTAGCTCTTTTGGACGCTGCCTTCTTTTTACACTAATGATGTTCCCTACGACTCACTTTTCTGATTCGACTCTTTTGAACAAAACCCGTTCAAGTGAGTCGAGCTAAGGGAGTTTTGGTTGGATTCGGACTTCCTCAGAAATTATTTATTATACAAAACAAACTATTTAAAAAATCGGTGTATTATTTATGGAGCCAGAAACAGTTTCATCAGTAGCTTTCAATCATGCAACCCGTTTTTTATGAAATTGCCATTAGATTCAAGTTGACATTATCCATAATTTTTTTATAATTATATGTTTCCACAAGAGAAGCCCAGGCCCCTAGCTATACTTTAAGGACCACTGCACTTTTTTATTTTATTTTTGCAGAATCAATTTTTATTCCTGGATTCAAAATTAACATGGTTTTATGGTGTTGGCTTCAAAGTTATTTACTGTTACTTAAGTGGTTTGGTTAAATGATATACACTAGTAGAATTCTTTAATTCGTTGTCACAAATTGCTTTGTCCTGGTCAGTATTGAGAGGGATCCAGATTTTATCCTGGGAACAACAGGAACGAGTCGGACCACCACATACACATTCAGGAATAAGAAGAATTTGTCGTTGTCAATCAACCTTCTGGTAACTTTTTAGAGGTGGGAGGAAACCAGTAAACACACTGGAATCCCATCTGGGAAATGAGAGATCATGTGACACTCCGCAGTCAGTATCTCAAAATTAAATACTGGAGCTGTGAGCAATACTACAATGATCATTTGAGTCATGATGAGCTTTATGTGAATTACGAACATGTGATTTGCGCATAGATTGAGGTGGACTTGTGGCCACACCCCTGTCATCTGATATATGAAGTTCATATATATGTATTTTTGTATTTTTTGTTTTCTTGTATATTGTATTTTTTTCATATATTTTTTAACGATTTGTGCTTTACACATCAAAAAGGCGAAAATGTATCGCTTAATTAGAAAGATTTTGCAGAACTTTGAATTCGCTCAGAGGAGTCGTTCAAAAAGAACCGATTCGTTGGTGAGGACTCTAACGTGTGAGCGCGACCAAGCGCGTGTGGACGCACGCACGAGCCGCAGATAGGATGGCTGCGCTCTCCTGCGCCGTTAGCGCTTAAAAACTCTGTCCCAAAGAACAGAACGGATTAAGAGGTGAAGGAAAGACAGACAAGGAGGAAAGAGTAACGTTAGCTCGCTGTATCCGACGCCACTCGCCACTCATTATGCCGGCGGAGGTGAAAGAGGTGAGTTTTTCCCGTCATTTTCTCCGCTTGTTTCCCGTTCAGCGGTTTTCCCTTCGACCTTTTCCCCAAGCGCCGCATCGCATTTGCCGCTTTTCCCGCTTTAAAAAAAATGAGCCAGCGCGCGCATCACAGATCTCTGGATTTTTCTATGACACGCGCGCGCGCACATACACATGCACGCACACACGCGCGCGCGCACACACACACACACCATGCAGCGATTTGCAAGATGCTGTAGTTGGTTATGGATAACGAGTTGTATAAACACCCGCAGAGACGCTTTCACACGAGAACGAAATCCTCTGTAGGAAACGCACTTGCGCGCGTCAGGTTCTCCCAAGCGGATGCCGATGTAAATATGCGGGTTTAGCGCGTGATTAACTATCCTCAGGCTGCAGGGCGTGTGTGTGTGTTTGTGTGTGTGTGTGTGTGTGTGTGTGTGCAGGAGATGCTTTTGGCTTTATGCTGAGGCGGTGCTCTGCTCAGCTCTGAGGGAGCGGGTTGGAGGGGGGGTCTGTTGGGATGATGGATCCTGCTAAGACTAGCAGGCAATACTGCAGAGGCATAGGTGTGTGTGTGTGTGTGTGTGTGTGTTTTCCAGAGCAACTGACAGCATGCAGAAAAACTTCTGAGGCTTCAGTGCTTATAGGACGAAGATAAGCAAAATTAAGAAAGAAGAATATTCACAGAGGATGTGCAACTGTGGCAGACCCAAATATGGTGCTTCTTTCTCATGCATCAGGTCCACAGCTGCCCTGGCTAAGACTTGGGGTGATGCAAACAGTGCATGCCAGTTTATCTTGGCTTTGTCATCAGTAACCAGTTCATCTATCAGACTCGGGTTTGTGACAAGACATTATGGCCAGCATGCCTCTGATATGCCCTTGAGCAGGTCATGCTCTTTAGGAACGCTGAACCATGTTGTCCCTTGGTGTGTGCAGTTACACTGATAAGTGTGTTTGACGGTGTGATGGAACACCGTGGCCAGTGGAGAGAGAGAAAAGGATGAGGGGATGATAGAGTTAGTGCTGCATTTACTCAAGATGATTGTACGGGCACTATTACAGGGTGTCACAAGATTGCAGGGGGGTGACAAGTGGCGCCGTAAACGTGTCACATTTTGGAGTGTTACAGAGCTTATGCAGAGGAGGATTGGGAATTAATTCTGCAAAGGGGGACTGCAACATCTCAGAGAATCCCACGGCCCATAGGCATGAAAGCATGCTGGCTGTGGAGGGCTCTAATGCAAATCCCATGTGACAAGCTCCCATACTTTGCTTTCCTTTTATTCAGCCATTCTATTTCAGACTTGTTTATTTGCATTGGATTGAGAGCATGGAGGTTCCAAGTTGATATATCAGTTGACATGAATTTAAGAACAGCTTGATATTGAAGGAATACTTTAAAAACTTATGTTCTATCACTGTTTTTGTAACATATGTGAGACAATAACTATGACACATTTTATAAACTGATAACTCAAAACATGCTTATAATAGAAGTATTGTTATATATTTATAATGTAAGAACATATAAGGTAATTTTCAAATCTATGCCCATTGCACTATATCAATAATTCTTAAATGTTAATTTTGTAGAAGCTAAGATTTATCCAGTAGAAAGTAATTCCAGTTACACTTTCCCTGAAGGCTGCTTTATGGTGTGTTGACATTAACCATGCATAACTGCACATTCTTCTCCCAAAGAAAAAGATTTGGAGCTCAGTTGTTATTTTTTTTTACAATCCCTTGACTGAAGTACTCATGAAAGTGTTGTTGAGAAATACTTGTTTTGCAAAAGCAGAAGTCAACAACTGCCCTCAGACTTTTATAAGTGAGTGCTGTGTACAAATTCACTACAGATGCGTTAAAAATTGGGTTGAAACACGTAATTCAGTATTTTTAGTACTTTTAACAAGAGACGATTACACACAGCAGCATTACAGAAGTCCAGATTTGGATTTAGATACATATGGATAGAGAGAAAGAGGTGACAGTGGCAAGGAAAAAGTCCCTGAGACTACATGAGTAAGAAACCTTGAATCTTGAAAGAGAACCAATCGCCTTCTAGGTGACACTGGATAGTTCGATTATAAATCATCTCTCTTCTACATCTGTATACTGTAAAGTTAAGCGGTTAGGATGTTGTGAGTCCTGGATGAGCACAGGGCACTTTATTACAGTAACAGCAGCTTTTATGTATCCAGATGAGATTGTCCACTGAAGCAAAGGTGAGACTTGCTCATGAACTGTTTTTCGGAAGTGCAGATCTTTAGAGGACCCACACGGGACCCTGTACAGCAGCAGGTGAAGCACAAGTGTAGAAATCATCGAGCAAAAGTGGAGCATCACACAGGTTGAGCAAGTAGGGGCACACTTTTATAGAAGTGTGTCAGGATCATGGCTGTGGCATCAGAGGAGTACAGGTGCATGCACAGTTATTTAATGCGACCTTCAGGTTTTTTTTCTTTCTTTTTTCTCATGGAATGATTATTTGCATCCTTGTTGTCACATCAGTCTGTAGATCTTCAAGTTGCATTGCTTAGCATAATATGGTTTGGTTCAAAGAGAAAGAGGATCTCATTGGCATGCTCAGTGTGCTATTGAAGGGCCGATGCTTGTTTCCAGAGCAATCAGCCGTTTGTTGCCACACTGTCACACTCATAGTCCAGCCATCCTTTTTATAAATGCATGGCTGCCTCTCTTAACTGTCTCATCATGCACTGTAATTTAAAAGAGATTGCTTTATGATTTGAAGACAAAGCAACTGTACTAGGAGCTACAAACAGCTTGACAGTGCGGTAATTACTCTAATAGTTGTGAGAGATATGACTGCAGCCTAGGAACAACGATGGAAATCGATCAGATATCATCGATCCTGCTCTTCTTATTGATACTACTGATCAGTTTTGGTAGTGCAGAGCTTCTCAAATGATTTCTTTTTCCATTATCTGCTAGCAAACAAAACAATTAACTAAGAATGGAATCAACTTTGCTTTATTATTCTATTTATGTAAGAAATAATTGACAACCAGCCTTTGAATCATTCGAGATAATAATGCACACCCAGTTTGGTAATGCATTATTTTCCTCATAATTTAACAGACCTGAGTCAATTATTCTGTTTATATTACAAGCTACCACACCTCAAAGCATTGTATAGGTGTATTATTTTAAGCTATTTGTCAGGATTTTGTCCTTAAAATGCTAATTTCTTGCGCATCCCATCTCAAGCCTCCATTGTGAATTCCAAAATGTGATTTTCAAACTAGAAACTAGAGACACGAGCAATTGATATGCAGTAACTGGAGAGAGAGAGAGAGAGAGAGAGAGAGAGAGCATGTGTGATTACAATAATGAAACAGAAAATCATGTGAACAAGTATCAATATTTCTTCATTTATTTGTTCTATTTTGCTATTATCTGCAATAATAAACTGTTAGGGCTGTGTGCACTGGTGGACAGTAAGCCAACTTTCTTGATATTTCAGTTAAACTGGAGTGAAATGATATGGAACTGTAATACGGTCAAGACCTGCCTGGAACTACTTTAGCTTTGCATTCATTAAAAAATAGCTGAATCTGTCAACCAATCAGAATCAAACATTCAACCGTCCTATGGTTTAAGACACAGTATCTAGTACTGAATGAAGTGCCATGTCCTCAGTTGGACACTCCCCATTTTTATCCATTATAAGGTATTGTATCTTTCAATGGACATTATATTATATTATATTATATTATATTATATTATATTATATTATATTATATTATATTATATTATATTATATTATATTATATTATATTATATTATATTATATTATATTATATTATAAAAGAACTGTATGAATAGAAAGAGACCATTCAGCTTGTGTTTTTAATGAGATTTTAACCATTTCCATCTTAGCAACAGTGTGATTTTTGTATGGACAGTGGGAAGAGTTTCTTTGTTTGTTAAAAACAACATAAAAAGTTTTACCTCAAGATTTTTTACTGAATGTTTTGCATCCTCATTGAATGTCTAACGAATATTAAATACTCATTTAGATCATGCATCCTATCTCTGTCTCACATCCGATCCGGCCTCTGATTTTTTCTAATAAATCAATTCTATAACGATTTCTGACAGGATAGTTTTATCGCATGAGGAACGGCTCATGACTCAATCGCAGATTTTGACAGCAGATGCAGAGGTTTGCATGATGCAGAGGTTTGCATTCTTCTGCTCTTTAACAGATTATTGAAAGGGTTTCCAGGGTCATTTAGTCAGATGGAAATTTCATTCAAATTGCCCTTAATTGGTTTACTCTATTTTGCTTGAGGTTTTTTTATTTTTATTAGTTATCTAATTGAGTTACTTATTTATTACTATATAAAGTACCTAGAGTACAATATATTAGGAACTTATACAGTATAAGATACCACTGTACATTTCTTACCAATCTAGTGAAATTATTTAGTTTTTCCCCAGTTTTTTTTGTTTTAGATTATTTCTTAGCTTTTATTTAATAGCCTATTTGCAATGTTGGTATTATCTTAACAAACTCTGTATCAGTGGTTCTGGTAGTCAAAGCACATCCACATGGTGTTCTGCAACATTGCCAGTATTACCTTTAGTAATAGCAACATTAGAACCAAGGGTTTTATTGCATATGTAGCAAGATCATTGTCATCATGAACTTGACTAAAATCTAACCATACTTTCAACTGCTTTGTTCTTTCCACCATTAGTGAGTGTGTAGGCGAACATCTCTCAGGTTGTTCTGTGAGAGTGTATGTGTGTTGAGCGCTCCAAGCACAAAGGAAGATAAACAGTGAGAGAGAGAGAGAGCGAGAGAGAGAGAGAGACAGAGAGAGAGAACATTATGTTTGCATTTTCATAAATTCCAATATCTCTAGTGCAGACAGAGACATATTATGTCAGACTGTATTGATACACAGGGTTTTTTCCCCTAACAATAAACATCTATACCTGGGATGGAGAGACATTTGTATCTCTGTAATAGTAAGGAAATGAGACTGTAATAGTCGAGTCTTAAGAGGTAAAATGATTGGAGTAGCTGCTGAATCTGCCTGTGCATTTAGTAGTAATTAAAAAAAAGCAAATATGCTTAGGCAGGTCATTGGAGACATAGAATTAAGCACCTTTATGTAAGACTGTACTTATAAACTAGGTCATTTCTATATTGACCAATTTCCTGTTCAATCTGTGGACATTCTCCCTGATTGGCTCCACACACATACACACACACACACGATTCTGACTGAAAGAAACTCATGCATTATTCACCAGTCCTAAATGTACTGAGAAGAAGCTGTGTGTTTTATTTATTTATTTTTTAATTTTTAATTTTTTTTGAAGACTGTTTGTGAGTTATCATACAGTGAGATGAGAGTCATTTGACAAACTTGCCTTAGGTCCTTTTTAAGAATTTATCATGATATATTCAGAGACATTTCAATTATCCGAGAAATCTTTTTTGCTTACATCCACATAATGAGGAAGATAAAGCATCAAAATATCCTCTTTAAAGAATAATCTTTATCTGCAGGCTCACTTTGGCTTTTAGACCCGCTAAGGTCAGCGTTTTATTCAGGTTAGCTTCTGTTATTACTAAAACACCTTCAACTTTTTTTCCTCCTGTTGTCTTTGGACCAAAGGAGCAGAGCCCGGAAGATCCTGTAGCTTTACCTTCAGTGAAGCAGACCAAAGAGCCGTCTGAAGAGGTGCTGTCTGCAGAAGACATACCGGACACGCCGTCCTCTGACCTGAGCACAGTCACGTCCACCAATGGAAGCTCACAGAACACGGAGACTAACGTAGGTCACGTGGTTGAACAGTGGGTTAATGGAAGAGTTGGTATGATGGAGGTTGAGGATAGCTTTATGTATGTTGCCCTGTGGTGCCGTTCCATTAGCTTAATCACTTTCTGCTGGCTGAAAAGTAATAGGTGATACGTCAGAATATGATTTACATCATGTTTAGTTTAAAATAGGTAATATTAATACATAGTGTGTGTATTTAAAACTAAACATGTTCTATCTATCTATCTATCTATCTATCTATCTATCTATCTATCTATCTATCTATCTATCTATCTATCTATCTGAGGTGGTGCTTTTACATACACTTACTGGCCACTGTATTAGAAACAAATTTACCCGTTTACAGTTTTACTCATTTACTGTTCATTCAAAAAAATTATCCAAGCAGACAATTTTGTAGCACCAGTATAATACATACAATCATACAGATACGGGTCAACAGCTGGTTTGAGTGTTTGAGTTCTTTGGATTTCCACACCCAACAATCCATAGAGTTTAAACAGAATACAAAATCAACAATCCGAGTCTACAGTGAGCACAGAGGCTCGATGTGGTGTGCATTCTGAAATGCTGTTCTGCTCACCATGGCAATAAAGAGTGGTTATTTGGAGTTATTGTAGCCATCTTTTAAGTTGGAACCCATCTAGCCATTCTCTATTTGACCTCTCTGAGATCACATAATTTCCACCGTTTTCACCATTTAATGTGAACATTAACTGATGTTCCCCATATTTGCATTGATTTTGCACATTGTACTGCTGCCACATGATTGGGTGATTAAATATGTGCAAGAATAAGCAGGTATACATCTGTTCCTATTAAAGTGAATAGTGAGTGTATGTTATTCTAAGTGATATATAGTTTTGTTTCTATAAATAAAACATATGCCTACATCTATATAATGCCTATTATTACTTTATATCATGTTGATTCAGAACTTGTCATGTCTTGAACATGTTATTGAAGAGCATTAATTCAGCAATGCTATGATTGTATTGGGATGCTGCTGCAGAATGATGAGAGCTCAGGGATTGGGACAGAGAAGTCCTCCAGCCCTGACACTGAGTTGAACCCTCTTAGTGCCTCCAGCTCTCATGAAGAAGTAGTGCCAAAACAGCTGGAGGTAAGGATGCTAACCTAAAAAACCTAGATACACAGATTCACATTTATTAAAAACTCTTTACATCTCAAAGGCATGCTTTGCTGATGACAATCTTCAAAGTGTCACTTTTATTGTACCATAAATGGTATTGATTCTAGGTCATATTTAATACATAGTGTATGTGCAGTCATGTATGTGCATTCATATTGTGGTACATTGTTATGTTCTAAGATTTGAACATAACACTACAGATTTTTGCAAATCATATATATATATATATATATATATATATATATATATATATATATATATCCACTTCAAAGCATCAAACTGCCCTGCTGCTGGCAAGTTACCAAGCTCAATAGGAGCTCCTCTGAATCTCATTTCAAAGTCCACATTAAACTAATTTTCAGCTGAGTGAAAAATTGTTTCTGTGTAAGTTGTGCATGTCAAGTACTCAGCTAAATATAAATTCAGCCCTTGTTGCCAGCACAGCAGAAAATCGTTACAGAATTAACAGGATAACAGATAGAATCCCTTGTCTTTCTTATAGGACTCTTCCCTTTAATTTTTTTTAAATGTAATAGATAGATTTAAGGGTAATTAAAAGTCTTGATGGATATGCTTGGAATTGAAGATTGAGAGAACTATTCTTTCACTGTCTTTTTTTCTTCCTTCTCAGGAAAGTATAACTTTTGCTGCAGAGGCATTTCCGACAGCATGTGAGGGCTCTGAAGATTCAGAGGGTGTTCTGGCTTCCAATGCCTCAATGGAGAAAGAAGATGAATGTAGTTCATCTCAGGCTGCTACAATAACCCCTAACTCTGACACCAACTTGTCACCTGACACTTTGGCTGAAAACATCAAAGACCAGCCTGTCAGGCATAGCACTCTTCAAAGTCCTCGGGTAGACCTCAGCAATCATGGCACCATTCCACTTGGTTTCCCATACCCCCCTTCTTACACAAACCTCCCAACCAGGAACTACTTAGAGAACTGCTACACCCTCCCACTTCACAGAGACAGCTTTGGTCGAATTGGAGGACCAGTGTGCAATGGTGCCACGAAAGGAGATCAGGATGGCGCTGACCTGAGGTCAGGAATCCCTGCAATCAGTCATCCTATGATGGGAGGAACTCTCCCCTTGAGACCTACTTTGGATCTTGCAGTTGACGATCACCTTGGTCCACTACCGCATCCCTTCTTACAGGATCTGTACAGGATGCAAACTCTGATTCCTCATAAGCGTGCCAGCATGGTCAGCCTGGACACCATTCGCAAGGACCCTCGGTGGAGGGACCCCAATTTGAGGGAGGTCATTGCCATGCTTAGCCACCCCATGGACCCTGTCAAGTCTAATGCTGCTGCCTATCTGCAGCATCTCTGTTATGAGAATGACAAGGTGAAGCAGGATGTGAGGCAACTCCATGGTATTCCCATATTGGTGGGGTTGCTTGACCACCCCAAACCCGAGGTCTACCGCAAGGCCTGTGGAGCCCTGAGGAATATTTCCTTTGGCAGGGATCACTTCAACAAGGTGGCCATCAAGAACAGTGATGGCATTCCCACACTACTGAGGCTGCTGAGAAAGACCAATGACATGGAAGTCCGAGAGTTAGTTACAGGTTTGTTGTACTTGGTGTAAAGCCATCATTCATGGTCAGTTGGTCAAGCTGTTGTTGGTCTGATTTGAGGATCTGATAGTGCTGTAGGTAATCATGGTGTACATACAAAGAGCATGTTTGATCATTCCAACACTCAAAAGTGAAAACCATAAATCTGCCCTCCCAGGGACACTGTGGAATCTCTCATCTCACGAGCCCCTGAAGATGGTCATCATTAACCATGGGCTTCAGACACTGACTGATGAGATCATTATCCCACATTCGGGGTTACGAGGGGATCCCAATGATCCATCCAGACCTGGAGCTCCTGAATGGACCACAGTTTTCAAGAACACATCTGGATGTTTAAGGTAGATTTTGTGCTTTTAATATATTTTGGAGCTTATTGTTTGCTTTGCCAGTCCTTGATTTCCTGGATGAGTTTATTGTGATCTAGTTCTGAGATTTTACTTTATTAATGGTACTGTGTAGCTATGCATTTTACAAGGGCACTTTCCCCTGCAGGAATGTGAGCTCAGATGGTGCTGAGGCTCGTCAGCAGATGCGTGAGTGTGAGGGACTTGTGGATGCTCTGCTTCATGCCCTTTACTCTGCTGTGGCTAGGAGGGATATGAATAACAAGGTAAAATAACGTGAATAGTGCAAGATGCCCAATAAAAGAAGAATAGATTAAAAACAAAGACAATCTACAAAGACATGATGAAAATCTATACTGAAATCTATCCACCTGGACTTGGATATTGTGTTTGTATTATTACTTTCTTATTGCCTTCCAATATAAAGTCTGTACTCCCATGAGAAAACTTCCTACCATAAAAATAAGATCAAAAAGCAAAAAAGGCTGGTATCTATCTATCTATCTATCTATCTATCTATCTATCTATCTATCTATCTATCTATCTATCTATCTATCTATCTATCTATCTATCTATCTATCTATCTAATATTTTTTGTTTTTTCAACCTGCTTACTTTCCTCAGTCTCTTTTCTGCTTTTCGCAGTCTGTCGAGAACTGCGTCTGCATTCTACGTAATCTATCCTACCATGTGCACAAAGAGGTACCAGGGGCAGAGAAATTTTACAGTACCCCAAGTATTCAGACCACCAAGCCAAGGAGCCACCCGAAGAAAAAGGACGTGCCCGATTGTTTTGGTGGACGTAGTAATAAAGGTTAGGTATTAAATGGAAATGTCTAAATGTCTTTCAATATTAGTACCAACAATCTCCATATGCCTTCTGAAAGGGGAGCAAATGATCCACATATGGTCACAGAATGTTTTCTTCTACTGTATACTTGTATATGACTAGAATGACAATAAAGCTCTTAAGTGTTTTGTAGTGATATATTGAAACAGGATCTGGGTAATCCTACTTGTTGTAATGTCACACGTCAGCATATATTCTGTCATTGTGAATGTGTCTTTTTTTATGTGTTTGCTTTCACACTGTTGGTCCGACTGTCTTCATCTGCAGAGGAGTGGTTCAATCAGTGTGAGTGCGCTTCTGTTCCTGCCTTGCTTTGAGTGTTCAGTAGACAGTGCTGCAAAACCTTGATGCTTTATTTCCAGTCATGTCACATACTCTTGATTTTTTCAGCACTCCCACTCCAACACCCACAGTGCCTCCCACACATATACTCAAGCTTTGGACAATGTGAAATGCTTGATGCTTGAGATTTTTTGAAACACGCCACCTTTGCAATGCTTATAGTGGTTTGCCATTTCAGGCCGGAAACATGGGCCGAGCGACAAAACAAACAGCACTTTGGACATGCCCAAGCGCACACTCCCAACAAAAGGTGCCCATTTACCTTAGTTTCACCCCTCGAATGATATATTATTCAACATTCTATATCCATATCCATATTCCATTTGGATCCATTCATCTTGTGGACCATAAAATGTTTCAAAAGTGAAACTTTTTTTTAAAAGAAGGCATCAATTTTTAATATAATGCATGTAGACTGCCAACAGACAGACCCGAAGGTTAAGCAGCGTGTTAAATTCAGGACCAAATTTGTGGAGATGTAGGCAGCATATGTAGCGTGCTAGCCTGCATTCAGCCTGAAGTTAAATGTGTGTTAAGTTGGCAGATGGAGAAAGTGTGGGAGCAGCTTTGCTGAGGAGAGCAGGCGGGTCACAGGAAGACGACAAAGCTTCTGAGGGAGGCCTTGAGGGAGGTGAACCAGGGAAACGCAGATAAGCTGAGGCGAGTGTTCCGCACCAAGTGGAGATGAAGACCAAGCCAAGACTGCGTTCGTTTTGTGTAGGAGGGTAATTAAGTGTTTTTTAGCTGCTGTGTCAAGTATGTGGAGAAAGGTATTTTTAAGACGAGAGAAATAGCAATGCAGTGATGCACCGATACACTTGTTACGCTTGTGTTTTGTGTCAATACGTCTAGCTGGATTTTGCCTCTGCATGGAAGCGTAATAGATTGATGAGATAAGCGCTTTTTATATAGATGGAGAAAGGATCGCTTTGTATTTAAGGAGTTGCATCGTATAATTTTATGTAACTGGGTCACTGAGTGTAAGAGTGACTGTATCTCTGGTGCACTTGAATATCTGAACACATTGTTATCTAAATCCTTTTTGATACTATCCCAGCGAAAATGCTATCAGGCAATCTCTCAAGGTCTGTTATCGAATTCGGCGAAGTGTTATCTGTGTATTTGTATTTGCCATCCTGTCACCACACTGACACTCCTTTATTTCATATCCCTGTTTTCACGATAGCTATTAAGGTTTGTCTCTGTCAGATTTGTCAGCCATCCAAGATAATGTCAGAGCAGTTCTTGAAGAAAATAAAAAATATGTTGGTTGCACAGAGGAACCTGAGAGCATGAATAAGGTAAAGTGTAACTTAATATATTTATGTAATATGTATTATTGATTAATTGGGAACATCGGATGAGTTGAGTGGATGTTGACAGAGATAAACAGCATTTTCTTTCTTTACCAATAGAGGATATGGTCCCTTGAGTCACCCCTCCATGTCCTTTGGAAAGCTCCAGAGGAGATAAGTAGATTTGGTTCAGAGGATCAGAAACTAGGCTCATTGCTGTGCTGGTTGAATCGTTAAAGACCCTTGGGGCCTTGTAAAAAAGAGTTCTTAAGAGTTTCAGCTCTGTATTCATCCAAAGTTGTGGGAACATGCCTTGGGTCATCTCTTGCCACTCTGCCTTTTGGATTTCGCTTATGTTGTCTGGGGCATCTTACGCTTGATATAAACCCCTGTAGAGCAGGAAGAGCAGCAAGGGCAGCAAAGATGAAGCTCACATAGCATATTAATACCATTATTAACATTGCACATATTACCATAAGGCCTTGAAATTACATCTGTCTTACTCTGTGCTTTACCATCATTGGTAAATATTGTATACTGTGTTTACTGCACATGCTCAGTGTCTCTCACATCCATCTCATACAGAAGTTCACTTGTTGGATTATGAATAATTCATGCCAGTATCCTATGCTGTTTGATGTAGTGTCCGTGTGTATATCTGTGCAGGTTTGGAGCTGCTCTACCAGCCGGAGGTTGTGAGGCTGTATTTGTCACTCCTCAAGCTGAGCCACAACCAGAACACTCTGGAGGCAGCCGCAGGGGCACTCCAAAACCTGTCTGCAGGACTTTGGGCTGTAAGCTGGCACTTAAAAAACAGAAAATGATTTTTTTTTAGGAAAATAAACCCATAGCTAAATAAGAACCTGTATTACAACAAAATTAAATTTTCTATGTAAATGAGACTTACTCTATATTTTTGTATGTTTTAATAACACATTACTCTGTGTCTCTTGTTTCTCAGTGGTCTAATTACATCCGGGCAACTGTACGTAAAGAGAAAGGCCTGCCTATTCTGGTTGAGCTACTCCATTCAGATGCAGATAAAGTGGTTAGGGCTATTGCTATTGCCCTTCGTAACCTGGCCATTGACCATAAAAACAAAGATCTCATTGGTAAGTATGCAATCAGGCACCTTTTATAATTTTCTCTCTGTAATTCACATCTACTATCTAAGTTCCTTGTATGGCATAATAGCCTCTCTAGAAATCACAAACTTACAGAATCGCTGCATAGAAAATGCACAATTAGTACTAAGAGAGGCACATGATTGCCTACAATTGCTCTTGACAGTAAGAAAGGATTGTCTCATGCTTTTTAATCATCATTTGTTGTCCTTTAAAAAGCATTTCTAAATTAATTCACACCTTCTGTATGCTCATTTAAAACCACTGCTCTTGCATAGTGTGATTGATGCTTTTCAATATTCTCGATGTTCGTTTTTGGTAGGGAGCTATGCCATGAGGGACCTGGTCAGCAATCTGCCCAGCGGCCAGCAACGACCTGCCAAAAACCTGGAAGAGGACACAGTGGTGGCAATCCTCAATACCATACATGAGATCATCACTGACAACTTGGAGAATACTCGCTTCCTTATTCAGGGTCAGGGGATCCAAAAGCTGGTGGCCATAAACAAGACAAGGTAGATAATGCACAATGAAGATGATCCGCACTGACAGATCATGAAGACACATTTGGTGTCCAGAATCTTTGTTTGGGTGTCACAGACTTTCATTATTAGTGCAATAATAAACTTGTAAAGTCTTTGGGTTAGCAAAACAGTAGGCACAAAGACATTGATATAATGGAAAGAGTCTCCAGTCTCAGAGCTTTGTAACAGTTTTCCACCAAAGGACAGAAGACTTTCTCTGTAGAATGTCAAGCTGCTTTTTCTCCTGATAATTTTAACACAAATTTAATTTTATAGTTTAAGTTCTGGTAAAGAACAGCTGTTTATATCTGCTTTCGCATAATGGATAGCGGAAACTAATTTGTATCATAGGTGTTCCACAATATGAAATGAAACTATTTAACTGAATAAGGAATAAAACACTTTGTAACATGCTCTTTTTGGAAAATTATTAGGTGTGGTAATGGGATGATAGATTATTTTTCTGTGACAGTATGCCCTGCCATGTTTCAAAGGCATCTATTTAACACTGACTAAAGAGCCAACTCAGTATTGATAGAACAGCAATATTCAATGAGCTTCCATTTTTAGGTACTATATCCAAAAATTAATGGATAAAAAGCAAATAAAAATATTGTTCATTAATTTATTAAAAATTTTCATTGATGTCAAAACACTTCAGCATGAGCTGATATAGGAGAATATGGTGTCAGGCCACCCTGTTGTGAATTATTTTCCTATAACAGCATGCCCTTGTCATGTTTGATTTCTTACATATTGAATTGATGTAATCTACAGTTCATTAGATTCTGCTCTACAGATGAATGTCATCACCATAGAAATTGCTACAGTCGTGATTTGCATTTTCAATTCTACAGCCAGTCTGTGAGAGAGAACAAAGCAGCATCGCATGTACTCCAGACTGTGTGGGCCTACAAAGATTTAAGGCACACACTGACCAAGGGAGGCTGGAATAAATCTCACTTTAAGGTATCACACTTTCAATAATATAGGACTTTATATTGAACAAAAAAAACCAAAACAAAACAAAAAAAACAGTAGAAAATCAATAGCTTGTCAAGTAATTAATTGAGTTTGCATTCAATTTGGATTGTGAGAATGGATGTGTTTATTTCTTCAGCCAGCAGTGTCTGGAGTCCCGAAAAAGCAGAAGAATGCAAAGCTAGGCAACGATGACATCACACTGCCCTTAATGGAAAAAAACCAAGGTCAGCGCTATCCTTGGGCTTTGTCCTGCTTTCAAAATGCACACTCATGATGCCCTACTTATAAGTAAAGTCTGTGTGTTTGTGTGCATATGGGTGCGTGCTTTTAATTCATTCAATTATGCTTTTCTATTAAAAACGTAGCATTTTTAAGGATGCGCTTTAAGCTTGCTTACATATATATATATATATATATATATATATATATATATATATATATATATATACCCCTCTTCTTTAGATGGATACTGCAGCACTGATCAGAGTGACAGAGTTGGAGACGGACCATGCCATATGATAGAGCGGGAAACCTTCCAGGTAATCTTGCGTTCGTGGTATGGTAATACACTATCTGCGACCATTCGTCTCGGGCCAGACAACAGAAGTATTTTCATGTTCAAATCTTAGAATGAATATGAACATCCTGCAACAGCCTTATGACTACAGGGAATCTGTAGCCGTGTTAGATTTGTGTTTCATTTTGGTTTTTGCAGGGGGTAAATGATAAGAGACATTTCATCAGGACTAGTAGGCCAGCTGTTGGCTTAGTGGAACGCACTCCTCAACCCTTGGACTCTTGGGTCTGATGCCCCATCTGGTGAGCTCAATTGCCAAATTTACAGATAAAATGGACCTTTCTGTGTGCTTTTCCATTAATTTTGTCACCAAAGACAGACTTAATCTTTTTGTTAAGTCGATCCTTGGTGGCAAAACAACCACATGCCATTCCCCCACATACCAAGCATTTTAAAAGCTACATTCTTGACCAGTGAGTAAACATAGATATTCATTTAGGCCTCTCAGTGCATCTGAGGTATAATTTCTTGGTGTTTTTTTTTTTTTTTTATAGATGGAAGTACAGCACTGGTGAGATACTGGTGTCACTTGATCTGCACTTAACCTGAAATTCAGCTGAAGTCATGGTTTGTGATAGAGAAGGAAGTAAAGCGAACCACAGATTTTATTCCAGCATCTTTAGAAAGCAGCAAAGTTTTGTTTTTTTCTTTGTTTTGTTTTTTGTTTTGTTTTTTTAACTGATTGTGCCTGTGGTATTTTTTCTTTACATGCAGTGTTTTGCTCTCCTGCGCAGATATTCTCTGTTATTAGCACCCCTGACTCCATTGTTCCCAAATAACGTACAGATATTATATGATTCCAGTACTGGTTAATATTTGATTACAAACCATGTCCTTGTATTATTTCATTTTTGTCAACCAGACATATTGTATAATAGTCCTAATATTCTTTAAATGTATGCAACATAGACCAGTATTATTCTATCTTCTTTTATATGTACAGCAAAGAGATGCAACCAGCGTATATTATGGATATTAAATGTGACTAGCAGTCTATGAAAATCACAGACAAAAGTCATTGTGCCATATTAGTCAAACAAGTAATTCTTACTTGATTGAATTGCTTCTTCATTGTCAGTGTTTTAACTGCTTGACAATAAAAAGGCTTTTTATCATTTTTCTTTTTGCCTTTTCTACGCAAAAGGATCACCAGAAAATTAGTTTCAGAGCAGTGACGGAATCATTTTGTCTTTAAGGGTCTATGGCCTACATATTCCATAAGCCCTAATTCAGTATCTCATATTAGTTGATGAGCCATAGCTCATAAGGCCTTAATCCACCCTACAATAAATAGATTGGCTAACTGAATCATATAATAGAGGAAATTAAGTGTGGAAGGAAAATGAATAAAGAAATCATGTCTTTATAGGCCTGTGACATGTATCCTATGAACCCTATCTCGTTGTCAATTATGCACCATATATAGAAAAAAACCAGACTGGCTAAAGTAATCAGTAATTCAAGTAGTAGAGGAAACCACAAGAGCAATTTGATTATTCCCTTAATGCTTATTGTTTCTAAATGAACAAAAATCTAGACAAGGCAATTAGTCATTTTAAGTGGAAATGACCCTGGATGTGTTTCACAATCGTTAGCTGAATCTGTTAGGTTTACGCTGCAAGCACTAAAGACACAACAATGGACTTCATTTTTATCAAGAAAATGAACACTCATATTGCACAACTGTTTCCATGAAACATTAGGTTTTGGACAGCCATAAGAAGCATAACTTCCAGGTGTAACACTCTTCTCACGTGAGCAAAACTACAAAGAAAAGTTTATGCTCAATGATAATCTGAAATTGAGCAAATGATATGTGGCAAATTATAACACTGATTTGAAATTATATAGAATATTAGTTTTGTCACATATATGATCCCGCTGACCATGAAGTCAACTATGAATACCGAATAGAGAATATCTTTGTCTTCAGTGGCATATGCAGGAAATTTGGCCAACTGATTCCACCTTGCAAATGAATCTACTTTCTATAAAATAGATACTGATGGCAATTCATCAGGAGAAAACAAAACATCTTTAAACACTTTGCGCATGTCCATGTCATGTCACATAACAACAAATAGCTATAGGTATGTTTAGGAATTTATAGCTCGTATTTCCTTTACGTTCAGTCTGAAAGGTCACATGACCTGATATGCACTCTTTTGTTTTAGCTCAGCAGTAAAACTCATCAGAAAATAAATAACGTCACTCACAATAATAATGCTATAATTGATCATTATTCATTAATAGGACGTGATTCCTACGTCATACATTATTTAGGGACCTATAATGAATGATGTCAAATATAAAAGCATATGTAAAACCAAATTTACATTTGTCATTCAGGAACTGAGATGAACCATTGGATTCAGGAACATTCAGTGTCAAATGCTGCAGTTTTGAAAGGAACTTAAGGACGTCAAACCGGCTGAGTTATAGCTTCAACTTGTGACATTTCAGAATTGCACGTCTTAGAAATGAGCTGGTTGGTGTAATGAATTTGAGATTTTCTGCTAGCTGTTAAATTCACAAACTCGAGCCAAAATGATTAAAAAAAAAATTTAAAAAAATTAAAAAAAAAATAACAGAGAAGCATCAGGTTTCCCAGAGAGCTAAAAGAACAGTGAAGGCCACTGAAGGACAAAGAGAAGACCACATGTGGAAGGTAAATCAGACTTCTAAACCCAGGTCAATAAATAAGGTTGCTATTTAATAATTAGGTAATAAGTCTTTAGATTTAAGGTCTAAAGATTGGGTTTGAAAAACAGAAGAGTATTTATTTAAATGTTGTTTGCTTGTAAATAGGTCGGGTACTTTTAGCTAAAATGTATCAGGCTTAATGAAGTAGATTAAATAAATAATCAATTCTTGCATAAAAACTGTGTGCCAGATGAAACTAAAAGTCAAGTCTGGATAATGTCATAATCATACATTCATAAACAAATCATATGCACTATGGAGCTTAGAATTATAATATAAATTTTGTATACCATAAGTTTTTTGTCAATGTTTATTTTTCTTCCTAGGGGTAAGATGTGTCTGATATGAACATATATTTTCTGTAATCTATAATTATAAAACATATAATTTTTATTTTAATCAGGCTGCAGGTTCTTCTACAGGATCCTCTTCAGTGAAAGGTTGGTCCATTGAAATACTTCATTTTAAAAAGCCTAATATAACATTTGGCATTCACAAACAGAATCTTCAATATGGAAATTTGTGTTATTTTTTGTTGGTCTCTTTTAGCATTAAGGCTTAATGCAGGCACCACATAATGTCAGGGTAATTTCAGTTTCACCTATAAAAAAAGATTTTCACCATCAGCCTGAAAGTGTTTGGAAATGAACTTTCCGTGAGAGACTAATTGCAGATCTTTGCATCGTCAGCTAGACAGCAGCAGCACAGATTCTCCCATTTCAGAAGGCAGTACCAATGTCAACACAGTACCTTCCTGCTGTTCATCATTTGGTAGTCCAGGCATTCAGACCCTTACACACTACTCCATCAAACTAGTCAATCAGACTGTGCTGAAACTAAAACACTTGGAGCTGCGGACAAATGTGAGAATAATAATAGTACACCTGATCAAGATTTGCCTAAAAACCATAGAGAAAACAGCACCACATGTTTAGGTTCAGAAATACAAAAGAACTCAAAATTAGGAGACCATTTAGTTATTAATATAAGAAATTCTTTTCAGTTTTGACACCCGAGAAATCCAAGATTTATCCACTTATATTGTATCAGCCATTCGGATTTCTGATGTGGTCAGCAAGTCAGACTCTAGTGTATCGTAACAAAATCATTCAAAATGCCCGAGCACTCCTTAAGTCTGGAAATCCAGCAAAAAAAACTGACAAGACATCCCAGAAGCTCTTCAGCAAAGCAAGATCTTCACAGCAAAAACTTGAATGACCTTGAGACAAATGGGGAGCGTCAAGCAGACAAGTCAGATATGACACCAAAAATATCCCAGTGTGCCCCAAGAACTCAGAGTAATACATATTCTCATGAAACCAAACAAGGTTTCAAACAAATCAGCCAGACAGCTTCAGACAGTTCTTTACAAACAGAAATGAGATCAGAGGCTTCTTCCCAAGTCCTGTTTCAGACACCATCAACCGAACGATCAGTGAAGCCTACTGCTTTCAAAAGAACACAAAAGACTTTCAAATGCCAGGAAAGTTATACAAGTCTGGACAATCTGAAGACTCCAGCCAAGATACCTTTTCAAAGACCAGGTACACCGAGACCAAAATGCTGCCCTGAATCTCTAAAATGGAAGAAAGCTCTTGAGCAAAGATGCAGAAATATAAGGCCTGGTGCCATGGGGATGTCTAACTACCAACAGAACAGAACAGGTCTTCACAACTCTCCTCCTTTAACCATCAAATAGAATCTCCAAGGTTTGGACCTTTTCTCAAGGAACGCTTAAGAATCTCTGCTATGACTCAGCACCCATCCACAAGTTCACACAGAAGTTCTTTCATAAAAACAAGCCTGAATACGAATATGGAATAATAGACAGGCAGAACTCAGCTCCAAGCATGCTTAGTCCAGCTGATAGGATCAGACAACAGGATCCAAACATACCACATGCCAATAGCACTTCAGAACAGCCTTCCAGCAGCTCCATCCCAGAGATCACCCAGGCTATATTCAGTGCCATGAGCCAGTAGAGACTGAGGCCAGTTCCATCAGAATCAACAGTCCTAACTCTGACTCTTCAACTTTTGGCTTGTAAACCAGTCAGACCAGCAGTCAGAGGGCAAACATTTCAGGGCACCAGCACTATGCTGTGAACCTTGAGCCAGTGGAACCCATTCAGGAATGCTAAACTTAACCCGGATCCACTTTGCCAGAGACTCTTATAAGAGTCTGATGACTACTTAAAATGTCATATAGCATATGATTATTTTGATTATATTTATTTAAAATTTCTTATTGTATTTTCTTACTGGCTTGTATTTATGAAAATTTGCCACTCTGAAGTTGATTATTTTCCTATTGATCTTATACCATAGCAACTTACCACAATTATTTTTTTTTCAATTAAAGAATGACTCGTTATATATTTTATTGGTTTATCATTAAGTTTAATGTTGTGAACAAGTACCATTTATTTCCTGCACACTTTTTTAAAACAAGTGCCTGTTGCTACAGAAGCAAGAAAGTGTCAATAAAGCAAGCACATATAAGCATTGCAGCCAGAACTACATTCAGAACTGCTATTATAGAATGTTAATCAACACCTTCTGACCAATCAGAACAAAGCATTCCAGAGTGCTATGGTATAAGAAAGGTTAAGGTTAAACATTGCAAAATATAATAAAGGTCTATGTTTGTCTCTGTTTCTCTCACACATGCCAACTCCAGCACTAAGCAATGGAGAGGAATGGTTGAACTACATAATCACACAGGAACACAGAGCAACTGTAAATCTGTATAACACATAAATCCACACAGTGGATATAAACCATAAACCTGTGCACTATATGTAATAATTTTACATTTTAATTTAGAATGGACAACTCACCATTTTTGCACTTGCACATGCGGTGGTGGCTCAAGCCATCAAGGCTCTGGGTCATTGACCAGAAGATTGGGGTGCAAGCCCCAGCACTGCCAAGCTGCCACCATTGGGCCCTTGAGCAAGGCCCTTAACCCCACCTGCTCCAGGGGCACTGTCATGGCTGACCCTGTGCTCTGACCCCCAAAGATGGGATATGCGAAGAAAGAATTTCACTGTGCAGTAATGTATATGTGACAAAATAAAGACAACTTAATAAAAAACATGTGTTGTATTTGCTCTAAGTGACCATAGGATGGCAATGTTGTACACAGATGCAAGGTTTTTTTTTTTTTTTTTAATTTTGACATAATGTGTGAGAACAGGAATGAATAAAATTTGATTAAAGAAGATATTTAAAGTTGGGCTTGGTCTCTAAAAGAATAACAAAGATACCTGCTGTGAAAATTTTTTCCATCAAATTTGCTTTTATTACCATGAGCGTCATCAGACCTAGGATTTAATTGGATTGAAGCTCTTGCTGATTGAATCTCTGCTTATTCTGCATGCATGTTATACACAGTAGAGAATTGAGGTTTGAGAATGATGTGAACAATCTGAGAAATGTTAAGAGCTTTGAAGACTGCAACCTTCAGGCGCAGCTGTCTTCTCACACACTCTTTAAGTTTCATATCTCGGGTTATCCATTCCATAACCATCGTTCTAGTTGCCATAACAACAGTAGTATCAAGCATTTTACCTGAATAACTCCATCATGCTGTAAGCTCTTCTTCATTTTAGTCTGCTTGCTCTATTGATGCATGCTATATTCGAGCAGTGCTCTTGGTCAGAAATGTTCCTCTCTGTTATTATTTATTTATTTATTTATTTTCTAATTAAAATTTGCAAGATTAGGTGTGGACAGGGATTAAATTGGGATTAAAGAAAGGGCTACATTTTTCATTGGTGTCAAAAATTTGGAAACAGCAACACAAGAACAAAATAAGAAAAAATGACAACTGGTCAAAAATATGAAGCTTATTCTCAAGAAATAGGGAAAATGCTATTCAATTATTATTATTATTATTATTATTATTATTATTATTATTATTATTATTAGTAGTAGTAGTAGTAGTAGTAGTAGTAGTAGTAGTAGTAGTAGTATCAGCCAATATTGTCTAATAATTTATTCATTAATGAATGTTATCTTAGCTTTTTATCAATTTATAGTTATGGTAATGGAATGTCTGAGACAAATTACAGTAGTTCCTGTTTTAAAACTTCTTTAAAAATACCTCCTGTCAGGTAATTCCTCTAACTTTAGACTGTGCACATTAAACAGATTCCTGCAGATCATAGATTTGCTTAACAAGCCCCTAACAGAACTTAGATAATCAGTTTTCAGAGCCTCCCTCAGTGCATGGTGGCTGTGGCAGTTGCCTGCTGTGATTGTTCTTTAGCTAGAGGTGAAGCACTGACGTCCATCTGATGTCCAGCACTATGTATGTTTTCTGTGTTTTTCAGTGCTTTATTTTCTATAACAAATATACTACAGTGAGGTCCTACACAATAAGCACCAGATGAAATTTTTGATGGAATTTGTGCCGAAAGTTATTTATGTTCAGCTAGTTAATATCATGGGCTTAATTAGTTACCCCCTAGTCTGATGGTACTTGACCCAAATATCTGTTGGTGCCCAGAAAATTGTGGCTAAAATAATGTGTGGCTGTGTGGATTTGCAATTAATTGGGATTGTGCACTTAGCGTGACTTATTATGCTTAACAGCAGCAGAGGTTTCTTTACTTTTGTGGATTGAATGTGCAGATGGAGAAACCCATGGAGGTAGCCTATTTAATATAAGACTTGTGTTCTAAGATTTACATCCATTTTCCCTGCAGCTAAGGAGCCAGTTTCTACCTGATCCCGGCTACATGAGCAAGGCAATTATCAGGGGTTAAAAAAAGTCGTAGCAGGTTTAACATTGTAATAGTTAGTCTAATTTTGTAAGAGTTGATTCAACATCTGAGCATTTAGCTGAAGGGGCATGTGTTTACATGGAAGGATCTTTGGGCGTAACAGTAATGAAATTACTTTTGGGTTTTCTTTTCATTCTGTAATTACTTGTAAATTCCTTCTCAAGGAAGGTTTTTAGCTCAATGGTGTTGTTAGACCCTGACCAGATAAACTTCCATCAGGATGATTTTCCTTAAAACTCCAAAAAAAAAGCATGCAAGTCTTTAAGTTGCTCTGCATGAAGACATCCGCTAAGTGTGCTAAATGAGTCTGATCAGAGAGTCTGATCCATCCAGTTACATTAACATTAATTTGTAAGAGACTGAACCTTTCTCTTTTAGACTCCTTTCTTCTAACCGTTACTGATGAAGCACTTTTATGCTTGTGACTGTTCTAAGTTCACTCTTGATATTGAGGCTACTAATGAAAAGTTAGTTACCTTTTAAGGGAAATTGTGCTTAAGGGAGAGAAATGTTCCTCTGTGATCATTTGTGTCATGGAAAACTGTAAAGAGAAGCCTAATTCAAGCCTAGCCTGAGCCACTGTATTGTCTTCGAAGGTATGTTTAAAATTGTATGATTACTGTAGGTGCAGAAAAACTGCACTATTAATACCATATGTGTCCAACTGTATATAGTGTTATTTTACAATGGTGATAAAAGATTTAGTTTGGTAATTAATAATATACAGTAAGAGTAAGCAGAACAACTGTTATATATGTTGCAGTGTTGCAAGAATGGAAGGGTAAATATTGGAGTTGCTTTTGGACATCATCATACCTGTCATTATACCACAGCTGTTGTTAAATTCTTAAAGGTGTATATTAATGCGCTAGTTCTAATACAGTATCTTGAAGGCTGGCTGTTTAAGGAACATTAATAGCTGCTTTAACATACAATACCAGTCAAAAGTTTGGACACACCTTCTAATTCCATGTTCTTTCCTGATGTTTATTTCTTTCTACATTGTAAAACAATGCTGAAGGCGGCCAAAATACACAATAACCTTGTTTGAACAGTTTATATTGAGATATGTCTGCTACTGATGCTCTGTAAAGCCTTCATAATGGCTCTAATCTGAGGTGCCGTTAATTGGTGATTTCTGAGGCTGGTAACTCTAAATGAACTTCTCCTCTGCAGCAGAGGTAAATTTTGGTCTTGCTTTACTGGGATGGTCTTCATGTGAGCCAGTTTCATCATGGTGCTTGATGGGTTTTGCAAATGCACTTGACAATACTGTTCTTACAAGAACTATTCCAGAACACCTGACCTTCGTGTCTTAAAATAACAACTGACTGTTTTTTGTTGTCATTACATATGGATTACTTAAGTCTACGTGTGTTATTTCATAGTTTTGAAATCTCCAGTATTGTTCTAGAATGTAGAAAATAAATCAAAAACATTGAATTAAAAGGTGTGTCCAAACTTTTGACTGGTAGTGTAAGTGATTAAACATTAAATGGTTAAAAAGCATGACATGTCATTTATCAATAAATTTGTAAAAATTCAACTGCTGGCCAATCGCTGTAGTATAAAAGGAATAAAACTCTCCAAGACATTGTTTTATCACACCACTCTGTTTGTGATTATATTTTTATAAGAACACCACAAGTGTTACTTACTTAAATTAGAAATTAACTAAGCATTAGCTAAGGATTTGAAGCAGTAAATGTAATGTACATTTATTATATTTATACTTTTATAATAATAATAATAATAATAATAATAATAATAATAATAATAATTGATTATTGAATTATTATTATTATTATTATTACTATTACTATTACTATTATTATTATTATTATTATTATTATTATTATTATTATTATTATTGTTGTTGTTGTTTTCTTGTTGTTGCTCTTAACAGTAATTATCATCATCAGAAGAAGCAAGATCTTCACCTTCAGTCAACATCTTTACTGGTTCTGGTGTGATCACTGGTTTATATGTTGTTCTTCTGGGCCGCTTGTGTGGGCGTGGTATACACAGCAGTAGGCGTGGTTAACTCAGCGCGCTCTCCCTGAACTGGCGCTGCGGCGGAGCGCGCGCAAACCCGAGACATCTGATTCCATTAACATCAGTGTGAACAGGATTCATTATTTCAAACGAAGTATTTTAATTCTTCTATATTAACACTTCCATTTCAGAACTGCCAGGTAGGAATCTTTATTTTGTTTCTTCTTTGAATCGAAAATATTTCACACTAAAGTTTAATGTTTGCATCATTTACAGCTAGTTTTCTTGTTCATTTCATTTTGTTCACTTCTGCCATTGTAAAAAACCTGCAGCAGCTTACAAAAAATGTTGTGGTGTTATTTACTGAGATATAGGAACCTTTTTTTTTAAAATAAAAAAATGCATCTTCCTTTATGTAGTGCTTTTTTGAGTGTACTTATAAATCAAGCAAAAAGTCAAATGTCATTCTGTAATTTACGTTATGCGTATTTTAGATATTCATTATTTATACATTTGCTGAGTGCTTCAGTAAATGTATGTCTTATTCTTTTATTTAAATGCAAACGGTGTGACTTGAAGCATCATTGTGGTGACCCTCCAGTCAAATATATTTCATTCTTCAGTATATAATGCTCCTTCATTTCTTTTATATGTAATCTGAGCCTAGTACTTAGGAACAAATAAATGGCTGAATAACCCGTTCATTTATCCAATGTCTAAAAGTGATTTTAGACAGTGTTTAAAACTTGTATTAAGTCCAGTGTATTGCAGCTGCCTTAAAAATGTAATCAAAATAATTACGCTAAAGCATAATTTGCGGTGCCTAGCTTTTGATTTTCCATTGATATTTGCCTTTTGACAATTATCATAGTCTTTCATCTTAACCTGATTATTATCATCACATTGATTGAGCTTCCCCTTCAGTTATTTTGAACCTGACAATTTATCATGATAATGCAGTCAGTTGTATGCACATCAGTGAACAATATGAAATACACTCATGTGATTAAGATACACCTGCAATTATCCAATCAACCCTTGAATCATGTGGCAGCAGCATCAGATACAGGTGAAGAACCACAATTTTCACATCAAATTATAGAATGGGGGAAAAAATGTGATCTCTGTTCCGTTGGCTGTGACATGGTTCTTTATGCAAGATCTCCTGGGATTGTTCTATAGGTGGAAGCACTTTTTTCATATTAGAGGTCAGTGAAGAATGGCCAGACTGGTTCAAGCTGACAGTAACTCAAATAAGCACTCTTTCATCATATCATGCAGAAAAGCATCTCAGAACACACAACATGTAGAACTTTCAGGTGAATGGGCTAAAGAGCAGAAAAACACATTTGGTCCCACTCTAGTCAGCCAAGAATAAAATATGAGAGTACATGCTGACCAAAACTGGACAGTTGTAGATTGGAAAAATTTATCCTGGTGTTTTCTTCAGCTGCCTGCTTTTGTCGAGGTTGCATGGTTTATTAGATAATTACATTAATCTACAGGTATACCTAATAAAGTGGAATTTTGTAACAATACCTGTAGTTTGTGAGCAGACCAATGATTCTTAGTTGCATTTAAGTGTTTAGATATCTCTCTGTCTCCCTTTCATTTTTTTTTTTTTCTTTCATCAGGCTTGCTCCTCTAACCCATGGATGAAGAAGCTGAGAGAGTGAAAGCTAATATGGGTGGAGGGACAGTGGCGCTACCAACAATTTTCATGATTTCAGATCTCCTCCCTGACATTAACATGACCAACAACACCAATCTCACAGAGGAGATCCTATTCTCTCCATACTTCCAACACTCTCTAGGCATGGCTGCTGTGTTCGTCCTGGCCTACTTGTTTATCTTCCTGCTCTGCATGATCGGTAACAGTGTGGTGTGTCTTATAGTCCTGAGGAAGAGGCACATGTGGACGGTCACTAACGTTTTCATCCTGAACCTTTCAATCAGCGATCTGCTTGTGGGGATCTTCTGTATTCCCACCACTTTGGTGGACAATCTCATAACAGGCAAGTGCATTATTCATAAGCATTGGAAGGGGAATTAACTCTAGTTTTTCTAATCATTTGTACAGATGTGCAGTTGCATGTATTATATATTTTCCTATAAATGATAAAATCCTACAAGCTGAAGAAGAGAGATTTGTAATAATGTGGCAGGTAATGTACATAAACAAGGTCCAAAAACAGGCCTTTTCGGATATTAATGAGAGACACAAGTTAAATGTCTGTTTAGCTTTGAGACCTAACCATATACAGTACCATTCTTTTTCATTTTGGAGTTTCTTTCTCTTTTATTTAGTTTCGTGTCATTAGTGAAGTTTTGTGATAGTTTATGTAACTAGTGAAGGGAAGGTCTTTTGCTTGAAGGCACTTACATTTTGTTGAAAAAAGCAAGAATGAAAAGAGTCATTATTTTCCCTATTTACTGAACAGTCGCTTTTCAATGACAGGCTGGCCTTTCAGTAACATTATATGCAAGCTGAGTGGCCTTGTGCAAGGAATGTCGGTCTGTGCTTCCGTCTTCACACTGGTGGCCATTGCAGTGGACAGGTAAGTGTTCATGTCCTATTGCCTGTGCATTCAAACTATCATTTAAAATGTCAGAATTTTTTTTCTGGGTCACCACACACTGCAGTGATGAGTGATTGGACATGTCATTTTCAACACTTACCTCTAATAGCTGCTAATCCTTGATCTGTTCAGCAATTAGAATGACGGCATAAGTGCAGAGGTAGGAAGAGTTACAGGCACCAAAATGTATATAATAAGTGTTTAGAAGTAATACACAGTGGGGGATAATAAGTATTCAACATGTCAACATTGTTTTTATTAAACACACTTGCATTGCAACAGTTCAGACGTTAGTATTAAGTCAAGAAATCTACCTAGATAAAGAAATCATAAAATTACAATCCATGAAAAGTTATATAGGCAAGGCAAAGTAGCAGCTGATTGCACTAACAGGACGTGATAGAGTTAAAGATAGATCATGATTTCAAAGACACATTTTTTTGACATCGATTTTTTTGTCTTATTTTTTTACTCTACAAACAGTTTTGCACTCAGATCTCTTACCAGAAAGACTTCATGTTAAAACCAGAATGAAGTTCCTGGATACGCAAGTGCATTTTTTGTCCACATAGTTACAGAAGGGAAATGATTTATAATCACATTATTCTGTGTCACACAGAGGAGGATAGGTTCTCTTTTGAGTCTGGTTCTCTCTCTAGGTCTCTTCCTAATGTTGTTTCAGGAAATATTATCTGGTTGTCTCTGGCTTGCTCATTTGGGATAAATTTATATATTTCTTTAAACTGATTTGTGACACAGTGTCCATTGTTAAAAGTGCTTTATAAATAAAATAAAATTGAATTGAATTAATGTTTTTTTTTTTTTTTTTTAATATTCAAAAGCCATATGCCATAAGCAACAGGAATGATTCTTTTTCGTGTATACAGGCTATCAACTAATGTCAGCATGAGTAAATTAAAAGACAAAGAAATTTTTTATCCATATTACCAGATGGCTATAAAAACCATCTGGTCAAAATTATTGACTTAATAAAACAGATTAAAAATTATTCTCATCTTTGCTCTTGTTACTGTACTAACAAACACTTGTGACACTATTTTAGTTCACAATGTGGTGTGAAACAATTGGCCAATTTATTAAAAAAAATATGTAATTAGACTGACAAAGACAGAGCACTTCTAAAACACAAGCAGTAATGCTGCTTAAATAAATCATTATAGTGTTATGTCAGCTGAAACAAAAAATGACATTTTCTATGATTAAAACCCATTGACACTGCTATGCATTTGCAAAACTTGATAACATACATCATGTTCATAATTCAGTATATTACCATGCACTCTTCTGTCATTTCTCTACTTGCACATATTTGATTTCAGTTATAGACTTAGAATGTAATTTATAATTAAGCCATTGACTAGGTTAAAATACTAAAACATTGCAAAAGGGAAACATGAGTAGCATAGATTCGATGGCGCAAAAATAAATACAATAATTTGTGCAAGAGGTTTATTGCAGTTGTAGAGGGCCTGCATACAGATTTTTGGTGATTTTCTGATTCACATTCCTACATACTGTAATTACCAGTTTAAGTAGAGTAATCGGGTAAATGTGAATGTGAATGTTCGTTAAATGAAAACAGCACAGTTAAATGTCCTTGAAATGTTAAATTATAATGAATAATGATTTTTTTTTAATTATTTTGTACATGATCTACTTACATGGTTAAAAAAGAAACATCTCCTGAATATATTGAAAGGATTTTAGTATTTGTCAAATTTGTGAGAAACTATAAAAATGACTCTATAACTGATTAAAAAAATTTTTTTCCCCACTTCTTTGTTTCAACTCAAGGTTTCGCAGTGTAGTTTACCCCTTTAAACCCAAACTAACACTTTTTGTGGCAAAGGCAATCATTGGGATGATTTGGCTATTGGCTCTGGTCATAATGTTCCCCTCAGCCCTGATGTTGACGGCCCAGCAAGAACGAAGCCACTTTATGGTTCAAGATGACAACTACAACCTGACCTATCCTCTTTATTCTTGCTATGAGACCTGGCCTGAGCCTGAGATGCGGAAAGTGTACACCACAGTGCTGTTTGCTCATATATACCTGATTCCGCTCATTCTTATTGTCATTATGTATGGCCGCATTGGAGCTAAACTGTACTCGACCACCTTCCTGGTCAAAGTGAACCAACCTGATGTCACACCTCAAAGGAAGTCACCTATATCACACAGGAAGATCAAAGTCATCAAAATGCTCATCGTTGTGGCCCTTCTTTTCATGCTGTCCTGGCTGCCTCTGTGGACCTTGATGCTGCTAACAGACTACGCACGTCCTGAAGGAGACCAACTAGATCTTCTAACAGGTTACATTTTCCCTTTCTCCCATTGGTTGGCCTTCTCCAACTCTAGTGTCAACCCCATCATCTATGGTTACTACAACAAAAATTTCAGACGAGGATTTCAGGCTGCTTGGATGCAGCGACCATCCTGCTGCTTGGACAGGCCTTCACAGATCCATCTCAGGAGGGTAAAGAGGGGCAACAAGACTTGCTCCCACTTGGACAAAGCTCTCAATACCAACCTGGGAATTAAAAACAAAATCTACACTGACAACGACCTAACAGGCTGCGTGCGTCTGGAGATGGAACACAGGAAAGTGTCTAAGGAAATGAGAAGCTCGGGGGCTGAAGGAGGAAACAGGGGAACAGCAATCAAAAGAGAGCTGCTGGAAGACATCGAGAGGATCTCGCCAACGGGACCTACGGTGTACCAGGCTTGGGAACTTTGAGTGGTTCACCTTAAGGCAAAGCAAATGGTCATAATGCATGCTGAACGTGAGGTTTCTATAAGCAAAGTTGCTCCTGCCAATGATAGAGAAAAAGAATGTACACTTAAAGTAAAATGCACCAATGGCCATAAGCCAAAAACCCAAGAAAGAAAATTGCTTGTATTTTTCAGGTAACCTTTGTATAAAAGTCTCATACTGGCAAAGTATATATCAGATCAGGCCTTACATTCTTGTAAGCAGGCCATTTATCACATAATTTACCAGTCAGGTACAAGTCAGGTAACAGAAAATAAGCCCCAAGATAAATGGACTTGGAATTGTGTATTAGCATCATGGGACTCACAACCCTTTGTTCATTCCTTGCTTCATTCCAGTGCTATAAATATTGTGATACTATTAGTCTTACACACAATGAGTGTCCAATCTTTGGTGGCATAAGAACAAAATGAATGTATTTACTTTCATATGAGAAAAATATGCTTATAAGCTTACTTTCTGCCAGACTCATTACACACAGGCTGCTGCTTCTTTAAATTCTGCCTTGTTCATGCAGTTATTTTTCCAAACCCTGTGACTTTTCCTGCTTTGTTGTTGCTTTCCCTTCACTCATTCATCAGAAAGACATTATCAAATGTATATATTGCTTTTTTAGCCTGATGAATAGTTGAAAGCTATTTTGCAGTCTTTCTATACTGCAGTTTGGGAGCATATGTAAAATTTGTCTCATGAGCAAGGGGTTGATCCTGTCTGAGCAAGAAAGTAAGAATACCACATTCTATTACAAATTTGAAGTGGCTTGTATCTTATTGCTCCCAAAATGTGTCACAGATGCATAATTGCTTTTTTTTCTCCAAAAACAATTTAGAGCCACACTCCTACATAGTCTTATATCAAAAGAATATCAGGTACATGGCCATGCAAATATAATGAAAATCAGAACTCGTGTCAAGATTTTTCATCACTTTTCACTGTGCATATGCACTGCTGCATCCTCCCCTAAACCCACATATCCCTCAGCATAGGAGTGTTAGTTAAAGCTGCAAAAGTCCTGTTACATCTGGCCTTTTCTGGTTTAGGAACAGTCCATAATCTGTGTGCTGAATGCTTTTACTTGATGTGAGATGTAATCTTCGCTAGATTATTCCCACAAATAAGACTATTTGATGTTGAGTTTCCAGGTGCTCATGAATCGGGCACATTGCTGATATTTTTTATTGAATTGTTTGTGTTTACAAGTCTGAGTGAAGTAACTACAGGTTATTCAGCCTAATAACAGGTCTGTTCACAGTAATGAAAGGTTTTCTCAGAATAATGACAGGTCAAATCAGAGTAAGGCAAAATCAGATTTTTTCTTTTTCAAAACAAATTTGAGCCATGCTCCCATATCGAATGAATAGCTGGTCCATGGCCATACAAGCTTAACGAAAATCAGAATTTGTGTATTTTTTTTCCTATCACTTTTAGCTGCGCATGTACACTGCTCAGACTTCACATAAACCTACATATCCTTCAGCAGAGGCGTATTAGTGAAGCGGCAAAATTAAATTACTTAAAGTTAAATATATATTACTGGTCTAGTCAAAAGTAATGACAGGTCTAGTCACAGTAATGACAGGTCTAATCACAATATCAACCAGTCTGATTGCATTAATGACAGGTCTATTGTACACAAATTACAGGTCTGTTCATTCTAATGACAAGTCTATTTATAGTAATGACAAGGCTAGTCACAGTAATAGCAGGTCTAATCACATTAATGACAGGTCTAATTGCAGAAATCACAGGTCTAATCACATTAATGACAGGACTAGTTGTAATAGCTGGTCTAATCACATTAAATACAGGTCTACTTGCAGTAATAACAGGTCTAATCACATTAATGACAGGTCTACTTGCAGTAATAACAGGTCTAATCACGTTAATGACAGATTTAATGGCAGCAATGACAGGTCAGTTCAACATAAATTACAGGTCTCTTCATACTGATGACTCTGTTTACAGTAATGACAAGAATAGTTGCCATAATAACATATATAATCACAGTGATGACAGGAGTAATTCCCATTATGACAATGTTGTTCAACACTAATGATAGCTTTGTTGACACTAATGACAGGTCTATTCATACTAATGACAGGTCTGTTCTCACTAATGATAGCTCTGTTCACAGTATTGAGAGGTTCATTCACAGTAATGACAAGCATGGTTGTACAATTTCATTCATAAAAATCTAATTCGACTTTGAGCAGTAATACACTATGAATTCCCATTAGAATCCTATATTCTTTTATGTATTCATCTTCAGCAAGCACTTGGGGCCTATTCTGGAAGCACTGGGTGGGAGGCAGGAATTCACTGACACCAGGTCATGTCACACCTAGAGGCAATTTATCATAACCAGTTCACCTTGTGCCATGTTTTTACATGTGGGGGGCACATGCAAAATTCCATGCAGAGGCAGGCCAAGCCACACTATCCCACATTCAAGGTGTGCTAATTCACAATGAGGTTCCAAGTGAATACCCATTAGATATTTCAGGAATCTTATGAGAATTTTCCATAAGGGAAAATTTTGAAGGGTGGTAGTTTGAGCACCGACCTTAATTTGAAGGATAAATGTTTGAGGGAAAAATAAGTATTTACTTTAATTAATTTTCACACGTTTACAAACTGAAAAAATTAACAATAAAAATTTGAAAAAAAAAAAAAAAAACAAAGTCAAGGATTTAGCTCTACAGGTCAGATTACTCAGATTTAGATTTTATTTTTTTTTCCTTCTTGCTCCAGGAAACTGCTTGCTTGTTGCTTTATCTTCCAATATGGATTGCAACACCGTCTAATGTAGATGTTTCTGTGCTCAGTTGTGGGTTGCCAGTTGATGATTGGCTGGACATTAGTCAACACTCTACACAGCCCATTGGAATTTTCATTGCTTTTGCATCAGCCACATGGTGTATAATTCACATGATGATGCTGCAAGTGCTGTTACGTCAGGTGATTATGGTGTTGTGTCATTTTGTGTAGCTGTACAGTGTTTTCCTGATTTCTGTGAAGCACAGTGGAACAAAAAGGTAATTTTTGTACCTCACCTTGTCTTGTCCGCCAATATAGGATGTGTCCTCCAGCTTGTCCACCAACGTTGTCAGTGTGGACCCATTAAGCTTACCCCTGACAGTGAAGCACAGGGTTAAAACGTTCCCCTTGGAATGTGGAGGGTTGATTAATTGGACAAGCCTTGTTATAAGAGACCGTGTTGAAGCAGGAGGTGGCCTTGTTAGCCTGGTCACACATTGCTAAAGAAAGTACAGACAGAATTTGTCTTTATTAAAGTTTAAAGTTGCAGTGTCCTGAAAGAAAAGTGTCCTTTTTTAATGCACCAGCAAACGGCAAGATGTGTTTGAAGTGCTAATGTGTGGGGAAAAAATCAATTTGTCTTGAATTTTTTTTGGTTTCAATTTTAATAACACTATTGTGATAGCAGACTTCATCTGGAATATTTCATCATGGTTTAACATCAATTGTATATAAAACTAGAGCAATATTATAATTTCTACCATTTTTAATTCTGATTGGACAGAATACTGTCTGAGTAAATTTCTTGGGCAGTATTTCTGGCTGTAAGGCTTATATTAATACACTTGTTCTAATACCTTATCATGTCATTCATTTTCCATTAATGGAAGGAGTCTGTAGTATCAGTGTTGTATAATGGCCAATGACAACTGTCAGTGGCAACTTTAGGAGGATTTTTTTTTTTAACAAAAATCTTCAGAATGGCTTTGTGGTTCCTTTGCATGTTGTCTTATTAAATCCAAGAGAGGAAAAAACACATGCTGGTGAGAGAATGATTGTTTATAGATACTATAAATTCTTACTTATACATTATATAGTATAAAATAAGTATGAATAGGAACTAATGAGTTTGGAGGATGTTCCTCCAATTTAAACATTAGCAGAAATGGTTAAACTATATGATTCTACAATAAATTCTGTAACAATTCAAGTTGCTCTAGTATAGGATGTTCTTCTGTCAAAGAAAAATGCTTTTCTGAATTGTGAAAATTAGCCTTTTATCTTTTGTTTAACAGGATGTACTGTTTTTCAGTCATATGTCAGGTCTAAGCTGATGCCAGGTCACACTGCACCCAAGGAAAGCTAAAGTCTGTGCAATTACCATGGAATGAGTTATGACTCATTCTTCTGTAAGTGAAACTAAATAATGGCCAATTGCTATTTATCTCTTGGGAGATGATCGTCAGTGCTACTCCTCTGCAACCCACAGGTCAGTCTGAAGGCACAGAGTCTTAAAATACATTCATGTTCTCTGGAGAGGGACCAGGGCTCAATTGGTTTTTTCTCCCACTTAAGCAGGAAAGAGGACCAATTAGGAGAAAGAGTGAGTATGAACCATGTAGCAACAAGAAAGAATGGCATGACACCAGAATTTCTGCTTTTTATTGCTTTCACGTGGAAAGTATTGAATATTTTGCATATTTTGTTACATACAGGTGCTAATTTCATAATTTGTCAAATGACTGAATGAGTCAGTGATTGGACTGTCATTTGTGCTCCACATTTGTGATTTCTAAACATATGTAATATGAAGGTAAAGGACATTTAAACATAATTGCCCTTCATAACAACCTACAACTTACTCACAACCTGTACTACATTTAAAAAATGTTGATATTGTGCCTGAATGTAAAAACCTTTTTACCTTCAAATTATATATATATTCGAAAAACATACATTTCAGTGTCCCAAAATATCCACTCAGGCCTGTTTAAACAAGTCATGCGTTCAACAGGAAGTTGCATCATCTGCATTTTCCTGAGGATTATGGGAAGCAAAAAAACAGATACACTATATTGCCAAAAGTATTCGCCCACCTCCCTTGACTCGCATATGAACTTAAGTGACATCCCATTCCTAATCCATAGGGTTCAATATGACGTCGGTCCACCCTTTGCAGCTATAACAGCTTCAACTCTTCTAGGAAGGCTGTCCACAAGGTTTAGGAGTGTGTTTATGGGAATTTTTGACCATTCTTCCAGAAGCGCATTTGTGAGGTCACACACTGATGTTGGACGAGAAGGCCTGGCTCTCAGTCTCCGCTCTAATTCATCCCAAAGGTGTTCTATCGGGTTGAGGTCAGGACTCTGTGCAGGCCAGTCAAGTTCATCCACACCAGACTCTGTCATCCATGTCTTTATGGACCTTGCTTTGTGCACTGGTGCACAGTCATGTTGGAAGAGGAAGGGGCCAGCTCCAAACTGTTCCCACAAAGTTGGGAGCATGGAATTGTCCAAAATGTCTTGGTATGCTGAAGCATTCAGAGTTCCTTTCACTGGAACTAAGGGGTCAAGCCCAGCTCCTGAAAAACAACCCCACACCATAATCCCCCCTCCACCAAACTTTACACTTGTCACAATGCAGTCAGACAAGTACCGTTCTCCTGGCAACCGCCAAACCCAGACTCGTCCATCAGATTGCCAGAAGGAGAAGCGCGATTCGTCACTCCAGAGAACGCGTCTCCACTGCTCTAGAGTCCAGTGGCGGCGTGCTTTACACCACTGCATCCGACGCTTTGCATTGCACTTGGTGATGTATGGCTTGGATGCAGCTGCTCGGCCATGGAAACCCATTCCATGAAGCTCTCTGCGCACTGTTCTTGAGCTAATCTGAAGGCCACATGAAGTTTGGAGGTCTGTAGCGATTGACTCTGCAGAAAGTTGGCGACCTCTTCGCACTATGCGCCTCAGCATCCGCTGACCCCGCTCCGTCAGTTTACGTGGCCTACCACTTCGTGGCTGAGTTGCTGTCGTTCCCAAACACTTCCACGTTCTTATAAATACAGCTGACAGTTGACTGTGGAATATTTAGGAGCGAGGAAACTGACGACTGGATTTGTTGCACAGGTGGCATCCTATCACAGTTCCACGCTGGAATTCACTGAGCTCCTGAGAGCGACCCATTCTTTCACAAATGTTTGTAAAAACAGTCTGCATGCCTAGGTGCTTGATTTTATACACCTGTGGCCATGGAAGTGATTGGAACACCTGATTCTGATTATTTGGATGGGTGAGCGAATACTTTTGGCAATATAGTGTATATTGTTCATATTCATCATATTGTGATTTTGGAATTCTAACCCTTTAATTTAAATAAAATTATATTGAAAATATAGTATACTTTATTATAATATATAATTATATTATAATATATAATATTATTATTATAATATATGTGCTATTAGCATAGATGTGGGTTGATGCTATTTTAATTGCCTTATTGTACGTTTAAAAAAAACCCTGCTAATCTTTTTCAATGTTTTTCTAAAGCAATCGTCAGCATAGAAACCATATAAAAAATGAAATATATTTAGATTCAATATAATATGCAACAGGCGGCATGGTGACTTAGTGGTTAGCACGTTCGCCTCGCGCGTCCTGTGTTCGAGTCTCACTCCCATTCACTGTGTGTGTGGAGTTCGCATGTTCTCCCCGTGCTTGGTGGGTTTTCTCCGGGTGCTCCAGTTTTCTCCCACAGTCCAAAGACATGCTTCTAGGCTGATTGGACTCTCTAAATTGCCTGTAGTGTGTGGTTGTGTGAGTGAATGACTGTGTACATTCTTAAGTAGTCAATGCTCCTTTAAAATGTATTTAAGGAATGTCATTCGATTAATAGCTGAACATTATGTGCACATCTTTTGTGCCTTGGAGAACAAATGCACACGTACAATAGCTTTTGTCTCATAATGTGCATTGCTTAACAACTTTAAAAAGAAGAGCAATTAGGACGAAGGAAGAAAAAAACTCGATAAAAAAAAATAGTGAAGGAAGAACTGTGTGTAGCCAGCGTTCATACTTTTAAAAATGATTTAAGAAGTGCATTTGCAATTTTCATTATTCATCAGTAAACGTCTGTGTATGTAGCCACTATCAGACCTTTGAATTAATCACACTTGTTATACACTAATGCACTTGTGTGTCTGTTTTAGAGGTTTTTAGGTTGCATGGTCTGGGTTTACTTACATATTGCAATTCTATAAAAATAAATTAAACAAGAGTGTTGTCGATTAAACAATCTTTATTGGTTACTTTTATTTGTATTTTGTTTAGGTACTAGATTAGATTTGAAGAAAAAAAATCTCTTCTAGCTCTTCTAGCCACTTTGGTTACTTTGGAGTTCATTTTTCGGTGGTAAAATGTTTATATATCGGTGCACGTCAATGTTCGTGAATGTCCACGTCTCAATCGGTCAGCAGCAATTCCTTTTTGAATTTGTTAATATTTTTTAGTAACAGTGTTGTGTGTGTGATTTGCTTTCGATGTTTCCTGTTAAAGTCCATTGCAGCTTGTGAATGATTTTAATATGTTGTTCTTTCAGAGGCATTATTAAAGACTATTTGAAAAAAATGCATATAATTTAAACTAAGTATGAAATATTTGGGAGGACATTTTATTAAAAAAACAAACAAAAAAACAAAACAAAACAGTGTATGGAGACTTTTGGGACATCATAGCAGGATTATTGATTTTCAGGTAACAGATCACTAGAACAAGATTAATTTCAAAGATGCTGTGCTTTTGTTTATGTGTATATGTGTGTGTATGTGTGTGTAAAATGAATATCAAATTATTTGTGGTGTTTTTTTCTCCCCAGGATAAGTCACAACTTCACAAGCTATAATTATTATTAACATGTGACTCTCTCTTTTTTTAAATGCACACTGGGAATAAAGAATGTTGAAATCCTTGTATACTGTTTCTTCTCTCTGTCTATTTTTATTGATTTTTTGAGATGTTACATAACCACGTTTTTGTTCAAGTGATGCGTCGTCAAGGTAAAAATCACATGCTTTAGGTGAGGGTGATGTTAAAGCCGCCATGGCCGATGAACTCCAATAGCTGTAATTATAAAACTGATCGCTTGATGGGGAAAAGTACTACCTTGTCTACTTAAAAAATCAATTGAAAAAAAGTCTTTCACTAACAGCAGACACCACTTTTGCAATCATCCTGGAGATATATAAAATAATTATGGAGGTCAAACTTCTACCAAAGGAACTGAGAGGGCCATAACAGGAAAGTTAAGGTGAATGTGTAAGAAAATATAATCAGTTAGTTAATGAAAAACAGGCAAAGAAGAAATATGAGATTTTTTTTGTTCAAAATGAAAAATTAATGTCCATGGACCATTGTGATATTCAAAAGATTGTTTTTGTGTTTGTTTGCTTGCTTTTGTGTTCTCCTAATGTATTTTCAACTGTCAATTTTCCTGTTTTTCCATGTATCATCTCATGTTATAACTCTGAAATCACTTTATCATACTTTGAGAAGTTTGTGCTTGAAGTGTTTGTTGTAATGAATGATACCTGATGTATGGCAATGCTAAGAGTTATTACCATGTATGAGTAATGAAATGAATAAAGTTATAATGACGGTCATAAAAAGTGAGACATGACAACCACAGTGCTGAACTCACATGTAACCATGGAGCTTTGTCTCTTTTCTGAGCTGTCAATGCCAATTAATTTTAATGGCTTGGAAAATCATGGAAATCATGAGTTTCAGGAAAAAAATGTTGCTTAATTTATTGTTTGGTTTAAGTATCGGCCACTGATTATGTCTATCAAGCTTGTCAATATCTATCTATCTATCTATCTATCTATCTATCTATCTATCTATCTATCTATCTATCTATCTATCTATCTATCTATCTATCTATCTATCTATCTATCTATCTATCTATCTATCTATCTACACAGATTGGCCATGACATTATGACCACCTACCTAATATTGTGTTGGTCCCCCTTTTGTGCCAAAACAGCCCTGACCCATCAAGTCTTGAACTCCACTAGCATGTGAGATGTTAGCAGCAGATCCTTTAAGTCCTGTAAATTGTGAGGTGGGGCCTCCATGGATTGGACTTGTCTGTCCAGCACATCCCACAGATGCTCAACTGGATTGAGATCTGGGGAATTTGGAGTCCAAGTCAACACCTCAAACTCATTGCTGTGCTCATCAAACTATTCCTGAACCATTTTTGCTTTGTGGCACAGCACATTATCCTGCTGAAAGAGGCCACAGTCATCATGAAATACTGTTTCCAAGAAAGGGTGTACATGGTCTGCAACATTGCTTAGCTAGGTGGTACGTGTCAAAATAATATGCATATAGATTGCAGGACCCAAAGTTTCCTGGCAGAACAGTGCCCAAAGTATGACACTGCCTCCACCGGCTTGCCTTCTTCCCATAGTGCATCCTGGTGCCATGTGTTCCCCAGGTAAGCGATACACGTGCACCTGGACATCCACGTGATGTAAAAGAAAACGTGATTCATAAGACCGGGTCACCTTCTTCCATTGCTCCTTGGTCCAGTTCTGATGCTCATTGTTGGTGCTTTCGGTGGTGCACAAGGGTCAGCATGGGCACCCTGTTCTGTGGCTATGCAGCCCCATACTCAGCAAACTGCATCTTTAACATCTTCAACAATTTGAGTAACAGTAGCTTGTCGGATCACACGGGCCAGCCTTCGCTCCACATGTGCATCAATGAGCCTTGGCAAAATGTTCACTTGCTGCCTAATATATCCTAATACCTAATATATATATATATATATATATTACACATGAACTGAAATATTTCAATCCTTTTATCTTTTAATTTAGATAAATATTGCTCACAACTCAAGAAAATCAAAAATCCAGTATCTCAAAATACTAGAATATTTCATAAGATAATCAAAGAAATGATTTCTAATACAGAAAAGTGAATGTGTTCAGGTGATGGGGTCTAGTGAATGGTGTGGGAGTAAAATGTACATTATTCATAAGTTTTAATGGTTATAATGGATTCATGAAAATGATACTAAATTATTTTAATGGTTATATTTTAAAGTAAAATGTAGATATAGTGGACAGAAACAGGCAGGAAAAAATTTAGGTTTTCTGGCTTTATTAATGCTTTTATTCTAAAACATGTACAAAGATTGATGTTATGAAGGATGATGAGGAATGCTCTTCCTCCAGTTTTTGCAGTGACATGATGCATAAATGTGACGGAAATTATGCATATGATGCAGTTCCCCTGTTTGAACACCAGAGGTCCCAATTTGTACAACCTATAGATTTGAAGCATATAGAGTACATGCTGGTCACATGATGGTATTCTTTTATGGAGAGTCTGAACCATTACCAGGAATCATCTGCATCCATGTACAGTACTTGAGAGAAAGATAGAGGGAGGAGGAAGTCTGGCATTTTAGTCGACTTTGGAGCTCTTTTTGAGGTTAAAATGATGCCTTGGGTGCTGCCACAGGCCTCATTATGTTTCAGTTGATTACTTTCCCCATCATATTGAGAAAATATAAATTTATTTACTTATTTTTAAGATATGGTGAAGTTTTAGGAAAATTTGTTTATCATTATTATTTGGTTATCATTATTTGTTTATTATTAACCTCACTCCATAGCTATTTTTGAGGAATTTAGTTTTACACAGGCAAAAATGTACATTGCTTTGAAGTGTTTATGATTCAAAAATATAATACTAATAGTAAACAAAAATAGTAATGTTCAGTTTATTAAAATTTTGTGCAAAAATATTTGAATCGAATTGAATCTAGTATCAGTATCGTGAAAAAAAAAAAACAATTGTGACCCAAGTTTATTCCTACACCCCCATTATAAACTATAAAATCCTGAAAAAATGTAATTCCGATTAAATTATTTTATAAAATTGGTTGTTTGTGTTTATCACATGTATAGATCTAATTTCTGTCATTTTTTTGTGATCCTGCTTTGGGGTTTTGACAATGTGCTTCATACATTTCAGAAGATGATTAAGATAAATTGTCCTTCTCGCAATGTTTTTAGCTCAGATGTCAGTGAATTTTACAGCTATAATCCCAAAATCTTATTTTGTCCATTTGTACCTGACTTCCTGCATTTGCTAACTTCATTTTTTACAGTAAACAGGTGTAGCATTTTAAACACATCTACAGGCATCTAACAAACTTCATTTCTACAGGAGACATGTTGAGGGATGAAGTCATATTAGAACAAGATTAATATCACTCCCTGTGAGGACTTTGATGGAAATGACACAGTTGATTCAGGTTTCAAAGAGAGAGTGGAAGCATTTAGCAAACAAAATTCCCAGTGAAAATTATTCAAATGTATCAATGTCAAGGCAAAGTCATGCAGTGCGTTAGTGAACTCATTTGTTTCAGTTCACTTAAATCACTCCACATTGACCACCGTCGTTTCTTGCTTGAAGTGTTTTCTCATTAAACCTCAAGTGCTGTCAGCATGCAGGCGTCCTGCTATTCACGGGTCCATTGTGCTTTGCTGATTTGTTTTCATGCTTGATGTTGCTGTGTTCCTCACGAGTGCTTTTCCATTTGTTGTTGTACTGTGTTCATGATTAGTGTTATTGTCTTTCAGCTTACGTCTTGCCGTGTTTGGTGCTCAGAAATGTTGAAAAAAAGCACAGTATTTAAATATACTTCCTTAATATGCCATTCCAATGTGATGAATGTCTCCTGAGAAATGATTTTGTCTCTCTTAGTGGTTAATGCCAAAAAAGAGCCAAAAGATTTTGAGTTAAAATCAGTTCAAGCATACATGCTTGATGACTGAAGACCTCGTTCCAATTTATTATTTCTAACAGTTCCATATATTTGTTTTCCAAATCTTGATTCTGATTGGTCAGAAGATGTTGATTAATTTAAATCACAGTTTGATATTAACATGCTCTTCTAATACACAATGGGTTTTTTTATTAACAATTTACATACAATCTTGTACAGTGGACATAAATGGATTAAAACAGCATAAGTAATTATTTATATGGTGATGGAAGAGATGTTCATTTAACATTTATGGAAGGAATCTCAAGTGTCTCAAGCGTTTTTTCTGTAATAGTCAAAAAGTAAATTTTAAAAGTAAAGCTGTAATTGTTCGAAGATAGAGGGTTTTTTTTTTTCCATTTGTCAGTAAGCTGCTCTGTTTTATTGTTAAAAGAATAAAAAAAAGTGCTGCTATAATGTCAGAAACAACAGGAAATAACTATCTAAGTAAAGTGTGTTAGTATTGATACATTTCTGTGGTACAAGTGAAATAAAACACTTCGGGACATGCTGTCGGTTAATCTCGTTGATGATTATTTTCTAAAACATAAAACACAGACTGATGCTAATTCATGAAGTTATTCAAGTGAAAATGAGATTCATTTGCCAGATAGTTTTGCTTGAACCTCATGTATAGACCTTGACTTACAGTTTATATGCTAATTAATGGTTATCATTGTATTCCGAAACTGGAGCAAAACTAAAGATTTAAATGAGTGTAAATTTAAATTTCCCTTCCTTTAATAGAAATATACTGTATGTATACAGTTTATATCTAAATATCTAGAAATAACTAAATATCTAACCAAATAACCTTTGAGGAACCCACTTTTTTTCGAGAGAGAGTATTTTCAGTCATTCGATTGATAATGGCTGTGTCCCCTTTCCTCAGGAGAAAACTCTGGAGGATTTTGTAGATCCTTACAACAAACATTTTTTTAATTCAGGTAGGGAAACAAATAGTGAACCCCTTTTGCAAATCTTATGAAGAACTCTTAATTATCCCACCCTTTTAAAGAAACCAACATCATGGCTGGAAGTTACTAATTGTCATGCCCTGAATTTCTATGTCTAAAAGAATGACACTTACGATACTGCCATGTTGTTTGCATGCTTGTATGTGGATTGTATTTATGTCATGAGCTGTTCATAAGTGGGCTTCAGTTGCCTACGCAACCAGTACACAAACATGAAATGGCTGATAAGACAGGCATTGCAGCAAATTGTACGTAAATTTGCTTTATGACATAAGCAATCACACAAGAAGAAATTTGCCAGATAAAACATGACCTTAGTGGTTTGAACGCGCATTTTTCTGGTGAGACAACAAGTTTAAGCTGAAAGTCACAGAGCAAGGCATGCATGGAAAGAAGATACAGGATGAGTGGTGAACTGTATGGCTCTTGCCCCCCGTGTTATAAGAGGGCCAGGGCCCAAGCGAGTGGCAACATCTCCAAACTTGTCAGCACGATGAGGCTGACAGCTTTGACCTGCCCTCTATGGTAGATCACAAGATCAACAAGGACAAGGCTGTTTGTTCACCCCTTTCTCTTCCACTCACACACCCCCATATCAGTCTGGAGAGAAAACATCGGACGAATTCACAAAGTCTACTTAGGAGACCTGGAGTACTCAAAATATACATAGATATACCATCTCTGTATTACTCCTAGAGGACAAGGTTTGATCTCAACTAATGGCTGTCACAGAGATGTCCATGCTTCGGTATGTTAGGACTCTAATCCTTTTCATCTTGCTTCTTCCTCGCTGGGGTCAACCGAGTCCAATTCCTTCCCTAGAGGAACCATTATCAGGAGGTCTTGGAGCGGTGGATGCATCTATGCTGGACCAGGATGATAATGTTGACGTTCAGGCACTTCTAGGTCAATTTCTCTACATGTTAAATTTAACAGAGCAACAGCCAAAGCCGAGGCCCCGGGCTGCCCGTATCGAGCCACCAGAGTACATGCTGGAACTGTACAACCACTACGCTCAGGATCGCAGCACCAGACCTGTAGCAAATATTGCACGGAGTTTCAAGAATGAGGGTACGCACTATAACGTTTGTTTCTTCAGTATTTATAAATTATGGTTAAATATATTATATCTTATTCACAAAGAAAATATCTGTCTGAAATAAACGCAGCAAATATTTCTACTAGATAAAAAAAATAAAATATCAATTAATTAATTAAGTAATGCAAAGTGCATAGTCATTTTTTAACCTGTAATTTAATCTCATTAATCATACTAAAGCAATTTGTTCTTGTTTAATACCACTGACATTTCATAACCAACTTTATTAACATCCTCCAATTGCTCTTTTTTAAAATGTAACCTGGTTGAGATATTCTTGACTTGCAAGAGATGACAAAAGGTTATGGATTTGTTTCATCATTGCATTTCTGTGTCTATACACTGTGATGATGAATTGGATTATCTAGCATTAGAATTGTATCCCACATTCTGATACTAATCATATACAATCACATGCTATTAGTAATCAGCGCCAATGTGTTATTTACAGACTCCTTGCCCTATAGCGTGACAGGAAGAGGTGTGAGGACGCTCCCTCTAATGTTCAACGTCTCTGTCCCACGTCACGAGCGCATTATTGCCGCAGAGCTCCACCTCTACATGCTAGTACATAGAGATCCTCAACGCAACAATGGTGTTGACTGGAAGGTAACAGTTTTTGAGAGGCAATTGGAAGGCGGCCCTTCATTTCAAAATTCCAAGGGTGGAACTGTGGAGAGCAATTTGACTGGTATGCAGGAGCTGGTGGTAAGGCATGGCCAGTTGAAAGAGAGCAGATGGGAGGTGTTTGAGCTTACTGACACTGTTCTACTCTGGAGAGACCTGAAGAGCACAAGCCACTGGCTTGAGGTGCAGGTCGAAAGTGAGAATGAAAGGGAACTCCAGGATGAAGAAAAGAGTGCTATATTTATCAACCTGGACATTGAAAGGAGTGTGGGAGGAAAGCATGAACCAGTGCTGATTGTCTTCTCAGATAATGAAAGTGATAAGGACCAGTCAGAGAAGACAATCCCAGAAGACAACACTGGCTTGTTACATCTCAATGAATTTGAGTTAGTGGATGAAAATGCTGATGGCAGCAAACAAGAAAATGAGGCCCATTTAATGCAAATGCATTCTAACATGATCTACGACAGCGCGCCGCGAACCCGCCGCAATGCCAAGGGAAACCAATGCAAGAGGACTGCACTCTATGTGGATTTTAAAGAGATAGGCTGGGACTCATGGATCGTTGCACCGCCAGGCTTCGAGGCCTACACTTGTCACGGGGAGTGCGATTATCCATTACTTCCACAAGTGACGCCCACCAAGCATGCCATTATCCAAACACTGCTCAATCTGAAAAGCCCTCAGAAAGTCTCACGAGCATGTTGCGTGCCCACCAAGCTGGAACCAATCTCTCTGCTGTACGAAAATGAGAATGGCCATGTCATTTTCCAGCACAAATATGAAGGCATGGTGGTGGCAGAGTGCGGCTGCAGATGAGGTCTTGAAATTCTCATAAACTCTCACCCGAATCAGCCGAAAAGCCAAACAGACAAAATTGAGAGGCCTGATAAGATGATAAGATGACGACAATGTTCAAATATGAAGAGATAAAGTCACCATGATCAACAATGATGTTGTCTTTGTGTGATAATTAACACCTTATCTAGCAACTCTTAGTAGAAGTATAAAAAATGTATTGTGAGTAGCACAGTAGCATGCTGCTATGTGAAGTATGCAGACACTATAACCTGGCATGGAATGGATGAACATCATTGAGTGAAAGGGACAATGATTTTGAGATTTCACTTGATGTATATCTGCTTTTTATAGTGTAGACTGTTGCTTTTTTATTGTACAAAAATATTTGCTGCAGTCTAGAATATAGTGTTTTCAAATTCATTTCATAATTATAATAAAGTGAAAAATAACCTTGGTTTAAAACACAACAAACCAACAGCCTTCATTACATTTGAATAATTTCAATGGCAATTAAAAAGTAAGAAATAAAATACTTTGGATGTGACTGTTATAGGAAAATAACCAACTTTAGGCTGGTGTGATGAGGCAGAGGTACTGTTACCATGACAAAGTTGCTTATTATCATATAACAGCAAGTGTTTTATTCATCTTATAACACAACAATTACAATCTTTATTTATTACGCACTGGACACTATACACGCTTTATTCATTTATAGTTAGTGTTAGAGAACATCTGCAGGAAAAAAAGGTTTTTTTAATTAATTACTTTTTATAATTAATAAGAAAGAAAGAAAGAAAGAAAGAAAGAAAGAAAGAAAGAAAGAAAGAAAGAAAGAAAGAAAGAAAGACTTTCCAGTGTCAGAAAATCTAAAAACACAAAAGTACTGAAACTGGAGACTCCTTTCTTTAATGTTACATGAAATCATATGCAGAAAGCTTTACCATACCAACAATTAGAAAAGAGCAGATTAAGACAAACATGTAGTTTACATTACAGCTGATACTTTTGCCAAAGTTGAACCAATCTACTGTAAAATCCACTAAACTTTGGACCTTGCTTCAAACCCAGGACATCCTCAGTTATGTTTCTGATCTGAACTAGTGCTTTATTACTTAATATATTTCTTTCTTTAGCACCATACACAACCTATTATTTTTTCTGTCATTTGGAAATCTAAAATAATTTAGCACAGTGCCTAAAATGGGTGCACTCAATGCAAAACAGCCAAGTACATCTTGGTTTCAGATCCTTCTGGAGCAAAATATAATCACATAAGCAGGGTATATGTTCTGGCAGGGTTGAAACTGCCTGCTTATTAAGTAACTGTTAGAATGCATCAATGCGTGACCCCAGCAAACCCAAAAACCTGGCATTAAGTCAATATTAAATTAACTAAATCACTAAGGCTGCAATTAGACCATTTCTGCTGTAGTCCCACATTATACTGTATGAAACTTTCTTGAGCCCTTAATTGCCAGAGTTTTTCCTCAGCTACTTTTTAACATTTCAAGTCATTAGTGAACTGGCACTTATATCGAAGGCAGCTTTAGATGCTAGCTGCAATAAGTGCTGCAGAAAGTGTAGGATTGTCAATTTTTCTGCTGCACAGAACTGCATTTGCTGTGAAAGTCAGGTGTTCATTCATTTTCTATAACAGCAATTCGGGCCATTGTGACTGGCTGTAATTCAAATGATAGATTTAGATTCATTCAGGACAAATTTGCCGTGTCTCAGTTACATTAACTCTGTTATATGTCTTATTACCTTCAAGAGAGTGAAAAAGATAAACCAGTAAGGAAAGGGCTTATACCTCTATAATGTAAATGGTAACAGAAACTGAATGATCTCAGAGATGTTCCTCAATGTCAAAGGAAACTATAAATGAATAAAAAAAAAAGTAAAATGTTCATTCATTAATGCATTAATTAATTGTAATCTGCAGATTTTTGGGAAGCAAAGGGACAAAAACACTGGGGAGATCTGCTGTAATAGTAAAAGAATCATCTTCAGGGTGATACTGTAACAGTAGCCACTCTTCACATAGTACTTCACATCAAGCCACATCACAGTACCCTGTAATTGATTATTTTCTATGCTATCTCTGAGAGATTTATTCCTTAATTGTTTCATCTACTCCAATTTCGAAAATGTAATATAAGAAAAGTTGTTCAAAGCAAAAAGGTTGAAAAATCCATATATTAAGCCTAAAATTATGAGCTTCTAACTGTTGACTTGCTTTACAGTCATTTTTTTCTCTCAACAGGTCAAAATGATCTGCATGTTTTCGTAACACTAAAACAAAGAGTGTACCTGAGAGTAACCTGACGTTCAAGTTCTTGCTTGTTGCTCTGATTGATTTGCCATAATCTACCCCAGGCTGTCCATAGTCACGAAGCGTCACATGCCATGCGAGCCTCTCACACTCTCTCTCTGATAAGGAGGTGTCAGTGCTGGGAAGCTTGCACGCCATCACTCAAGATGACGACCTCAATCCAACTGAGGTTCAGCCAGGGCACAGAGCCGTCGGATTCCAGTGTGTTTTCCGCTTGTGTTCACACCTATGACCACTTCCTCCCCATAAATCCCCATCTCTGTCCCCTAGTGAGTTACCCAACACCATCATGCCATTAAGTGAAGAAGCACTTAGGAAGCTGATAAGGTTGATCCAATGTTCAGACCCTTTCTCTTACCTTGAGTGTATGTACTCAAATGTGGAGGTTAGGTTATGCAAATATCCGGATCTACCTACAGTACGAAATCTGTTTAAATAGCAAATAAAAGCTATTCAGCCCTTATTATTTAAGGCTTTTCAGTCATCCAGCAGTATTAACAGGTTTAATGCCAAAGCCATTAACATTTGATGTAGAATGATGATTTGAAACCTCAGTCTTTATTTATATTCAATCTGCATGTGAAGCATCTGTTCTACAAGTTCCTGTGTTGTTACGGTAGAAATGTCACCATATTAGAACAAGAGCATTAAATATAAGCCTGTGCACAACCTGGCACCTGGATCTACTGTCCGAAAATGAATCAACTCCTGTTGACCAATTCCATTTAAGAATTCAGTAACAATGAGGTGAAAGTAATTTTGAAATATAAACAATGCTAATAATCAAACACCTGTGTATCATTATGATGCTCTTTCATTCGTCTTTTGCAGTTAGTGCTCGTAGTGACATTGATCACTTTACATATATGAATGCTGTGATTTCCTTTAGTGGAAAGCTTTACAGAGGGGCTACAGAGAGAAGACTGATACTCCTTTACATCTGCTGTTTTACCAACAAGGCATGGTCATCATGTCCCAGTTTCTTTTCTTCACTTTAAGCCCATGCATCCTCATAGACACCTACATAGTACACCTGCTCTGTGACCAAAATATGAGTCTGATGGAGGAGCTAAATATTTAGGACTAGAATTGGGCCAGGGGGCCAAGAGGACTAAAAGGTTCCACTGTTTTTAACTCAATGTCTTCTTGGTAAGTTCTCCTTAACCTTCATGTTTGTCTGATCCATTAAGTACTAGAGTCCTACCTTTAAAATCCTGGAGCCTGTAAGTTGTTATCTAGAAAATTTATTTTTAGCTAGATGCTTGAAATGGTAAACCTTTATGTATTTATATTTATTTATATCTAGTCCTCTTTTTGCTTATATCTAGTCGTCTTGTTGCTTCTTTTTGGCAAAATTTGCTGTGCATGGGCTAATACTACACTGGTAGATTATACTTGCAACAGTTTGGGGAAGACCCACAAATGGTTGTGACTGTCAGATGTCCACAAACTTTTGGCCATCAAGTGTAGTTTACAACTAATCACATACGGTCCCGGTACTTTTGGCATTGTTCCCTTTTTGTGAACCATCATGGAATGACTCTTCTTTATTATGCGCTACTACAAGCGCGCCCTCTAGCGGACTGTGGCTGTATGACTCCTCGCTCAGTGTGGTATTATGTGTGCCCCCCGCACGCCTTTTCTGTGCATGCGCAATTCGCCATATTGCTAAGGAAAATCAAAGCAGCTGCTGGGCGTAAGATGGTGCACGGACGCTGAGGCTCGCGTGTTTATTTTTGTTCAAAACTACCACTTCTTTCCGCTTATGCATAATATAACATTTTATTTCCTTCATGTTTCGGACATCTTTCCTACACAAATGTAGGGTGTGTGATTTTCCTCCGTTTTACGGACTAGACGCCATCTCTGGGTGTACATTATACTGAAGAGAGTGTACCTATCCTTCTTAGCTTAGCTTAGTAGTTTAGCTTAGGTAGCTAACTCGTTATTCACTCATCAGCGAATTATCAAGGTAACGTTGTAGTTTTTGACGCCGATAAATATTGTGTTTTCTTGAGGGGTTTAGGAGTAATTACGTCGCAATATCTAAAGCTGAGCATCATGTCAACAGCAACATAATGCAGGCTACGAAAAGTTTGTGTAAGCCGTAGCTAGTGGACGTTAGCTAACACTTTTCTGGCTACATTCAGCAGTTGTACATATTAGCTCTGTGGGCGGCTAGCTAGCAGCGAGTGTGTGATATCTGAGGTAACCTCGGATACACTGCACTGAAAGTCATGTAATTTATTTAATATTATACTATTTTTAATAGTGTGTATTTAGTAGTTCATATTCTATCTAGTTCGATATTCTGTGTGTGATAATACACAGGCTCGCGCACTAAGGGCGATGCCATCTAACCGACACTAGCATTCTAGCTTCAGTTATGAGTTATTTATTTATTTTTCGAGCGAATATTTATTCATGTTTTTATACATGTAAAGATAGTCAAAGTAAAAGTGAAGCTATAAGGATGTTTATTTGTTTTACATAAGCCAAACTAATCTACTCGACTTGTGCGTTTCTCTGTATGTAGCGGTTTGAAATTTCTCAGGTCTGATAACCGAATCTAAAAATCCGAATCGTTCGATCAAAACTTCACCCTGAAACACATTCCAGTTTATTGAGTATTGAACTTATTGGGTGTGCCATGCGCTTTGCAATCAGGTTCTAAAAGCCGAAGAGGTTAAGTTAGCAATGTTATGTTTATGACATTGAATCTGTTTGTGTGGTGTACGGGTGAGGAGGTAGAGAGATGGACAGACTAAAGGACTAAAATACCCCTGTGTCATACTCTTTGCTCTTGAGGTAGAGATGGAGCGAGGGAGGCATGCTGTATTTGACATAACTCCAAAAGCAAAGTCGAATCACTATTGAATCTAGACAACATCTCTGCTATATCTTGTGTTGATTAAATGACGTTTCTTTCAGGTTGAGAATTGAATGGCGCACCAGAACGCAGCTTGTTGATGCTTTTCTGTCTCCGAATATCTGATGAGACCGTAGTAAAAGGCCCTGAAACGAGGGAGGTCAGTCAGGATGTCAATCACAAACACACCGACCAGTAATGATGCATGCCTGAGCATTGTGCACAGCCTGATGTGCCACAGGCAGGGTGGTGAGAGTGAGACTTTTGCCAAACGAGCCATTGAGAGCCTGGTGAAAAAGCTGAAGGAGAAGAAGGATGAACTTGACTCACTTATCACAGCCATTACCACCAACGGGGCTCATCCCAGCAAGTGTGTGACCATCCAGCGCACTTTGGATGGCCGGCTTCAGGTGAGCCGGACTGCATGATGACACACAAGGCAGGGTGATCATCATCTGAGTTTGTTGTCTAAGTACAAATTCTTAAACTAGAAGAGGCATTCACCTAATTATTTCTGTGTGACCAAAATAGGGACTCGATGGCTTAATCTTACAGTATATTGTGATATAAAACATAATGGGACAAGTGTTATTTGTTATACAGCAGAAATTGTTACACTATTTACAGAAATTGTACAGATATTTAGTTATTAAAGAATGACAGATCAAGCTTTTTATCCGTTTATAGTTGCATGTAATGTCCCCAAAGAAAAAATGTCCCTGTTAATATATTATCACTTGTTCCTTTGCAAGAATTTTTTTAATAAGAAAAAGAAAGTAAGAGAAACATTATGAAGAAACCAGTAAGCCCTTTGACCTGAAAACTTCCCTTTGGAGGAAAACATAGTTGCAGCTTTTCCTCTCATTGTTATAAAGCACTGACACTAGAATCCTTCCAGAAACGCTCAATAAACCTCTCCTTATAGAAGACTTCACACTGATGTATCTGGGGGGGGGAAAAACGGTTTATGTGGAGCATTTGCCCTGTGAATGCACTGCTTTTATAGAAAGTTAATCACTTTTTTTATACTTTTGTAGATGATAATACTTAAATTGGACCTCCCAGAGGAAGACATATTTGTAGAGATTTTGCTAAACATTTAAGTGACAAATGGTGTAGTATGACAAGTCCAGTTCAACCATAAAACTTATCTTTTTGCTGTGTAGCTGTTTACTTGATCTTCACAGATAACAAAATAAACAGGAAATTATGATGTATAATTACCATACTGTAGATTTTTCCATACCACATTATTTCTGTCTCAGCACATACAGTGACACATGCTTCTTGTAATTCTATTCCCATGTTTACTTTGTTCCCTTGCTGCTTCTCAGTTTTGGTTTACAGGCTCAAGTGTCTTCTCTATTGTCTTTAAGGTGGCTGGACGTAAAGGTTTCCCTCACGTGATCTACGCCCGCCTATGGCGGTGGCCCGACCTCCACAAGAATGAGTTGAAACACGTCAAATACTGCCAGTTTGCTTTCGACCTGAAGTGTGACAGCGTCTGCGTGAACCCTTATCACTATGAGCGGGTGGTTTCACCAGGTATAGGTCAGTCAGAGATTCCATGTTTTAACCATGATGTGGTTTGTGGCTTATACGTGTGTTAAGCTGTGTATTGTATTTTTTCCTACACAGACCTGTCTGGACTTACACTGGGTCCTGGTGAGTCTCATGTTTGTCTCTTGATATACCTTTGGTTCATCCTAATTTTCATTTCATATGTTAAGTGGTTTGTGTTGAGTTTCATTGTGAGCATTTTCTGGTAAATATTTAGATTTTACACCCAGCAAGCCTTGTTATTAAAAGCTGTGTTAACAGTACATGTCTTTACTCATGCCAGGTTCCTCTGGTCTCATGGTCAAAGACGAGTATGACTATGATTGCCCATCATCTTTACCCAGTTCTGAGGGCCACATCCAGACTATTCAGCACCCTCCTACAAGACCCATGCCTGAGCCAGCCTTCAGCAGTCCTGCCCTACTTCCTCCTGCTGAAGGCAGCAGCTCGGCCTCCACCTCTGCCTTCTCTAGTATCCCAGTGGGATCCTCAAGTAAGACCACCTCGTTTAACACCTCCCCATATTGGGTGCTTCTCATTTCTATAAGAGCTCTTCTTTTTCTTTGCTTACATCCTCTTTTCGTGTTTTAGCTCCTCCTACCCACTGAGGGCATGAAAACAGAGCAGTCAATGTTCACCATGTTTGCCAAATGGATCAACAGTCACTTTAAGGCAGTGTGACTTGGTTTCTCAGCTGTATTATCTGTTACTGGACAAAATAAATCTGCCTGTATTGGCTCCAAAGTTTTTGAGCTTGAATTGTAGCAGTGAAAAAGCTATAAATTGCCAGGGCAACAGGGTATACAAAGTGGTTCTGATTTGTGGGTGGGAAAGGTAGAAGTATAAGTATAGTATAAGTGCTGCCCTCCCTCCTTTCTCTACTTTTGTGGAGCAGAGTGATGTTGCTGAACATGGATGTCTGAGCAGAATCATCTCCAGCTACTGTGTGATGTCAGCAGCAGTTTGAAAAAATATGCTGGCTTCTTTTGTCTCAGAAGATGCATTTGTTGAATGTAATCATGTAGTACTGAATATTCAACCTGTCAATCTAATGGTTCACATAGGCAGGTTCACAAAGTGCAGAATTTTTCTTCTAGCCTAATTTCAGAAAGGTTTAGGTGTTAATGAATAACAAAAACTATCACAGTTAAATAAATAAAAAATTGATGATGATTCAGGTAAGGGTTTCTATTTATTTCTTAGTGGCAAGTTGCAAAGTGTTGATTTAAATGACTGAGAAGCACCCATAGAGTGTCATTTTTGGTCTGTTATAAATACAAAGGTCATGCTGAAAAGCTTTTACATTAGGATGGATGGTGAGCTTGGTCTTTTATTGTATGTGTATTTAAACTCTATATTTTGAAAATTGCATATATTTCTGAAGGTATTGTTTTCTACAGAACTCCTGCCATTTTTGCAACTCTTGGGCCTCTGTACTGAACAATATAGAAGAATTAAATCCCACTCTCTTTCTTCAGCTCAGCCCAGTATTCTCTCAGGGAGCCGTAGCAGCGAAGGGCTGCTACAGATTGCTTCAGGGACAGGGCAGGGGACGCAACAGAATGGCTTTCCCCCAGGCAGCTCCTCCACTTACCATCACAGTAAGATTCTTCCCAACCAGAAAGCTTTTCAGCATTTCCTTTACCAGCTTCCTGTAGCAGTATTCCCTTTTTCTCCCGTGTTATGCACAAGCTCCTTTCTTTTAATAAAACTTTCTTTTGATGTGGTGGCTCATTTATCTGAAAACACAAATGCTTCTGGAAATTTTGAATCAAAGCTTGCTTTGCCTGTGCTCTTTAGATCCAACCTCCACTTGGACAAGAAGCAGCAGTTTTACTCCCAGTGTGCCTCCACAACAAAATGGCCATATACAACATCATCCACCCATGCACCATCCAGGACACTACTGTAAGTTCAGTCTCTTATAGCTTAAGTAGAATCCCAGCTCAGCCTAGTGTATCTGATCTTGCTTGATTTTTTTTCTCCCTTTAGGGCCTGTACACAATGAAATAGCATTTCAGCCACCTATATCAAACCACCCAGGTAATCACTTCCAATAAACTTTACTTGTTTATGTTGTTCAGAGTCGTTAAATTCCCTTTAGACACATGTACAAGAGAGTTGGTTTAATGGATTTCAAAACTGGATGAAAGTCCATACTTGTATGAAATCACAATTCTGCCTATGAGAAAACGTGAAATATGATGATCGGATATCAACATAGGCTTATGAGATATTAATGGATTATTTATTTTTAATAATATTTCTTGTAAAAGACATTTAATGAAAAAAAACCCTTTAGGATAGGGATGCAACATTCTTGCATTCAGATTTGAATTAGCTCACAATTTTATATCTACAATATATATTTTTGCTCTTTTAGGCATCTTAAGAAAAAACAGATAAAATCATAATTTGAATTGCTGTGTTTTTAGAGTATAGAGATATTATGCTGGAACAGTAAGACTCATTCTAACAGCCCTGATGGAAAAATTCCTAGTGTTTTTCATGATGTAATGCTGTTTTAAAAGTAGCAAGTGGGGAAATACTCATACTGGGTTAGAGGCACAATATAATCAATAGAAATCCAAGACATCCAGAATTCCACAAGGATGCCTAAGAAATGCATTAATAATCAGATCATGGCACTCTGAGTTAGAATTGAATAGTGGGTGCCTAGAGTCCAGTCCTTTAATAAGTTTCAGCTATCCAGGTTATTGGATTGTTTGATAGTATTAAATGGAATTACCTATAAAGTAATGATAAAACCTCTGGGATGTGTAGCAAAATGTCTTTTTTTTTTTTTTTTTTTTTTCTCCCCCCCTTTACCAGCTCCTGAGTACTGGTGCTCCATTGCCTACTTTGAGATGGATGTGCAGGTTGGCGAGACTTTTAAGGTTCCCTCAAACTGCCCCATTGTGACCGTGGATGGCTATGTGGACCCATCAGGCGGAGACCGCTTTTGTCTGGGCCAGCTTAGCAACGTGCACAGAACTGAGGCCATTGAAAGAGCAAGGTCTGAATAATATATATTTTTTTCTTCCATTTTCAAATGACATCAACTGTTGTCTGCTTTACCATTCATTGTTACACTACTGTGATGTGTGTTGCCAATCGAATTGTATGTAGTGAGTTGTATTGTCTTGAAACTTAAACTAGCTTTGAATGATCTCTTTGACTTGATAGCATATAATTGTACTTTTAAAATATTCAGTATATTCATTTTAGTGAAAACCAGGGAATTTTAAATAATATGAGATGTGGAGGGAATGTGATTTAAATTAATGCCATTTTCCTTTCTAAGACAATGCTTCACATTGTAAAAGTTTATTGTACATTTTAATAAATTCAGATGCAGAATTTTGACTGAAACTGGAGGTAACAGAGTTTAACACAAATTTGTTCATTCCTAGGCTGCACATTGGTAAGGGTGTTCAGCTGGAGTGTAAAGGTGAGGGTGATGTGTGGGTGCGCTGCCTCAGCGACCACGCTGTCTTCGTGCAGAGCTACTACTTGGATCGAGAAGCTGGCCGTGCCCCTGGAGATGCTGTGCATAAGATCTACCCAAGTGCATACATCAAGGTGAACTTTATTTGCCATGTGTGGACAGATGTACAAAATTAGAATTTCCTTTTATATGATCAAAACATATAAGCCAGATGGTTCATTTCTTATGCAGCTGCTTTATTCCCTTATTGCTGTAATGCAGGTGTTTGACCTACGTCAGTGCCACCGGCAGATGCAACAGCAGGCAGCTACGGCTCAGGCAGCAGCTGCAGCTCAGGCGGCAGCGGTGGCTGGAAACATCCCTGGGCCTGGATCTGTGGGTGGCATCGCTCCCGCAATCAGTAAGTATAACAGCCTTCAGTTTCTCTAAAATAGTTAGTGATTAAAGCTTGTTAACATGGACCCTTAAAATGTGCTGGCTCAAAAAATATACTTCATTAAAAAAAAGTGTTTTATACACTCTTTCCCTTTCAGAACATCAGTCATACTTACCCTAAATGTAAAATATTCCTTTTCATTGTGTACTTGTGTTATTGTACTTTGCTGTGTTTGGTCATTTCAGTTCCTAAACATCAAATACACATGTTGCAAAAAAAAACAAAACAGGAAGTGCACAATATTTCTTCACTTCACTAGTTTTGTTACTGCTGATAACTGCGTATTGTGCTCTGCTTCAGGTCTGTCTGCTGCTGCTGGCATCGGAGTAGATGATCTGCGGAGGCTGTGCATCCTGCGCATGAGCTTCGTGAAAGGCTGGGGTCCTGATTACCCAAGACAGAGCATTAAGGAGACACCGTGCTGGATCGAGATTCACTTGCACCGCGCCTTGCAGCTGCTGGACGAGGTGCTACACACCATGCCCATAGCTGACCCCCAGCCACTGGACTGAGCACAACATTCTCTCTCTCCCTGTTAGAGCCAGGCGCTGAACTGAGTGAGGTTTTGTTTTTCCACAATCAGGTAACTAATGCCGATGAACTGTGCGACAGCGTGGACGAGTTCAAAGCTTATCCTCAGCCTCTTGTTAAACAAAAGGCGAGATCAAGGATGTTGGCACAACAAGAATTTGACTTTTTCCAATAGGTAATAACAGTGGAAAGATGCTCCATGATTTCATCCAAACACCTTATCGTAGCTGTTCCCAAAGTACTAACGATGGTGCAAAAGTTGTATTAACAAACAAGGAATTGAATTTTGCGCATTTTGTTTTTCACATGGAGGTATTGTAAAACCAGGAATTGCAAAACGGACATAATTTCCTTTATACAGACAGGTGTTTTTCCAGAATTCATGGACATAGATTCCACAGTCTGCAACATAAAGATGTTCAGGGACATTTCATGCATGTCTGTGCTACCAAAAACTAATCACTGCTTTACAGGGGAATGTTTAATGAATTACATTTATGTCGTATTGGGCCATGAAGTTACTGACCTGTGTATTAATAGTGCAGGAACTTGGCCTTGTTTCATTAACTATAAAACTATGTAGGGTTTTTTTTCCAGTTTGTAAATTTCAGAGCCCTCTGCTTCTCCCCCCCCCCCATACCAAACCCACATTCTCAGTTGAAAGCATGTTTGTTTCCAGAGTCACATTTTAGGAATGACAAAAAAAAAGAAGCTGGAAACTGAGTAGCCCTGTATGAGCAGGGGTCATGCCAGAAAAATGTAAGCAGATGCATATAATTGACAAATTAGCTCCAATGACAATATTGCAGATTTTCTAAAATATTCTTAAAAAAAAAAAATACAGGATTGTTACACATGGAGATGCAGACTGCACCCTTAACTGCTGTTTCAGAAATTGAGCCATCCCTTAGCTTATTAAACCATGTAGCATTTTTTTTTCCTTGTTGGAAGTTATTAAAGCAATTTTAACTAGTTTGACCCTGATGTTTTCTAACATGTAAACACATTGTACTACAGGTAAGAGATAAGAAGACAGATGAAGCGATGACTGTGCTGTTTGCAATGTAAAACTTAAGTGAGATCAGCTTCTTTTGTATGGGCACAATGTTTTTTTTGTTTTTTGAAGCTAATTCATTATCAATTAATATAGCACTTTATTGAAGGGTTTATTTTTTTCCACCTTCACTAAGGTTCATTCGCAGCTTCATTATTAAACATTTAAAAGGTTTTCTTTTTTCTTTTTTGGAGGGTGGGGGAATAATACCCATACCTATGTGCTTTGTATGTCTAAATGCTTGTTGAAAGGGCTTGTAGTGATTTCCACTTCATAAAATGTTCTTGGCCTTGAAGTAAGACTCCTAAAGATACCTCTCTCTTTCTCTCTCTAAACTCAATTTCGTACCTTTTTAAATTCCCATTGTTCTCAGTGAGTAAATCTCATTGATGTGTTAATTAGAATGAAACTAGAAAACGAACATGTTTTCTATGCAACCTTGAAGCCATATGAAACGAGAGAACAGAGAATAACGTCAGTATTACTTAAGGTGTATGAACGTCCTTCCTCTTGCTTTTAAGTACAAACGGACAGAGTTTAGACAATCCCATTGGCATGGCCTGTCTTAGTGGTCTTACCTAGAATGTTTCCTTTTGCTACTTTTATGATATGCAGCCTGATATGTCCTATAGCAATTTGTATTGAAAAGTGGATTGCAGTTTCCATTGAAACATTTGTTCTTTCAGGTAGATAATTGATTTTATCAGTTAACTGAAATATATTTCAAAATAGGATGAACAATTTCTGCTGTCTTGTGTGTTTTTGTCCTTCATGTGTGTTCATGTTTAACACTAGGTTTTGATTCCACTTTATACACATTTCTCCTAAGCTAAAATTGAGATTTGCTGGTATGGAAATATCAGATGAATTAGCATTTATGAAGTAAAGCCTTGTGACTTAGATTTGACTTGTTAAAAACTGATCCAATTTAATGAGTATTTGTCATTAACTGAAGCTCTTTTCCCATCACAACTGGATAATGTTCACATGAAACACAAACCTGGCTGACAGACACCACTGCCATAGTCAGTTAAATTTGGAGTATTTACAGGGGTTTACACAGAATGGTGCAGGGATGTGAGTGGTGGTAACTTGATCATTTTACATCCATTGGAGAGCAGAAAGTCATCTAAGAATACAGAATTTCCCTGTTAACATGGCAGGTGTGTGTACATGGGTTACATAGTATTCCAAAATGTTAATTGAAATCTATTTTCTTTTTCTTTGTGTAGCATTTTGTAAGTTTGTCATGAGGCGGCGATCATGAAAAGATGCATTGTGTAATGCTAGCAACTCCAGCCATGAGACAGATCTTTCAACAAGAAAAAGTTTATTAATTGAAAGACAAGCCACAAGTAAGTAAACAACACTAAGAAGCTAGCCTGAGCTCAAGTCTGAAATATTCAGAAAAACCAAACTACATGTGTCTTGGATAGTTCTTCTATTTTTCTCAAACGACACACTAAAGAGTTAATATATGCCTTTATAAATATAAAAGTTCCCCAGTTTTCTCATCCTTCATGTAAAATACACAATACAAATCACTCTACACATAGGTTAGCTCTTACCAAGTTTTCAGAGAATATAATTTACTAAGAGAAACACACAAAAAAAGAACAAAAAATACAAATTGTATGCAAAGTACAATACGTTGTCCAAAAAAGAGAAAGAGGGCAGAAAAGAATCACAATGTACACTTTAGTGGTTAAAGAAAGGGCAAGTAAATAAATAACCATCCGTTTTAGCTCAATATTTACAACTAAGACTGCTTTTCTG